>NC_083411.1:45379394-45693745 GCF_020745735.1 Hemiscyllium ocellatum | reverse complement strand
AACTCTCCTTCTTTATGGTCATTTAAGCGGGCATTGGATAGGCATTTGGAAGTTATTGGGCTAGTATAGGTTAGGTAGGATTCGGTCGGCGCAACATCAAGGGCCGAAGGGCCTGTACTGCGCTGTATCCTTCTATGTTCTATGTTCTATGTTCTAGAACTGAATTGTTCTATGTTCTAAGTATTATTTGATTGTTATTGCTGAAATGTGGCTGCAGGTGATAAAAACTGGGAACTGAATGTTAAAGGATGAATTGACAATAAAGCAAAGCAGGTGGTTTATTGCTAACAGTAAGGAAGAGGATCAGTTTATTCATGACAAATGGATTTCTAAACACAGAAACATTGAAAATAGGTGCAGGACTAAGCCATTCAGCCCTTCGAGCCTCCACCACCATTCAATATAACCATGGCTGATCATGCAATTTCAGTGTCCTACACCGCTTTCCCTCCATACCCCTGATCCCTTTAACTGCAAGGGCCACAACCAGCTCCTTCTTGAATATATTGGAAGAATCGGCCCAACAGATTTCAGTGGAAGAGAATTCCACAGCTTCATAACTCTCTGAGTGAAAAAAATTCTTCTTCATCACAGTCCTGAAAGGCTTACCCCTTGTTCTTGCTGCCTATTCTTATTCTCCGAATTGGAAAAACAGAATGCAGAACCTGCTTGGGTGGCAGTTTGCTATAAACAGAAAGCAGCAGGAGACATTGGTAGGAGTGGCTTGCAGGCCATCAAATAGTGGTTGTAATGCAGAGCACAGAATAAGCCAGGAGGTTTGGGGGAGCCGGGGGGACAAATAGCAAGGATAATGCAGAAATCATGAACAACTTCAATTTATATATAATGAGAAATCTAATGAGCACCAATGTTGTGGAGGAAGATTTCTTGGAATGTCTTTGAGACAGAATTCTGGAGCAACATGTAGAGGTACCATGTGGGGACTAATTAGTTTAGATCCAGTATTATACAATGAGAAATTGTTATCTCATCATCTTGAGTAAATGGTGACCACAGTAGAGGCCATGGAGCTGAACAGAATGGAAACAGATCATTCATTCAAACTCATCCATGCCAACCAGATAGCCTACGGTTAATCTAGTCCTATTTGCCAACACTTGGCATGATGGAATTTTCCATTAAATTTGAGAAAGATGTTGTTCATTCTGAAATTAGTGCTATAAAATTATACTGGTGCAGTTATGAAGGGAGAAGGAGGGAGTTGGTTGTGATTGAATGGAAAAATATATTAAAATACATTAACTCCAGGAACAGAGTAAACAATGAAGTATAGCCCTTTTAGCCTGATGTCAACAGTAGGAAAAATAATTGAATCATTTATAAAGAAAATGTGATTCCTGGATGTTTAGAAGCTAATTGTCTGACTGAATACAGTTAATGTGTATTTACGCAGAGAAAGTCATATTTGACAAACTTCATGGAATCAACAAGGAGGAAACCAGTGGATATGATATATTTAGAATTTCAGAAGCTTTTATGGAGAGTATTAAGTGGTGAGAGAACAGAAATGTTGATGTTCAAAGGGATCTCGGTGTCCTTGTTCCTAAGTCACTGAAACTTGATATGCAGGCAAGCAATTCTGGAGACAAATGGTATACTAGCCTTTATCTCAAGAGTATTTGAGTATGGAGTAATAATGTTTTGCTTTAATGGTTACAAGAAGAAGGGAGGAAAATGGGGTTGAGAAACATAACAGCCTTGATTGAATGGTCAAGCAGATTTGATAGGATGAATGTCCTAATTTGTTTCCTATATCTTATGGTCTATTGGTGGAGTACTGATGATTCCGCACTTGGACTATTGTATGCAGTTCTCGTCCCCTTGCCAGTGGAACAATACAGTTGCCGTAAGGGAGTGCGGCTGAGAATGACCAAACTGATTCCTGGGATAGTGGGACTATGCTATGAGGAGAGATTGAGGAGACTGGGTCTGTATTCTCTTCATTAAGAGAGTGAGAGATAATCTCAAAGAAGCTTACACAATTGTTTGGAGTAAAAGCAGAAAGGATATTTCCCATAGCTGTGGGATCTAAACACAAGAGGACATAGTCTCAGAACAAAAGGCAAGGCATTTGGCACAAAGGTGATGAGAAACATCTTCTTTCAGAGCCGGATGAATCTTTGGATTTGCCTCCTCCTAGTGGGCTGCGATAGCTCAATCGACATAGTTGCAGACACAGCTTCATAGAACTCTGGTCACTGATGACATCAAGGAATGTCACTTACTCCTACTCCTTTGTTTGTAAGTTTCAAGCTTCACCATTAATTAATTTGATTTAAAGGTTTGTGTGGATGTTTTGAGGTTGTAACAATATGTTATATAAATGCATTTTTTAGTCTGAGGCAAAACTCATGTAAAATATTTTCTTTCAGCTATCACATGGCGCGATATTTGAAGGATTTATACTTGAGTCGAGAAGAGCTCAAGAACCTGAGCCTTGTTTATAAAGGCACATGGAGTGAAGGCAGTTCAATCCCTGTTACAAAGCAAATTAAATGAGCTGGACTCTGCAGAACTTAAAATTGCCATAGCAGGAGAGTCCGAAGCAGAGAAAACCACTTTTGCCAATTCTATCAGAGGGCTTCGGGATGTTGATGAGGGAGCAGTTAAAACTGACATCGTAGAAACAACAGCAAAGCCGACAAAATATAAGCATCCTACCATACTAAATGTTTATTTCTGGGATCTGCCTGGAATTGGAACTACAAAATTCCCTGATGATAAATATCTGAAGGAAATGCAATTTGAAAGGTATGATTTCTTCATCATTATCTCAGCCTGTCGATTCACAGAAAATGACACAAAACTCGCCAAAGAGATTTATCGGCTGAGGAAGAAATTCTTCTTTTTTCGATTCAGATTGATAATGATCTTAATTCAATGGCAAAGGGAGGGAAGGAATTTAATGAAGAGGAAGAACTGGAGAAGATCAGGAATGACTGTGTCAGCAAGTTGGAAAAAGAAGGGCTTGAATCACCAAGTGTTTTCCTGATATCAAACTTTGATCTGAATCTATAAGATTACGATCGATTGAACCCACACATCATCCCAACTTAATGATTCTGTTCCAATTACTTCCAATCCCCATAAACATCCTTTGTCACAAAAGGTAAAATCAAACACAGGATCTTACAGGAGAGATATCATAGAGACAGGAAAATCAGCCTGGACCTGCTTCTTTGGGTCCAGCAGCTTTTCAGACTGCCTGACTGCTTTCATTGAATAGCCAAACTTCCAAAAACCAAATCAAACCAGAGAAAAGCTGAGCAGGGAGAACTGGCCACTCCCCTTTCATTGGACTTTTCGAAGTCTGTCTTTTATGACCTCTCTGAAAAAAAAACAAGGACGACATAACCTTGTTAAAGGAGCAGCATCTTCACATCTCCCCCCTTAAAAAAAATTTAATATCCAAAGATGGCTTCATTTTAAAACCTCTTAATTTTAAACTGTTAGTACTCTATAGCACATACACACATAAACATGCAAACATGCACTATTTCATTCCGTTTCAGTCTGTTTTATTCATGCCACCGAATGTATTTCTCATTCAAGTCTCAACAATGCGTCAGCAATCACGTTTTCTCATCCTGCCGCGTGCACAATTTTCAAATTGAATGGCTGTAACAATAAGCTCCACCTAAATAGTCTGGAACTTTTGTCCTTAACTTTCTCCACAAACTTTAATGGGATAGGATCAGTACATATGATTGTCTCAGATACTTTACCAGTAACATAAACATTGAAACCAAGCTAAAGTCTCCTTCTCGAATGTTGAATATTTCTGCTGATGAATGTTCAATTTCCTGCTGAAATACCCAATAGGTGTTTCTAATCTTCTTGTCATCTTCCTGCAAGAACACAGCACCAACACCCATAACATTTGCATCGATGGCCACACTGAGTGGTTTTGTGTAATGAGATGTAGCTAATACCAGGGCAGTGGTTAACAGAGTTTTCAGGCTGTCACTGGCCTTCTGACAGCCCGCTGTGCACTGAAACCTCTTGCCTTTCTTTAGCAATTTAGAGGGTGGAGCAGCCTGAATGCTAAAATTTGGTAAATATTTTCATTAAAATCCACTCAATTCCAGGAATCATGGCATTGCGCTTTTTGTCAGTGGTATGGGAAACTCTCCAATTACATTTGTTTTTGCATCCTGTGGGTCATCTGTCCATATCCAATAACACGACCCAGGAAGGTGACTTGAGCTTTGGAAAATTCACTTTTAGCCAGGTTTATCACCAAGCCTGCCTTTGTAAGTCGATCAAACAAGTCTGCTAAATGTTGCAAGTCTTCCTTCCATGTGTGATTAAAAACCACCAGGTCATCCTATGTATGACACAGTTGGTTCGTCTGGCAATGACCTTATTAGTTAGTTTTGAAATGTAGCTGGTGCAATTTTCAAACTAAATAGCATGACTTTAAACTGATGCAGTCCATTGCCGTCACATTTTCTGACAAAGGTATCTGCCAGTATCCTCTGAGCAACTCAAATTTAGAAATATAAGCTGCTTATCCCACATTCTCAACACAGTCTTCCAAACTCAGAATTGGATACGCATCAGTCTTTGCAACTACATTGACCTTGTGATAGCCCACACATAACCGTTGTGAACCATCTGGTTTTGGCATCATTACTATGGGTGAGCTCCAGTCACTGTAACTCACTTTGATTACATTGTCTTGGAGCGTGCTTTCAATCTCCTTTTGAACCTGTGCCAACTTTAGAGGGTGATGCCTATAAGGATGTTTTTTAATTGGAACAGCATCTCCTACATCATGCATAATTAAGTTAGTACTTTCCAGCTTATTTCCATATGTCTCCCCTTGTGATAGTATTAACTCTTTCAGGTCATCTCGATATTCCTCTGGAAGGTAACAAAATAGTTTATCCCAATTTTTGACATTTTCTGAACTTGGTTCTTCCCTCTATGTTGTAACTGATAATAGTCTCCATTGACTTTCCTTCCCTGTCAAAATATCTTCTGAGCATATTCACATGACACACTCTGTGAGATTTCTTTCTATTTGGAGTCCTTATCAAATAGTTCACCACACTCAATTTCCTTATGAATTGATAAATCCACAAAATCTTACTTTTAAAGTTTCACCTGTCACTGGAAGTAACACTAAAACTTTATCCCCAATAGCAAAGTTGCGATTCTTTTGATTTCTGGTCTGCTTCCTGTTTCATTGTATGTTGTATTACTTTTAAATGCTGTCTAGCCATCTCCCAGCTCTAATTAATCACTACCTAAATATTTGACACAAAGTCCAAAGCTGTGATCTCTGAATTAGATTAGATTACTTACAGTGTGGAAAAAGCCCCTTCGGTCCAACAAGTCCACACAGACCCGCCAAAGCGCAACACACCCATTCCCCTACATTTACCCCTTTACCTAACACTATGGGCATTTTAGCATGGCCAATTCACCTGCCCTGCACATCTTTGGACTGTGGGAGGAAACCGGTGCACCCGGAGGAAACCCACGCAGACACGGGGAGAATGTGCAAACTCCACACAGTCAGTCGCCTGAGTCGGGAATTGAACCCGGGTCTCTGGCGCTGTGAGGCAGCAGTGCTAACCACTGTGCCACCATGCTGCCCACAAATTCTGACTTACCAATTTCTCCGTAATCAATTTTAGCAGTCCTCTCACTTCAAAAACTAATTCAAATGGACTGAATTTGGTCAATTGATTTGGTGCATCTCTGATCTCAAGAAGTACAAACAGAATTTCCTGATCCCAATCATCTGGATAGTCTTGACTACAAGCCCTCAACATGGTCTTTAATGCCTGATGCAACCTTTCTCGCGCTCACTACAACTCTGGATGGTATGCAGTAGATTTGAATTGGTTTATCCCTAAGATGTCCAGATGTAAAGTTAGACCTTTGAATCTGCTTGTATCTCTGTGGGTAAGTCTTCTACAATCCTTTTAGCTATGATATTGTGTAATAGAATGGCTTATGGAAATCTCATGGACACATCCATTATTGTTAACAAATACTGATTCCCACTTTTTATTTTATAGGAGTCCTACACAATCAATTAAGACTTTTATAAAAGGTTCCTCAAATGCAGGAACTGGTATTAAAAGTGCAGGTTTTATTGCTGCCTGTGGTGTTCCAATTACTTGACATGTATGAGATGTCTGGCAAAATTTAACTGCACCCTTATGCAGTCCAGGCTAGTAAAAATGTTTTTTGTTTTAGCTTGAGTTTTCACACTCCTAACTGACCCCCTAGTGGTAGCTCATGCACCACTCACAACATCTTTTTTCTATATCCCACTGGCAATGCGTCTTGATGACAAGTCTCATCTGCTGGAATATGTGATGGTTTCCATTTCCTCACTAAGAAATCAGTTTTAAGATAATAACATTCAGGGATACATTTGGATTCTTTCCCTGTGTATGCCTTTTGATACAATTGCTTTAAATTTTCATCATTTTGCTGTAACTCAGTAATTTATTTGAGTTAAATATGTCTGCTTTGTCATCTATCTGTTCCTGGGTTGGCTCCACCATTTGGTTAAACAGGCTCTCTCCTGTTTCAACTGGTGACTTTGTGACCTCGGTAGCACACAGTTAGGAAAGATCCCAGGGTGTGCGTCCTGCAATAGTTCAGTTGCCTGAGTTTCCATTGTCTTTTCAACCACAGTAGGCAGCACTCCTACCTGTAAACCAGCTCTATCATTAGCAAAGACAAATTGTATTCTCAGAGCTAAGCGTTTGTCCAGCACTTCTACCATGATTTCTCCACTCTTCCTAAACACTCTATCCTCACTTTACATGATTGAGCTCTTCTCGCCTCACCCTGAATTCCCATTTCTAATAATTTTTCTGCATTTGTCCTCATCTTACAGCATTACAGATTGAGAGGATCCTGTATATCTTAATATTGCAACCTCTTTACCTGCTGCGCCTGGCCTATGTGAGTAAACTTTACCTTCGCAGGTTTAAGATGATCTGGCACTTCTTCCTTAACCAACCTCTGACCAGGTTGTACATTCTGGTGCAGCTTTATAGCCTTCACTGTGCTTTCCATTACCATGCCAACAAAATTCACTGGCTTATTCTATCTTCCTACATCTGGCTTCCCAGTGCATTTCCTAACCCACCAACGCTATGATTTCATGTGGCCTACTTTATTGCAGTGAAAACACTGGAGCGTTTTAACTACCCATTCCCCTTCAAGGAAGTCCTTTTTACCTTGTGGTAAGTTATCCTTATGATCTTCACCAAGATTTACCTTTCCCTTTCCACATGAGGATTTCTCTTTACCCCGATTTCTATCCCTCATGGATTGAAACTGATTTTGGAAGCCCGACTTTGATTTATGGACCAACTCATAATCATCATCCATTTCAGCTCCTAATCTTGCCATTTTAACTCTCTGCTCTTCCACAGAGTTCTCACTACTCCTGGAAGTGATTTTTTGAACTCCTTGCTCTATTTTTAATGCCCTTATCCACCAATCAAAATTACTTTGTTTAATCCTTTCAAACTCAACATAGGTTTGACCAGGGTCACTCCTTAAATTCCTGAACATTGTCTGTAGGCTTCTGGTACAAGGTCGTATGCACTTAAAATAGCTTTTCTCACCTCCTCATGCTTACCAGATACCTCCTCTGATACAAGTTTTGTTTGGATCAACAAAACCCACATGGTATCTGGCCACCGCATTTGCTTAGCCACCTTCTCAAATCAGATAAAAAGGGCTTCCACATCTTTCTCACCAAATTTAGGCAATGCTTGATTATATTGAAACAGATCCCCACAGGCCTTTGGTTACCATAGGTTTGTTCATCCTCACTAAGCTTACATTTAGCCCTCATCTCCATCCTTTTAAGCTGACCTTCCTGTCTAAGTGCCAATGTCTGAAGTTCAAACTCCCTCTTTCTTCCTTTCCTTCCTTTTCTCTCTCTTCTGCTTTTAATCATAATTCCTTGTCTTTTGCTTCTAATGCAAGCTGCTTCATTTTCAATTGAATTTTAGCCGTCTCTAAAGATTCTGATGGCATTTCCAGCAAATTTAAATGCTGAGCTATTCCTATAATTATCTCTCCTTTCCTCATGGAAGGAGGCAGCTCCAACTCCAGCTTGTCTGCTAATTCCAGCACCTTGGCCTTACTTACCTTGTATAAAACCTCCAAAGTCACTTCTTGCACCCCAGAAATCTCTGGTTACTGAAAGAACCATTGCTATCCCAAGCATTGTTTAAACCAACCGAATTCAACAGCCAGAATAAAAGACATTAACACCTACAACTCACTGCCTTTGAGCCCAACAATCCTAATCCCAATTTTGAATTAGAGAACAAATCCTACAAGAGCCCCACCCCCTGTTATGGACCAGGCCAGACCCCCTCAAGACATTTCAAGAAAGTAGCCCTGACACTAACTTTGCTAGTTGTTTTAAGCAGGTGTAATGTGGATATTCCAGGAGGGATGCTGTTGGTCAAACCACGTAGTTTTAAACAAAACTGAATTTATTTACAAGATTACTGAATAAGAACAGAATACTGAATAACTTGACCTATCCAAAACCCAACAGATCATCCTAACTTAATGACACTGTGACCAATACTTGCAAAATGGCTCAGTGGTTAGTACTACTGCCTCACAGCGCCCGGGACCCGGATTTGATTCCAACCTCGAGCAACTAGCTCTGAAACCTTCAAACCCAGATTTTTCAGAGTCTATGTCTTTTATAGCAGTACATGTTGTATTGACCTGTGGAACCTATCTAAAGCCCATCCATCCAACACTATTCCATTTTCATCCATATGTTTATCCAATAACCATTTAAATACCATTAAAATTGGTGAGTCTACTTCTGTTGCAGGCGGTAGTTCCATGCCCCCTACTACTCTCTGAGTATAGAAACTGCCCCCAACTTCTGTCCTATACTTATCTCCCTCAATTTAAAGCTGTGCTAGCCATCACCATCTGGGGAAAAGGCTCTCACTGACCACCCTATCGAACCTTCTGATTATCTTATATGTCTCAATTAAGTCACCTCTCTACCTTCTTCTCTCTAACAAAAACAGCCTCAAGTCCCTCAGGTCTTTCCTCATAAGACCTTCCCACTGTACCAGGGAACATCCTAGTAAACCTCCTCTGAACCCTTTCCAAAGCTTCCACATCCTTCCTATAATCAGTGACCAGAACTGTACGCAATACTCCAAGTGCAGCTGCACCAGAGTTTTGTAAAGCTGTAGCATGACCTCGTGGCTCTGAAACTCAATCCCTCTACCAATAAAAGTATGCCTTCTTAACAACCCTACCAACCTGGGTAGCAACTTTCAGGGATCTATGTACATGGACACTGAGATCTCTCTGCTCATCTACAATACCAAGAATCTTACCATTAGCCCAGTACTCTTTATTTCTGTTACTCCTTTCAGAGTGAATCACCTCACATTTTTCCATATTAAACACCATTTACCGCCTCTCAGCCCAGCTCTGCAGTATTATCCACAACTCCACTGACCTTCGCGCCATTTGCAAATTTATTAACCCATCACAAATTCCTCACATAGCACACGGTCTTTATGGCCTAGGAAGGTTCTGCCTGAAGAACTTCTGGATATTTTGAGGTTGTGGCATGTACTGTAAAAATTCCAATTTCTTTCATCTGCTGTAAAACCATTGAGTAAAATGTTTTCTTTCAGAGATGAGATCACTCAATTTTCAAACTCGACTTGCTCCAGTCCAACAGAAACACTGAATAATGTGTGTGAAACAGCTGGGCTAACACCAAAGAAGGTAAATGGTCAGACAGTTCAGAATGTAATGTTGCAGTGACAGGAGAAACGGGCACAGGGAAATCCACCTTCATCAATACGATCAGGGGATTTCGGGACGATGATAAGGGAGCAGTTGAAGTCGGAAACCACAATGGAGCCAACGGGATATAAACATCCCAACCTGCCAAATGTTTATTTCTGGGACAACGAAATTATCAGCTAATGAATACGCGAGAGTAATGAAATTTCAAAAATATGACTGCTTCATCATTATCTCAGACCGTCAATTCACAGAAAGTGACGTGAAACTCGCTGAAGAGATTCATCAACTGGATAAACAATTCTATTTTATCCGATCAAAAATTGATAATCATTTTGATTCAATGAAAAAGCAACGGAGACAATTCAGTGACAAAGACGAACTAGAGAAGATCAGGAATGACTATGTCAGCAAGTTGCAAGAGGCAGAGATCCCATCACCCAGAATGTTCCTGATATCAAATCTCTGTCCTGATCTGAATGATTTTAACCTGTTAAATAAATCTCTTGACGATAATCTTCTAAATGTGAAGAAAGATGCCTCTTCTAACAGGCCACTTCTTCTAAACCAAAATCTTGAGCTTGTGGAGAAAGAAAGGGAAGTGCTGAAGAAACAAATCTGGAATCTGGCAACTCTTTCTGGGGCAGTGGGGACAGTGCCAATTCCTGGAGTCTCCCTTGGTTGTGACATCGGGATACTGATTGGAGCAATAATACACTTACGTAAGTGTATGGGTCTGGATGATGTCTCTCTTCAAAGATTGGCCAACATGACAGGAAAATCTGTGGAAGATCTTAAAGCAGTGGTGACAACTCCCCTGATGAGTGAAATAACTCCTGATGTCATATATAGAGCGCGTTGGGGTCTCACTGCTGCCTCCACCTCAGCAGTTGAGCTTGCTGTATGTAATATTCCAATCATTGGTTCTCTCTTTGGGCTGGATCATCATTTATTATGACGTACGTGTTGCTTAAAGACACACTAGACGATTTTGCAGAGAATGCACAGAGAGTGATAAACACTGCATTTGGGACTGAATCAACCCAGTGAGTCTGTGCCGTAGCTGATCAGTTAAAGATGTCTTGTTATGAGCACGATTGAAACTGACACATTATGTTAATATTTGATTGGGCACCATTAACAATTTTGCTTGCTTAATGTTGACAAAGTTTCTAATCTCAGATGTTTACTAACAGAATAAAATGACAAAAATTTTCAACAAATATAATAACTTCATTATACAGAGTTAAAGAAACAAAACAATCTATTATATACATAAATTATTTTTTAAAAAAGTATTCGACCATCTCACATCGATCTGTAAATAACATTGGCAAGGTCAGTCCTGCCATTCCTCCAAATCCTCCTCTTAACATCTGGGGCTTATGCTCAGTTGGAGATCTGTCTCACAGAGCAGTCAATAACTAACAAAGTCATATGAATAAAATCATATCTTATAGACAATGTTCCAGATATCATCTGGAATGACCTGAGGATGTCCAAATCATTGATTGTATAAATCCATTACAAGATCAGTCGGTATACAGACACAGTGGTAAACAGACAGGAATGATTTGCCCTTGTAGTCCTCATCATTGACTCCATGAAGTTTCATGATATCAGGTCAAACACGGGCAATGAACCCCACTGCTAGGTACCACCCTCCCTCAGCTGATGAACCAGTCCTGCCTGTTTTAAGCATCACTTGTTATCACAGTGAGGATGATGTAATGTACCTGAGGGATTTCAGTAACCACCACAAAGAATGGCTGAGCAACAGCATGACTGTTCCAGCCCAAAAGGACATTGTCCAACAAAAGGGAAAACATACTTGACCTCATCCTCACCAATCTACTTGCTGCAGATTCATCTGTACACAGCAGTATCGATAAGAGTAGCCACTCCACAGTCCTTGTAGAGACAAGGTCCTGTCTTCACATTAATAAATCATGTTGTGTGTTACAATCACCAGGTTCAATGGGACAGATTTTGAACATGTTTTGTAACTGAAGACTGAGCATCTATGAAACTCTGTGGGAGCACAGTTACAGCCAAACACAATCTGCAACCTCATGGGCTGGAATATTTCCTCTCAACCCTTACTATCAAATTAGGAGATCAACCTTTGAACAATGAAGTGTGCAGGAGGTCATGCCAGGAGCAGCACCAAGCATAACTAAAATTGAGATATCAATCTCATGAAGCTGCAACGCAGGACAAATGAAATGTCAAACTCTCAGATGTCCCCAGCATCACAGATGCCAGTTTTCAGCCAATTGAGTTAACTTCAAGGGCAATTAAGAAACCGTTCAGGCACTGGATACTCTCACGGCTATAGGCCCTGACAACATTTCGGCAATATTACTGCACACGGTGCTCCAGAACTTGCCATTTCCTAAGCCAAGCTGTCCCAGTGCAGTTTCAACACTGGCACCAACCTGGCAATGTGGAAAAATGCCCACAAAAAGCATGACAAAACCCAGCCATATACAACCCAGCCAAATACCTCTCTACCAGTGCTCTTGATCATAAGTAAAGTGATGGAAAGTGTCATCAACAGTGTTTGTGAACAGCACCTGCTCAGAAATAACCAAAGAAGAATATAATATAAATTGGACAACCTCATTTGGGATCAAAACAGTGTAAGGCAATTCCAGCTTCTGAGTATTCCAACTGCTCAGAGTGGCACTCTCATCCAAAACCAGAGTGAAGGGCCTGTCCCGGAAAATGACATTGAGGTTTCATTCCAGCATGGAAATCTTGTAACCCAGCCTTGAGCAGTGGTCTTCCATTGTGGCAGCCTTGCTCTAAGGGGCAGTCTGAGCTTGGCGTGGCAGTCTCCAGGTTTGGTAGTCTTGTCCTGCCATGGAGATCTCGTGGCTTTAAGGATAGCTGGTCGTGTCGTTTCGTGGCTAGCTGGTGTTCATGGATGCGGATCGTTAGCTGTCTTCCTGTTTGTCCTATGTAGTGTTTTGTGCAGTCCTGGCATGGGATTTTGTACTCTACATTGGTTTTGCTTATGCTGGGTATTGTCCTGGTGAGTTGTTGTCTGAGAGTGGCTGTTGGTTTGTGTGTTGTTATGAGTCCGAGTGGTCGCAGTAGTCTGGCTGTCAGACTATTGTCTTATCTGTGGCTTATGTCATTCATACAGATGCTGTGGTATGGTAACTTATAAAACATTTCATTGTCATTTTTTTAAAATAAAAATGCATGTAAAAATAAATTACTATTCAATTCCATATATAATATTGTTTAGAGGACTTCAGTTTAACGGATTGTGAAAATGGATTTATTTCAAAATTTTTTGGCAACACCTCAAATAATTCTTTTAAGAAAGTCACTGAAAGTTCATTGTAAACAGCGGAGTTTTCTTTAGACAAGCTTTTCAGTAAATCACATGACTGATGATAACTGCTTGCTTGAATTTAGACCTGGGTGGGAGCTGCTTTTGAACAATGACTGTATATGTTAACCAATTATAACATCTTCATTGAAGAGGTTCTGTTTTACTAATAAATCATTTATTGTGCTTATTAAGAATCCTGGTTGATAGACCTCTTGTTTAGTCTTGATATTGATGGGCATTTAATTGACTACCCTGGTAACTGGAAAAATATTATTTTTATTTATGGTGTGAGCCATTGAGATAAGAGAGAGTGCGCTCTTCAGTAAGTTATAATAACACACTCAGCACAATCTTTCAGGCAGCTATTGCATTCTTTGCTTGAACTGTACATGAATAGGTATAGTATTGTCTCAACAGCTACACCCATCCTGCAAAATCAGATTCAATATTGTGTTTTCCACAACACTCGCTTTGCAAAGCAGTGAGACGCAATACGTTTTAAAAAGCTGAATACAATGGATGCTGGAAACCCGATCTAAAAACAGGTAATCCTTAAAAGGTGTTGCAGTTCAGATCGTATCTGTGGAGCGTTATGGACCAATCTGAACCTCCTCAAAATATACGAAGGAGGTAGACTACCTTCTTCGTATTTCAAAATTAAATAGAAGGAATTGTTTGATCTGCGTTTGATCTCACCAGTCCATTAGACTGGATTTGAACGCAGGAGACTACATTGGAGGAAGTGCTGCCTTACCAGATAGGAATGTTTTGGACAATGTATTATGAGCAGAGAGGAGATGAGAGGACAGGTGTTACATCTTCTGCACTTGCAATGGAAAGGAGCCAGGGTGAGGGGTTGGAATGTTGGGGTGTCTGAGGAGTGGATCAGGGTATCCCAGAGGGAAAAAAAATTAACTTGTATGATTACCACTGCGAGTGAGAGTAAAAATAAAGGAATACATTAAATGAATACATGGCTGGGGAAATGGTATAGAAGGGAAGGATTCAGCTTCCTGGGATAAATAAACTGGATCTGGGGATGTAGGAACAGTGCAAGTAGGATGTTTGCATCTGGCCAGGACCAGCATCAAGGTGGTGTTTGTGGGTGAGGGGGGAGCAGGGAATGATGTCTGCTAGTGCTGTTTGGGTGGGTTTAAAGTTGAATGGAGGTAGGATGGCTACCTGAGCAGGGAGAAGAAGGAGGAAGAAACAAGATAGAACCAAAAGACAAAAAAGTAAGAAGTAAAAGTGGAAGACAGAAAAACAAACAGGGTTGGTAAACAAATGGGGCAACAGTGCAAAACAAAACTTACAGCAAAGTTAAAAAGTCAAAGAGTGTGTTGCTGGAAAAGCACAGCTTAGTCAGGCAGCATCTGAGGAGCAGGAGAATCGACGCTTTGAGCAAAAGCCCTTCATCAGTAATATGGGGGGAGCCCACGGGGTCTGAGAGATAAACGGAAAAAGTGGGGCTGGGAGGAAGATAGCTGGGAATGCGATGGGTAGATGAATTTGGGGTGAATGCTGGAGAAGAGGGTGGAGCAGATAGGTGGGAAGGAAGATGGACAGATAGGACAGTTCAAGAGGGCAGTGCCAAGTTGGAAGGTTGGAGCTGGGTTAAGGTGGGCGGAAAGGAAATGAGGAACCTGGTGAAATCCACATTGATCCCGTGTGTCTGGAGGGTCCCAAAGCAAAAGAAAGGGCGTTCTTCCTCCAGGCGTTGGGAGGTAATGGTTTGGCAATAAGGAGGCCCAGGATTTGCATGTCCTTGGCATACTGGGAGGGGAAGTTAAAGTGTTCAGCCGCGGGGCGTTGGGGTTGTTTTGTATGTGTGTCCCAGAGATG
This sequence comes from Hemiscyllium ocellatum, assembly GCF_020745735.1. Classification (NCBI taxonomy): domain Eukaryota; kingdom Metazoa; phylum Chordata; class Chondrichthyes; order Orectolobiformes; family Hemiscylliidae; genus Hemiscyllium; species Hemiscyllium ocellatum. The sequence goes on along the minus strand of NC_083411.1, from coordinate 45,678,747 downwards.
TTCTCTGAAATGTTCTGCACCCCACCTTATCCCAGATCCAACTTCCAGCTGGGCACTGCCCTCTTGACCTGTCCTATCTCTCCATCTTCCTTCCCACCTCTCTGCACCACCCTCCCCTCCGACATATTGCCTTCATCCCCAACTTCATCTACCTATTGCATTCCCAGCTACCTTCCTCCCAGCCCCAGCCCCACCCCCACCCCCACCCCCCTCATTTATCTCTCAGCCCTCTTGGCTCCCCTCATTCCTGATGATGGGCTGATGCTTGAAACGTCGATTCGCCTGCTCCATGGATCCTGCCTGGCTGGCTGTGCTTTTCCAGCAACACGATCCTCGATTCTGATTTCCACCATCTGCAATCCTCACATTCTTCCAGCAAAGTTAAAAAGACAAGTCTAAGCTTTGTGTCTTAAAGTGTGGAAGATTTGCAAGAAGACAGGAGAATTAGCCGTGCAAATAGAAATAAACAACTAAGATATAGGTGTGATTACAGACATATGTGTGCAGGGTTACCAAAGATTCAGGGACATTCCTAATTCAGAAGGACAGACAAAAATGAAAGGTGGTGGGATAGCATTCTTAGTCAAGAAGTAAACCAAAGTAATATTGAGGAAGGATATTGGCTTGAAATCTGTATGGGTGGATACAAGAAAAATCATGGGGCAGAAAACGTTGTTGTGGATTGTCTCCAGGCTCCCAAATAATCATAGGGCTGTGAAGACATGCATTTAAGAAAGCAAAGATGCATGTAGTGAGGTACGACTGTAATCATGGCTGACTTTCATTTACAATGAGATTAGATAAAACAAATTAATAATCGTATTGTGATGGAGGATTTCCTGGAGTGCATGCAAAATGATTTTTGCTCCAATACATTAAGGAACCAACTAGAAAACAGGCCATTTTCAATTATGAACTGCGCAGAGAAAAAGGATAATTGCTAACTTTGGAAAAGAATGAACATTAATATGAAAAATTCTTCAGCAAGATGGAAGGAAAAGCAGTCAAGTCTGAGACTAGGGCCCTAAATCTAAATAACGGGAATAATATGGGTATGAGGTGTGAATTGACAGGGATAGATTGGGAAACCATGTTAAAGAGTTGATAACAGACAGGCAATGGTTCACATTTAAAAAGCATGTGTATGCATTTAACAATTACTCATTCCTGTGAAGTGAAAAATGGGAGGCACAAAAAATTTGGAAAGACAAATATAAGTCCCTTATGTTCAGGAGCTGTGAAAGTACAATGCAGCACAAAGAAACGGTAGAAGAACTGAACAGGTACTCTGGTTGTATCTTCACAAAAAAAGGGCACAAATACCTCCAAGAAATATCAGGTAACTAGGAATCTAGTGAAAAGGAGGAATTGAAGGAAATTAACATGAGTAGTAAAAGGAGCTGGGGAAATGAATGGGATTAAAGGCTGATATATCACCACGGCCTGATAATCTACATTCCAACATACTGAAAGGAAGTGCTCCCCGACAGTGTCATGACTCACCGGGACAGTGCGCTGAAAACCGTCCCATTGTTCCCAGAGTCACCACAAATTTGCAAAGATTCAGTTGATCTATCCAAAGTCACAAATTTACCTGACTGATCAACCTAAGTTAAATGAAGGCACTCATCAGGTTTCTGTACATAATGGGAAAACAGCTATTAATTATGAACTGATTCTTTTTAGCTGAAGGCAGAAAAGAAACACAAATTTCTTAGTAATATACTAACTAACTTATAACTCACAGTAACTAACTTTCTATTCCTCATATGGCTATTGTGGTTCTGTTCGCCGAGCTGGGAATTTGTGTTGCAGATGTTTCGTCCCCTGTCTAGGTGACATCCTCAGTGCTTGGGAGCCTCCTGTGAAGCGCTTCTGTGATCTTTTCTCCGGCATTTGTAGTGGTTTGTATCTGCCGCTTCCGGTTGTCAGTTCCAGCTGTCCATTCCAGTGGTCGGTATATTGGGTCCAGGTCGATGTGCTTATTGATTGAATCTGTGAATGAGTGCCATGCCTCTAGGAAATCCCTGGCTGTTCTCTGTTTGGCTTGTCCTATAATAGTAGTGTTGTCCCAGTCAAACTCATGTTGCTTGTCATTTGCGTGTGTGGCTACTAAGGACAGCTGGTCGTGTTGTTTCTTGGCTAGTTGGTGTTCATGGATGCGGATCGTTAGCTGTCTTCCTATTTGTCCTATGTAGTGTTTTGTGCAGTCCTTGCATGGGATTTTGTACACTACAGTGGTTTTGCTCATGCTGGGTATTGGGTCCTTTGTCCTGGTGAGTTGTTGTCTGAGTGTGACTGTTGGTTCGTGTGCTGTTATGAGTCCGAGTGGTCACAGTAGTCTGGCTGTCAGTTCAGAAATGTTCTTGATGTATGGTAAAGTGGCTAGTCCTTTGGGTTGTGGCATGTCCTCATTCCGTTGTCTTTCCCTTAGGCATCTGTTGATGAAATTGTGGGGGTATCCGTTTTCGGTGAATACATTGTTAAAGTGTTCTTCTTCCTCTTTTTGCAGTTCTGGTGTACTGCAGTGTGTTGTGGCCCTTTTGAACAGTGTCTTGATGCAACTTCTTTTGTGTGTGTTGGGGTAGTTGCTTTCGTATTTCAGGACTTGGTCTAAGTGTGTGGCTTTCCTGTATACCTTCGTGGTGAATTCTCTGTTCGGTGTTCTCTGTACTATCACATCTAGGAATGGGAGAAAATGAGGACTGCAGATGCTGGAGATCAGAGCTGAAAATGTGTTGCTGAAAAAGCACAGCAGGTCAGGCAGCATCCAAGGAGCAGGAGAATCGACGTTTCGGGCAAGTGCTCTTCTTCAGGAATGTCTAGGAATGGGAGTTGGTTGTCCTTTTCTTCCTCTCCAGTGAATCTGATTCCTGTGAGTGTGGCGTTGATGATCCGGTGTGTGTTCTCTATTTCTGTGTTTTTAATGATTACAAAGGTGTCATCCACATATCTGACCCAGAGTTTGGGTTGAATTTGTGGTAAGACTGTCTGTTCTAATCTTTGCATTACCACTTCTGCTATGAGTCCAAAGATTGGTGAGCCCATGGGTGTGCCATTGTTTTGTTCATGTATTTGGTTGTTGAATGGGAGGTGTGTTGTGAGGCACAGGTCTAGTAATTTGAGTATGCCGTCTTTGTTGATAGGTTCACAGTCTTGTTGTCTGTTCTGTATGTCCAGTAGGTTGGCTATTGTTTCTCTGGATAGGGTTTTGTCGATAGAGGTGAACAGTGCCGTTACATCGAATGAGACCATAGTTTCTACCTTGTCTATGTGTATATTTCTGATGATGTTCAAGAATTCCTGTGTTGACTGTATAGAGTGTCTCGATCTGCAGATCAGGTGTTTCAGTTTCTGCTGTAGCTCTTTAGCCAGTTTGTGTGATGGTGTCCCTGGTAGTGATAATATGGGTCTGAGTGGGATGTCTGGTTTGTGTACTTTAGGTAGTCCATACAATCTGGGGGTGTTATTGATTCCAGGTTTCATTCTCTGTAGGTCAAACCTGGTTATCTGTCTGTTTTTTGCAGGTTCCTCAGTGTGTTGTTTATCCTATTGGTGAGCTGTGGGGTGGGGTCAAACTCCCGCTTTTGGTAGGTGTTGGGATCTGCAAGTAGTTGTTGCGCTTTCTGGATGTACTCTGCTTTGTCCAGGATGACCATCATTCTGCCTTTGTCTGCTCGAAGTATGATTATGTTCTTATCGTTTCTTAGTGATTTTAGTGCTTACTTCTCCTTGGTGTTGAGGTTATGTGTTTGTCTTTTCCTTGTTATCAGGGGTACGATACTTTGTCTCACTGCTTGTTGTGTCTCTTCTGTCAGTCCATTGTTTCTGAGTGTGTATTCTAGTGCTGCTAGGAAGTCTGCTGTCTTGGCGTCCCTGTGGTTGTAGATGAGTCTCTTGGCCAGGATTGTTCCTTCTGTGTCTGTGAGCTGCCTGTAGAAGAAGTTTCTAATACAGGTATGTGTTGTGGTGTTCTCTCTGTTGTGTGTTAGTTTGGCCATTTGACGCAATTTCTTGTCTGTATTTGTGTGCCAAAAATCATTAATTTCAAAAACCACCAATCAGGAATGGACCCGGACCATAGAACAGGCCGTCACCATAGGACAGAACAGGACCACACACCGCAAAAAAACGGCACTAAAAGAGAAAATGGCCAAACTAACACACAACAGAGAGAACAGTCAGTAGAAATTCCAAAGTCACGACAATGACAGAAATGCAGTGGAAGTGGCTGCTGGACTTAATAACATTGTCATAGAGTCATAAGGTTGTACAACTTGAAACAGACACTTCGGTCTAACTCGTCCATGCTGAGCAGATATCTTAAATTATCTGGTCTCATTTGCCGGCATTTGCTGCATATCTCTCTAAACCCTTCCTATTCATATACCCATCCAGATGCCTTTTAAATGTTGTAATTGTATCTGACTCCACCACTTCCTCTGGCAACACATTCCATATACACATCACCCTCTGCATGCAGAAGTTGCCCCAAAGGTCCCTTTTAAATCTTTCCTCTCTCACCTTAAACCTATGCCCTCTAGTTTTGTAGGTTAAAACAATGACTGCAGATGCTGGAAACCAGATTCTGGATTAGTGGTGTTGGAAAAGCACAGCAGTTCAGGCAGCATCCGAGGAGCAGAAAAATCGACGTTTCGGGCAAAAGCCCTTTGCGTCGATTTTACTGCTACTCGGATACTGCCTGAACTGCTGTGCTTTTCCAACACCACTCTAATCTAGACTCTAGTTTTGGACTCCGTTAGCCTAGGGTAACTATCTTGGCTATTCACCCTATTCATGCCCCTCATGATTTTATAAACTTCCATAACGTCACCACACAGCCTCCGATGTTCTACAGAAAACAGCCCCAGCCTATTCAGCCTCTCCTGATAACTCAAATCCACTAACTCTGGCAACATCCTTGTAAATCTTTTCTGAACCTTTCAAGATTCACAACGTCTTTCCTACAGCAGGCAGACCAGAATTGCACACAATATTCCTAGAGTGGCCCATCCAATGTTCTGCATAGCTGCAACATGACTTCCCAACTCCTATACTGAATGCACTGACCAATAAAGGCCAGCATATGGCAACAAGGTGGCTCAGTGGTTAGCACTGCTGTATCACAGTGCCATGACCCTGGTTTGAATCCAGCCTTGTGCCACTATCTATTTGGAGTTTGCGCATTCTCCCCATTTCTGTGTGGGTTTCCTCTCACATTCCAAAGATATGCAGGTTAGGTAAATTGGCCATGCTAAATTGCTCACAGTGTTCAGGGAGTGTAGATTAGATGCATTAGTGAGGGATGAATGCAGAGTAATAAGGGGAGGAGGATGGGTTACTCTTTGGAAGGTTGGTGTGGACTTGGGCTTTTTTTAAATTCACTTGTGGGACTTGGGCATCGCTGGCTGGCCAGTATTGATAGCCCATCCCTATTTGCCCTTGAGAAGGTGGTGGTGAGCTGCCTTCTTGAATCGCTGCATTCCACTTGCTGTGGGTTGACCCACAATGCCGGTACGGAGGGAATTCCAGGATTTTGACCCAACAAATGTGAAGGAACAGCAGTATATTTCCAAGTCAGGGTGGTGTGTGGCATGGAGGGGAACTTGTAGGTGGTGGTGTTCCCAAGTACGTGCTGCCCTTGTCCTTCTAGATGGAAGTGGTCATGGGTTTGGACGGTGCTGTCTAAGAATCTTTGGTGAATTTCTGCGGTGCATAAATGAGCGCCGGTGGTGGAGGGATTGAATGTTTCTAGATGTGGTGCCAATCAAACAGGTTGCTTTGTCATGAATGGTGTCAAGCTTCTTGAGTTTTGTTGGAGCTGCATCTATCCAGACAAGTGGGGAGTATTCCATCACACTTCTTACTTGTGCATTGTAGATTATGGATAAACTTTTGGGTATCAGGAGGTGAGTTACTCGCCATATATGCCTAGCCTCTGACCTGCTCTTGTAGTCACTGGGTTTATGGTGTGAGTCCACTTGAGTTTCTGGTCAATGGTAACCCCAAGGATATTGATAATGAGGGATTTAGTGATGCTAAGACCTTTGAATGTCATGGGACATTCTCTTACTGGTGTCTCTTATTGGTGTCCCTAATGGCCTGTTTCCACACTTTAGGGAATCTATATCAAAGCCTTCTTGCTTATCCTGTCTGCCTGTGACTCTACCTTCAAGGAACTATGAATCTGCACTCCAAGGTCTCTGTTCAGCAACACTCCCCAGGACCTTGCCATGATGTGATGGCCCTATTCACACCAATAGCCAAAGAAACACTGACCACACTGCCAGATAAACCATGGACACAAATACCTAACTGCACCAATTCCAGCTGCAAGGACAGCATCCTCAAACTACTGGACCTGTGCCACAAAACCCACTACACATTCAATGACAGACAAATGAATGGGATGCCTATGGGATCACCAATATCAGGACTCTTAGCAGAAGCAGTTGTACAAAGGTTAGAACAAACAGCTCTTCCTGCGATCCAGCCCAAACTTTGGGTCCGCTATGTGGTTATACTCTTGTCATCATTAAATTCAACAATCGAGAAGAAACCCACAAACATATGAACAATATCCTGACCGGTTTAAAGTTCACCAGAAAGGAAGAGAAAAATAGCCAACTCCCCTTCCTAGACATCACAGTAGAACAAAAAGCCAACGGAGAGCTGCCGACCAGCATTTACAGGAAAGCCACACACACATTAATCAAATATTGAACTACAGAAGCACATACATACTGAATCAGAAAATTTTAGATTACCTACAGTGTTGGAAACAGGCCCTTCGGCCCAACAAGTCTACACCAACCCATCCCCCTACACCTAACACTACGGGCAATTTAGCATGGCCAATTCATCTAACCTGCACACTTTTGGACTGTAGGAGGAAACCCACACAGACACGGAGAGAATGTGCAAACTCCACACAGACAGGTGCCTGAGGTGGGAATTGAACCCGGGTCTCTGGCGCTGTGAGGCAGCAGTGCTACCCACTGTGCCACCCTAATTTTTGTACACACTTAATAAATGCCTCTCCATCCAAAATTTTAAAATGTTGGCAATCCCTATCTATGTTTGAAACGTTAAAATCCCTTCCCATTATCACTCTTATTACTCTTACAGATAACTGAGATCTCCTTACGTATTTGCTTCTCAATTTCCTGCTGACTATTTGGGGTGAGGTGGCGGTGAGGTTCAATGGTACAATCCTAACAAAGTGATCATCCCTCTCTTATTTCTCAGTTCCACCAAAATAACTTCCCTAGAAGTACACTCCAAAATACCCTGCCTAAGTACAAAACACCATTCCCCCTCCTCACTTGCCACACTTTTTGTATCCTTCCCACAGCATCTATACCCTGGACCATTAAGCTGTCAGACCTGTCCAATCCTGAGCCACATCTCTGTAATCGCTATGATAACCATTTCCATGTTCCCAACCATGCCATGAATTTGTCTGCCCAACCTGTTAGGCCTCTTGCATTAAATTAAATGCAGTTTAACATTTAGTCCTACCTCGTTCTCTGCTCTGTTCCTGCTTGCCTTGACCATTTTGTTTCATAGAATCCCGACAGTGTGGAAACAGGTCATTCGGCCCAAAAGGTCCACATCAATTCTCTGAACAGCATCCCACCCAGACCCAATATCCTACTCTATCCAGGTAACCCTGCATTTCCCATGGGTAATACACCTAACCTACACAACTCTGAACACTATGGGTAATTTGGCATGGCCAATCAACCTAACTTACACATCTTTGGACTGTGGGAGGAAACTAGTGCACCCAGCGGAAACCCATGCTGACATGGTGAGAACGTGCAAACTCCTCATAGAATCGTCTGAGGTTGGCACCCTTTTCCAACTGCACCACTGTCAGACTTTTTTCTTTTTTCACTATCTCCCTGAGTAGCCCCTGCCCCAACGTTACTAGTTTAAATCTTCCTGAGTAGTTCTAGCAAATCTCGTCGACAGTATATTAGTCACCTTCCAATTCAGGTGCAACCCATCCTTCTTCTACAGGTTAAATTTTTTAAGTCATAGTTCCTTGAAAGTGGAGTCACAGGTGGATAAGGTAGTGAAGAAGGCGTTTGATATGCTTTCCTTTATTGGTCAGAGTATTGAGTACAGGTGTTGGGAGGTCATGTTGCGGCTGCACAGGACATTGGTTAGGCCACTTTTGGAATAATGTGTGCAATTCTGGTCTCCATCCTATCATCAGAATGTTGTGAAACTTGAAAGAGTTCAGAAAAGATTTACAAGGATGTTGCCAGGGTTGGTGGGTTTTAGCCATAATGAAAGGCTGAATAGGCTGGGGCTATTTTCCCTGGAATGTCCGAGCATGAGTGGTGACCTTATAGCGGTTTGCAAAATCATGAGGGATATGGATAGGGTACATAGACAGGTTTTTACCCTATGGTTGGTTGCGGTGGGGTGGGTGTGGGGGGCAGGGGGAGGTCTAGAACAATAGGACGTAGACTTAAAGTGAGAAGGGATTTAAGGGACAACTTTTCACAGAGGGTGGTGCATGTATGGAATGAGTTGCCAGAGGAAATGGTGGAGGCTGGTACAATTACAACATTTAAAAGGCATCTGGATGGGTATATGAATAAGAAGTGTTTAGAGGGATATGGGCCAAGTGCTGGCAAATACGACTGGACTAATTTAGGATATCTGGCATGGACGAGTTGGAGTGAAGGGTCTGTTTCCAAGCTGTACATCTCTATGACTCAATAGTTACTTCTACCCCAGAAGAGATTTCAATGATCCAAAAATGTGAATCCTTCTTCCCTGTATCAGCTCCTCAGCCATACATTCATCTGCTCTATCCTCCCATTCCTAATCTCACAAGCTTGTAGCATTGGGAGTAATCTACCCTCAAGGACTTACTTTTTAAATTCCCGCCGAATTTCCTATATTCTCACAATCGGTCAACTGAAACCTGACATACCCCTCGAGACAGTAGAACCAGTCTTTATACCAGAAACTTTGCTGTCGGTGCTACATTCCCTTGAGAATCCATTATCCCCTCCATTTACCAAAACAGTAAACTTGTTTAAGGTGGGCATAGCCACAGGAGACTCCTGACTCATTCTCCTACCTTTCCTGGAGGTAACCTATCCACCCAACTGTGGTTTTTCTACCTTCTTGAAACTACTGTCTATCACACCACTGGCTCCTGTAAATTCCTCATTACCTCTAACTACTGCTCCAATCTATCCATACAATCTGATATGATCGCATTCAAACACACTTCCTCCAAACATAATCATCAGAACATTGAAATTCTCCCTAATCTCCCACATCTGACAGGATGTGAACTTTCTGTTAACCATGCAATGTACTGGGCTCAGTATGTGTTGGGACTGCAGTTTTAACCTCTACACCGACTGGGGACAAATGTGCGTGAAAACTCCACATATGAAGATAGAAAAATCGCACCAACTTGAAAATGACCCAGACAGAATGAAAGACGTTATGCTATTTGGATTTGTCTTCTCTGTAAATCCCTGGTTGTCAAATAATGATGCTTATACTGGGAATTAAACAGAAACATCACAGAGAAGGGATTAGAAATAGAAACTATCTCCATCACTGTTTGTGAAGAACAGAAATTTCTGAGTACAGGTATGATGGTTGAATAGACACATCTTATGTTGGATGATTCAATGATTTTCAGAAACTGAAAATTTCTTTCTTGTTGTCTATAGTGATAGGAATGGCCTGAGTTCAATGTGTGTGTGAAACTGGATAGGATTTTATGAAAGTCATTTGAAAAGCAATTCCTCTCGTCTTAGTACAACTAGAAAAATCCTTTCATCAAACATTGTGCTGTGAAACAAAATAAGGAACTGCAGATGCTGGAGATCTGAAACAGACAAAAATAGAAATTGCTGGAGAAACTCAGCAGATCTGACAGCATTTTGGAGGGAGAGAAACAGAGTTTTTTACAAAAATATTTGTTCACAGGGTGAGGGCACCACAGGCTTGGCCAGTATCTATTGCTAACCCCTAATTGCCCAGAAGATAGTAAAGAGTCAACCAGATTGCTGTGGGTCTGGAGTCACATGTCGTCTAGACCAGGTAAAGATAGCAATCGTCTTCCCTCAAGGACATTAGTGAACCAGGTGGATTTTCCCAACAATGAAGAGTTGATTCATGGTCATCATTCAACTCTTAGTCTCATATTATTAATTGATTTCAAAATTTCACCATCTATCAGAGCAGCATTTGAAGCCACAACTGCAGGATATTACCTGGGTCTCTGGAATAACAGTCCAGCAGCAATATGACTGGGCCAACTCCTCCTTTGACCATTTTAGTTTTCTGGAGAAAGGTCACTGGACTTGAAACATTAATTGGTTTCTCTCTCCACAAATTCTGCCAGACCCGCTGAGTTTCTCCAGCAATTTCTTTTTGTTGTTAACTGTACCGTTTACATTATTCCTTCCAACAGATGGGAATATTCCCAGGAAGGCATTCAGCCCAAATAGAATATTGTTGAGAATTTCATCAATTTTCAGCATTTGTTCATGGTGATCTATAGCATTAACTGGATTGATTAATTTCCAAATGCAGCCTTCACAACTCTCCATAAGATCCTGCATTCTCCCGTAAGATCCTCACGTGCAGTTTGTGATCATAAGAAATCATGATCCTGTTTCAGAGATGGAACAAATGGCTGACAAAGTTGACATCAAATTTTGAAGAGGTAACAGTTATGAGATCTCCCTACAGTTTTTTAATTATATCAGGAATTAATTCATCCACCAGGGGAGTTGTCAGCAAAGCTTTCAGATCTCCCCCACAGTTTTCCCCGGCAATCTTGGCCAGGCTTTGGAGAGAGGCATCATCAAGACTAGGACGTTTATGGAAATATATTAAAACATAGTACATTGAACATTACAGCGCAGTACAGGCCCTTCGGCCCTCGATGGTGCACCAACCTGTGAAACCAATCTGAAGCCCATCAAACATACATTATTATATTATCGTCCATATGTATATCCAATGACCATTTAAATGCCCTTAAACTTGGCGAGTCTAGAAAGTACTGAAGTCGGAGATCTCATCCTTGGATTATGTATCTGAGGTGATGGAAAGATTAAACCAGTAGACGAGTTAGCTAAACAGCACCCAAAGAGGGCAAGCAGAGAATGAAGCAGGTGGCAGATAAAAACTCTAAACTTCGAATGTTTTCCTGTGGCGATGATGTATTAGTATTGTTATCAGTGTTAGAAGATCCCTTCAAAACAAGGTTTTAGTGGTCCCCATCAAATTGAGAAAGTGTTGAGTCACGTAAAGTGCATGGTACAGATACAAGGTATAAAAAAAAATTGTTTCTGGTATGCCATATGTATATATTGAAACCTTACTACAATAGAGGCAGAAAACTAGAGAAACAGATATTTGTTACTGTGACACAGAGTGAGGAATCAAATCCAGATGGGGTGGATTTTGATGTGCCTCAAAATATGTTAAATAATGAGTAAGCCCTTGAAGAATGGGATAGGATAATGAGTTATCTGCCTCAGGAGCAAAGAACTGCATTGAAAGGTTTGTTGCAGCAGTATGAGGACATATTCAGGAATAGAATGGGGAGGACCAATACTATTCTGTATGAGATGGAAGTAGGGAATGCTGTTCCAATAAAACAATACCTCTACTGGCTTAATCCTCTCAAAGCTGCCCTGGTCTACAAGGAAGTGGACGCAATGCTCAACAAAGACATCCTCGAACAGAGTCAGAGTGAATAGACATCGCTGATCATATTAGTTCCCAAACCTGACAGGACTTAACAATTTTGTGTGGACCATCGGAAGATCAACACCATAATTAAATGAGACTCCAATCCAAAACCAAGGTTGGAGGACTGTATAGAGACAGTTGGACAAGCCACTTAGATCATAAAGTTGGACATACTGAGTTGTTATTGGCAGGTACCTTTATCAGAGAAAGTGAAAGAAGCTTCTGCATTTGTAACCCCAAATCGGCGATATCAATTCAAAGTGATGCCTTTTGGATTGAAGAACATGGCAACCACATTCCAATGGCTCATGAACATAGTTATGGGTGGTTAACAAATTGTGTAGTTTATTGTGGTCTTTAGCAAGTCATAGAAAGATCACATGATACAGTTGGCAGAGCTCTTTGAACGAACATGAGAAGCAAAATTTTTAATAAACCTAAAGAAAACAGAATTCGTGAAAGCAGAGGTGATGCTCTTGGGACATAACATCAGACATGGAAGGTTGACCCCAAGGAACATGAAGACTAAGGCATTGAGGAATTTCCATGACCATCCTTGAAGAAAGAAGTGCTTCGATTTTTGGGACTGAACGGATTCTACCGCAAGTTTGTTCCAAACTCCAGCAGCATGGTGGCAACGCTGATGGATTGACTGAAGATAAACACAACATTTCAGTGGACAAAACAATGCCAGGAGGCATTTGAGAATTTAAAAGCTGTATTAACCACTGTACACCAAATTTTTTGAAACCCTTCAAATTTGCAATCGATGCTAGCGATGTAGGAGTTGGAGCAGGAAAATGATGATGGAATTGAATGGCCAATTGACCACTTTTCAAAAAACTCAACACCCACCAGAGAAAGTATGCCAGCATTGAAAAAGAACTGTTGAGTTTGGTATCGGCCGTACACAGTTTAATGTTTACGTGACAAACAATGTATCGGAGACAGTTGGAAACACAGACCGCAATCCTCACACATTTTTGGAAAGGTTTAAAGACAAAAGTTGGAGACTTATGCTGCAGGCTTCTAATTTACATATTGTATATGTTGCAGATCAAAAAAATAAAATAGCAGATGCGTTATCGCGGATTTAAAGGAAAAAGTGGAGACAAGATTGGACTGATTCCAATGTTATATATGTGTGCAGAGTTAATACAAAACATATAACTCAGGTTAATGACATATGTCTTCCATAGTGATAGTATTAAAAATTAGAGGGGAAAAATAATGAAGACGTCTTTTCATAGTGATGGTTCATTTTTTTCTGAAGGAGGGAGATGTTGCAACATTGGGCAGAGTATTTGTAGCTTGGGAGGTAAAAAGTTAGATTTTGCTGTTTGTAAAGTGCTGGGGTGGGGGTAAGCATTGCACAGTCTCTTTAAAAGATGGTGCTTTTTGTGTGCCTGGTGATTTAAAATGGATGTCTGTGAGCAGCAGCTTAAAAGCTTGCAAGTACAGAGAGCATTTGAATTGAAATATTTGTACTGAAAGGCCGTACATTTCGCAGGCCAAGCAGTAGTTTTTACCAAGGCAACAGGCTTTTGAATTTAACCAATCAAGTTGAACCAGGTACTTAGACAACTAAAACCTAATAAATTTAAAACTGATGCTTTTGACAACCTGGGACCAAATCTATTGTAAAAAATATTGATATGAGATCATAGATATAAAAGAAAGGGACAATTGCTCAAAGATCCCACAGCTATCTGGCATCTGCCAGAACTACCGGCCTCTGCTCTCAAGAGAGAATTGCTGGCTCTCTCAGCCTCATCAATGTATTAAAGAAATCGCCATCTAAATAGCAATGGTACCAACAATAGAGAAGACGTTCCTGGCAGAAGAATCGACAGAGAAGGCATTCCTGCCAGAAAGATCAATGGAAAATATTCCGGAAGACACCTAACCTGGCTGTCATTTTGAGAGTCGAAATTCTGCTTTTCTTTTGTATATGAGTGATACTTACATTTATTGGAACAGCATACCATTAGCGCCTTGTTTTACTCAGGAATAATTAGTAGTTAAAAGGGATTTATCCAGTTTGGTAATAGTTTAGTTAATTTTCTTCAGTGTTAGAGTTATTTAAATAAATTGATACTTTTTGATTTTAAAGTGTGTGTCAGGGATTTATTTTATTTAATCACTTGAAGTTGCTGAAAAACAGATTTCACCACTTTTTACACTCTTCTGACAGATTTTAGGGTGAGGTGCTCCTCTTTGCATGTTTTGGATTTAGTTTTCAGATTTGATTGCAGTCCTCAAACAAAATAGGTCTATCTGAAAATAATTGGATCTAACTTAATTAATGGTATCACTGGACAGAAACCTAATAAAATTCATGAAGAGCTTATCTCATGGGATTAAGACAACTACCCCAAGACAAATAAAACAGATAGCTGACCACAATCATAACTTTCTTCAGACATCAATGTTTGAATCTGTTACCATTCAGAATTGTACCCACAATGGGAATCTTTCAGTAATAATGTCAAACAGATTGGAAGGCAACATGGACATCCAGATACATGAATCCATGAGAAAGGAACTGGCTGAAGAGTCTGAGCAGGTCTGATATGAGTCTGAGTCTGAACAAGATGCTGGGCTAACACTAAACAAAATTTTTAAAAAATGAATGTTTCAGGCATACAGTGCAAGTCAACAGAGTCAGGAGTGACTCACTGAAAACAAAAGTTATCAGAGAACTTCCATCATTTAGGAATGCAGCAGAACCTAAATAATTCCTTGGAATGGTGAAACAAGTGGGTAAGTTCCTATTGTTTTTGAAGAAGTAAATGAACCATTGAGACAGCTACTGAGACAAGATCAACAATGGTTCTGGAAACTGAGACTCACAAAATGTGTTCAAGAGGATTAAGTAACTTATATCTTCATAAATCACATTACCATCCATACTTCCCAGCATCAGAGGTAATTGATGCAGTGAATGTCAGGACTTTTGCTATTTCTATTTCAAGTAAGAAAGAGAGCAAGCAGAGACCAGTCTGTGAAACCTCTGGGTCAGTAGCACAGACAGTAAAGTACTACACTTCTAATTTTTTAAAAGAGTTTCAAGTCACCTTCAAAGAAGTGAAATTTAAATTGAATTTTCCTCTGCTTTCAAAACCAAGTTTCCAAGTATTCACAATATACCACAGTACACCAACCCCATTCCAAAAAATGAAAAAGTATCTTTCTGAGACATTTTATTTTCTATCAAAATTTCCTCTTGCAGCTAACTGAATTATAATTTGATAGAAACAAAATACTTACATTAAATTGATTTTCGCTCCAGCTAAATTCTACACAAGCCCATTTTGCTAACAACATTAGCTTTCCTACAAAAAGTTAGCTTTCTTACATGTTTGTTCTTGACAAAAAATCTACTATGATGTTGTAGTTTCCTGTAGTGTGAATGACTTTAAAGCTCTGTTGTTGTAAGCACTCAAGTCATAAATTCATATCAAACAACCTTCAAAAGAACAATCTCTGAAGAACTGTTCGACATATTGTTGGTTCTTCCTCCACTGTGGACTCATACTTAATTTTCCGAAAAACTAGCTTCACTCAGGTCAAAATGAGAGTTTGGGACAATAAACAACATGTAGGTACAAGGAACGATACTGATAAAAAGTGGACTGTGTGATATTGCTATAAGACAGCTTAGAAGACACATTCAAATTGCATATGGAAATGTACAGGGTAATCAAAGAAGACGATTAAGACACAAAGCATTTTGTTAACATCATGCAACAGCACACCAGATGACAATTAAGACAGAACACATCCACATTGAACGGTTTACTTCAATCTACACACAACAGCATGAAACCGTGTAATCGCAGCCTGACAATGATATAAGAATGTGATCTGGCTGTGTTACATATCCACTGAAATATTATCCCAAGATATAATGGTAATGAGTCTAAGTAGACCTGTTACTTTTGACCTGTATCCTTGTGCGTGTCTCTCGTAGGAATAATATTTACTCTTATTATTTGAAGACAATAGAAAAGGTGTTGCGATATTGGCCTGGAATTTTCTGATGGCCAGACAGTCATAATTCCAGTGAGACTATTTTAGGTTAGATTCCCTACATTAGATTAGATTCCTTACAGTGTGGAAACATGCCATTTGTCCCAACAAGTCCAGACCGACTCTCCGAAGAGTAACCCATACAGAACCATTTCCTGCTGACTAATGCACTGAACACCATGGGCAATTTAGCATGACAATTCACCTAACCTGCACATCTTTGGATTGAGGGAGGAAATTGAAACACCCTGGGGAAACCCACGCAGACACGGGGAGGATGTGCAAACTCCACACAGATAGTCGCCTGAGGCTGGAATCAAACCTGGATCCCTAGCGCTGTGAAGCAGCAGAGCATGGGAACACTATGGAATCCCCATCGTGAAGATTCTGAAGGAATTGCCTGGGAATTGGAGACTTCAGCTGGGCAAATTTATTCCATGTTGAATCCTTTAAATCAGACATTTTCGAGCATTCCAATGAATTTAAGAAAAATACTGAGTAAAAGTTAGACTATGTATTACATAGTCTCATTCCTGAATAACTATTCAACAGATTCCATACTTATCTCATACACTCCCTTCCATAAGTCTGTTAGAACAATTGAAAACCTCCAAGACCCTGAGAAACCAGCACCAGCACCAGCACCACCGTCACCTGGCCTAACCCTCCCCGACCTCTGCCCCTTCTGGACTGAATCCATCTTGACCCCAGCCCCCTGCCATCTGAACCAACCCAGCCTGATCCAACACCTCCACTGAACCAGACCTGACTGAAATCCCCACCTCTGAGACTGAACTCCCTGAGACTCAACACCCACATTCCTCACTAACGGCTGGGCTTGACGTCACTTAATCAACCCGACCTACCCAAAACCATTGCAACACTCCCCTTGCCACCTTGCACCCTGGCACCCTACTTGCTTTGCACTGTTCTCACTTGGCATCTTACCTAGTTGGCATTCCATTTCCTGACAATCTACTCCCTACTCATCCAGCATCCAACCCTGTCACCATAACCCTGACAGTGCTAGCACCCTAACGAGCTAACGCTACTCTACTCTGGGTGTGTTGATTTTGCACATTCTCTCTGTTTCTGCGTGGGTATCTGCCGGATGTTTCGGTTTCTTCCCACAGCGCAAAGATGTGCAAGTTGACTGACGGGCCGTGTTAAATTGTTTATAGTGTCCAGGGGTGTATAGGTTACATTGGTTAGCCATGGGAAAGCATGGACAGGTTCTAGGTGGGATGCTCTTTGGGGGGTTGGTGTGGATTTGTTGGGCTGAATGACCTATCTATCTCTTAAGCTAGCACATTGCCTTTTTTGGCATTATATCCTTGACTCCCTTAACTCTCCACAGCTGGTACCCATCCCAACTGGCACCATACTAACCTGCTACCCTACCTACCTAGTACCTTAACACTTGACCCATCCTGCACCATAACATCACATCTCCATCATTGACAGCATGACCAGCGTGATTGTCAGGGCTCTTAGATTTCAGGATATAGTAGCCGACCTGCTGTGTAAAGGAGGCATGATTTGCCTTCCTCTGATAGCTCTGCACTGTGAGAGAACTGTAAGAGTGGAACGACAGATCTACATTTCTGAAGCAGACCAGATTGAAATCTCCTGCCAGAAAGGTTGTGCTCTGTTTTGCAAAACAAAGAGGCAGCGTGGCAATCTGCATGAGATAGTCACTGCTCGGAAACTCAGCTTGTCGTAGGATCTATGAATAGGCAAGCATGAAACTTTAAGAAAGTTAAGTGATGATATTCGTCGAAGAGCGTGGTGCTGGAAAAGCACAGCCGGTCAGACAGCATCCAAGGAGCAAGGGAATCAAAGATTCAGGCATACGCCCTTCATCAGGAATGAGGTTTGTAGCCCAAGGGGGCTGAGAGATAAATGGGAGGGAGGTGGAGCTGTTGGAGGAAGGCAGCAGGGAATGTGATAGGCAGATGAAGGTGGGGGTGAAGGTGATAGGTCAGAGAGGAAGGTGGAGCATCCTGTCTTGCCAACTTGCAGAACACTTCAGTGACCATCTCTGGGACTAAAGCGCTTAACAACCCCACCACCCAGTGGCGGAACATTTTAACTTCCCCTCCCAATCCTCCAAGGACATGTACGACCTGCGCCTCCTCCACCGCCAAACCCTAACCACCTGACACCTGGAGGAAGAATACCTCATCTTCCACCTTGGGACCCTCCAACCATACAGGAACAATGTGGATTTCACCAGTTTCCTCATATTCCCTCCCCACACCAGATCCCAGATCCAAACATCCAAATCAGCATTGCCTTCTTGAACTGTCCTACCTGTCCATCAACCTTCTTATCTTGTGGATCTTGTCACTCCACACTCCTCTCCGACCTATCACCTTCACTCCCACCTTCACCTACCTATCACATTCTCAGCTTTGTCCCCTCCCCCCACCCCACCCCCAGCCCCTCCCATTTATCTCTCAGCCACCTTGGGCCACAAGTCTCGTTCCTGATGAAGGTCTTATGTTTCAAACGTCGATTCTTCTGCTCCTCGGATGCTACCTGACTAGCTGAGCTTTTCCAGCACCACAATCTTTGACTCTGATCTCCAGCATCTGCAGTCCTCACTTTCTTCTAGCTTCTCTGGGCTCCCCCCAGCTAAAACATCAAAACCGAATTAAAAAGAAACCTTCACTGAGAGAACTAGCCACTCCCTTTTCATTGCACAGTGTTTTTTAAAAAACTAAAAACCTTTTCCTCTAATTATTGTCTTAGGCAGTTTCTGTTATCCATTAGCAAGGTTCCTATCCTAGACAAATCAGGGCCTCTATCATTACCATATCTCTTGAAAAAAAAACTAAGGACAATTTAACCTTGTTAAAGGAGCAGCATCGTCACAATTAGTAAGGATGTCTTTGAAGGGTCGTGAAGACTGTTTTTGCTTATTTTTACAGTGACTTGCTGGATGCCAGATGCTCTTTCAGTTTCATTTCTTTATGAGAGTTTCCTCACAATTAATACAACTGGAGAGTCGTCAATGGGAAGAAAGAAATGGCTGAGGAACTCAATCAACACAAGAAATCAAAAACTCGCAATTTTGCTGGTGAACATAAAGTGGCAGTGTTAGGTGAACCTTTAAAAGCAAGGCTTAATGGACCTTTTCAAGGGGAAAGAAGGTTGAGTGAAGTGAACTATTTGATAAGGACTTCAGACAGAAAGAAATCTCACAAAGTGTGTCATGTGAATATGCTCAAAAGAAATTTTGACAGGGAAGGAAAGCAAAAGGAGAATTGTTATTGGTTACAACACAGAGTGAAGAACCAAGTTCAGACGATTCTGAATTGGACATTCCTCAAATTAAATTGGACAATGAGGAGTTGTCAAAAATTGGGATAAATTATTGAGTTACCTTCCGGAGGAAAATCAAAATGTCCTGAAAGAGTTAATGCTATCACATGGGGAGATATCAAAAAATAAGCTGGAAAGTACTAACCTAATTTTACATGATGTAGATATAGGAAATGCTATTCCAATTAAGCAATATGTTTATAGGCATAACCTTCTCAAGTTGGCACAGGTTCAAAAGGAGATAGAACGCATGCTCCAAGATGACATAATTGAAGTGAGTTACAGTGACTGGAGCTCACCCATATTAATGGTGTCAAAACCAGATGGAACCCAACGGTTATGTGTGGACAATCGCAAAGTCAATGTTGTTACAAAGTTTGATTCATATCCAATTCCACATTTGGAAGTCTGTATTGAAAAGGTGGGGCAAGCAACCTGTATTTTTAAGTTGGACTTACTCGCAGGATACAGGCAAGTACCTTTATCCGAAAAAACAAAGACAATTGCGGCTTTTGTAATGCCAAATGATCTGTATCAGTTTAAAGTCATGCCATTTGGTATGAAAAATGCCCTAGCCACATTTCAAAGACTAACCAATGAGATCATTTCCGGATTACTCAGTTTGGTCGTTTATATTGAAGACCTGGTGATTTATAATCCCTCATGAAAGGAACATTTGCATCATTTATCGGAATTATTCGATCGATTTCAGGAGGCAGGCTTGGTGATAAACCTGGCTAAGAGTGAATTTGCCAAAGCGCGAGTCACCTTCTTGAGCCATGTTATTGGACATGTACAAATGGCACCACAGAATGAAAAACAAAGGGAACTGGGGAGTTTCCCATCCCTTCGACAAACAAAGCAGTACTACGATTCCTGGGATTGAGTGGAGTTTTATTAGAAATTCGTACCAAATTTTAACAGTGTGGCCGCTCCACTGACTGAATTACTAAAGAAAGCCAATACGTTTTAGTGGATGGCGGACTGTCAGAAGGCATGTGATAGCCTGAAAACTTTGTTAACCACTGCCCCAGTATTAGCCACACCTAATTACACAAAGCCATTCAAGGTGGCTATTGATGCGAGTGATGTGAGTGTCAGTACTGCGCTCTTACAGGAAGACAATGAAAAGGTAGAAAGACCATTGGTTATTTCTCCAGAAAATTGATCATTCATCAACAGAAATATTCAACACTTGAGAAGGAGACTTTGAGCTTGGTGTTAGCGTTACAACATTTCAACATTTATGTTACCAGTAATATGTCTGAGACAATCTTATACATTGATCATAATCTATTGAGGTTTTGGGACAAAATTAAGGACAAAACATTTAGACTGTGAAGATGGAGCTTGTTATTACAGCCATTCAATTTGTAAATCATACGTGTAGCAGGGCAAGAAAACATGATTGCCGACACATTGTTATGACTTGGATGAGAAATGCAGGCATTCATTGGCAGGAGTAAACAGACTGAAACAGAATGTAGTCGTGCATGCTTGCATGGTGGTAGTCAATGTTCTGTATGTTTGTTGCAGTGTACTAACAATGTAAGTTTAAGGGGTTTTAAAATGAAGCCATCTTTGGATATTGATGGTTCATTTTTTTTAAGGGAGGAGGTGTGACAATGCTGCTCCTTTAACAAGGTTAAGTTGACTTTCGGTTTTTTTCCCCCAAAAAGAGGGTTCGTAAAGGCAGAGGTTCCAATTTGTCTTGGTTCAGGACTTTGTTAATGGCTAACAGATACTGTCTCAGCCAACAATCAGGGAAAAGGGCTTTTAGGTTTTTTTTTAAGCACTTGTGCAATGAAAGGGGAGTGGCCAGTCCACCCAGTTCACGGTATTATTTTAGCTGGGAACCCAGAGAAGCTGTTGTCAAAGAGAGATACAGTGAAAAGAGGTTCCATGATTCAACAAACATATCTGGTGGACATCTGTCTGTAATGTCTCTCCTATAATAACCCATGTTTCCCAAAGGATGTGGTTATGGGATGTTGTAGGAAATTAGAACTGCTCTTGGTTATGTTGTGTTTTCACGTCGGTTGGGTTTTCAAATAGTTTTGTTATTCTAAATTCTGGTTTCTTTTGTTCATGTGTAAAATAAATTCTGTTTTGCTTCAAGATGAGTGATTTAGCCAGCTGCATCATTCCTGGAGCATCCACTACACGTCTGCCTAAAACAATTAGAAATGTTAGGGTCTGCGCTACCTTTTTAAAATATTTGGTGGGGGGGGGGGGGAATCTGGCCAGATCCATAACATCATATATTGGGACTTCTGGCAAAATTAGGAGAACTGTTTTGTAGACATGTCATAGAATGGTATCTCACAGACAATTCCCTAGACACAGCCATCACCAACCCTGGATTGACTCTGGTCACCATGAAATCCGGCCAAACATGGTCAATGAAACCTCCTGCTGATTACCAGGTACTAACCCCATGTCACCTCAGTTGATGAATCCATGCTGAACAACATTTAAAGGAATTACTGAGTGAAGCAAAGGTACAGAATGTACTTGGGTGTGGGATATTGGTGACAATCACCAAGCAGTGACTTGGCAGCATCAGTAACAATCAAACTGGTCAAGTGCTAAATGATAGTAAGAACTGCAGATGTTGGAAGTCAGAGTCAATAAAATGTCAGAGACAAAATCTCCCCACCCCCAAGCTCATCCCATGTCCAGCCCTTGTCTTCTCCCTATCTGCTTGACCTGACCTAGCCCGTCAATCTTCCTTCTCACCTATCCACTCCACCCTTTCCACTGACCAATCACAATAACTCCACCTGCATCCATCTATCACCATACCATCTAGCTTTCCCCCAGCCCCATCCCTTTCCTCTATTTATTTCTCAGGTTCCTTCTCCCTACCCAGTCCTGATGAAGGGTCCTAACCTGAAAGGTCAAGTCTCCTGCTCCTCCGATGCTGCCTGATCTGCTGTGCCTTTCCAGATCCACGTTTTATCAAGGTCTAAATGACATAGCTACTAGACAAGTGCTGAGGTAAGTATTGAGGGAACAAACACATAATTATTTACCTCACCAGTAAACTCTCAATCTAGTGCTGGAAGGTGTCATCAAAAAATCTTATGAAGCCAGGGTTCCGCCAGGACAACTCAACTCGTGCTCTCATTACACCATTGGTTCAAAAACATCAAGCATGAAGTGGTAATGACAGTCTTTGACATCAAAACCATATGTGACCAAGTGTGGTCTCAAGGAGCCGTAACAATACTGGAATAAATGGGAATTGGGGGAATTGCGAATCCACTAGTTGGAGTCATACCTGAGACATCGGAAGATGGTTGTAGTTACTGAAGGTCAGTCATCTCAACTGGAGGACATCTCTGCAGAGGTTCATCAGAGTAGTGTCCTGGTACCCACCCACCTTCAGCTGCTTCATCAATAACCTCCCTCCATCATAAGGTCAGAAGTGGGGATGTTCACTGATGATTGCACAAAGTTCAGCACTATTGGCGACTCCTCGTCCTCAGGTACTGAAGCATCCATGTTCAAATACAACAAGATCTGGACAATATCCAGGCCTGGGTTGGAAAGTGGCAAGGAACATCTGCATCTCACAAATAACGCTCGCCAAGCAATAATCTTCATGAATAAGATACAAACTATCATCACCGCTTGACATTCAATGGTGTTACCATCATTGATTTTCCTATAACCAACATTCTGAGGGGTTACCATTGACCAAAGACTCAACTGGACATGCCACACGCAGTGGCTATAAGAGCAGGCAAGAAGTTAGGAATCCTGCAGCAAGTAACTCACTTCATGACTCTCCAAAGCGTGTCCACCAGTTATAAGACACAAATCAGGAATGTAATGGAACCTTCTGCACTGGCTCCGGTTACCTCTCACAGTCCAAAGATGTGCAGGTTAGGTGAATTGGCCATGCTAAATTGCCCACAGTATTGGGTAAATGGGTGGGTGGTGGGTCGGTGTGGACTTATTGGGCTGAAGGGCCTGTTTCCACACTGTAAGTAATCTAATCTAAAAAATCAAGCGTGTAATGGAACCTTCTGCACTGGACTGATTCCAATGACACGAAAAATGTTCAACACCATCCAAGATAAAGCAGCTCACTTGTTGGCACCTCATTCACAAATGTCTACTTCTTTCACTACCAATGTTCAGTGGCAGCAGTGTGTATTATTTACAAGCTGCACTGCAGAAAATCACCAAACCTCCTTTGACAACATCTTCCAAACCCATGACCACTACCACCTAGAAGACAAGGGCAGCAGGTAAATGAGAACTCCACCACTTATATGTTCCTCTCCAATCCACTCATCATCCTGACTTGGAAATTTATCACCATTCCGTTATTGACATTGGATCAAAATCCTGGAATTTCCCCACTAACGGCACTGTGGTCTAACTACAGCACATGGACTGTTATAATTCAAGGAGACAGGTCATCGCCATCCTCTCCAGTGACGGCCAATAAAAGCTACATCCAATTAAGTAATGTTTTTGAAATATTGCAAGTGCCAAAGTAGAAAGTAGATATCATCATAATAGATGTGACAGGAATGGAGAAGTTTGGAATGATGGCCTTACAGGTGAGAGGATGTGAGGAAGATCAGTTGAGGTAGCTGAGAGACTCAGTGGGCGTCTGATAAACATCAGCAGACACCTCTATTCACAGATGCTACCTGACCGATTGAGTTTCTCCAGCACTTGCTCTTTTTGTTTCAGTCTCCAGAATCCATAGCATTGTGGTTTTATAACAACATGTTCAGATTTAGTTTACATTGTGTGTTCAGATCTCAGCAGAAGCCAGTAATGTGTTTGGATCTTTATTTATTTTGGAAATCTGAAAAAGAATGAAGTCCTCCGATTCCATGTTTAACAGTCAGGATATTTTCATTACCAAAATCAAAGAACATAAACGCTAATATCTACATTCTACCTTAAACAGTCAGTTACATTAACAATGTCAAAAGTACAATTCCCTACACTATGGACAAAAATAAATTATTAGTTAAATGCCCTTGCTCACCCATTTCAGTTACAGCTCGCACAAACTCAAGTCATCTTCGTATCAGAAATTACAATTTTATCCATGTGCTCTGTGGACAATGTCAACAATTCCTGTAAGGTTGCGATTAATGGCACCTTTCACTTATTTCTGGTGTGATGCTCCCTTCAAATCTACTTAGTTGCATATTTATTCGTGTTTTAATTAATTACCAGTGATTCCCCAAATCAATTCAGTAAGTTTAGTCTATTTTAATTGATTAACGGTCATGAGATGAGAGGTTCATTAAAATTGAATAGTGTGGAATTACAGAGATAGGACAGCATGCTCTTCTGAGGGTCAGTGCAGATTCAATGGGCTGAATTGCCTCTCTCTGCACTGTAGAGATTCTATGAAGTTCTTGAACCAAAAAGATGAATCCCCAACATTGGATTATGTGTCCATGCTCTTAGAAAGACTCAAAGGACCATGGAGAAGAACAAGAGCATTTGAAAGTTTCACAAGTGTGGATGAAATAATGGGAGCAGACAAACATTCAGCAGTAGAGCATTTCAAGTGGGAAATAACAGAGTTACCATTACAAGGTGACCCTCTAAAGGTGAAGTTCAGTGGTCAATATAAAATAGTTAGGAGGCTTCGTAAAGTAAATTATCTGATAAATAGTCCTGATGTCGGATGAAGAATTGGTAATGCCACACAAGCATGCTGATAATATCTAATCGGAGGTAAGAGGATAAGGAAGAACTAATGTGTCAGGTGGTAAGAGTTGTAGAATGAGACTGAAACAATGACAGTGACGTCGAACAAGAGGTTAAAAGTTTACGTTGTGAACCACCGACATAGAAATATTGGGACAGCTAACGTAACAATGTGATGATGAAATATGTCTGTCCAATGAAATACACCTATTATTTTCAATGAAGTGTCTTTAAGGACTAACAATAGTTCTTGAAAAAAGGATATTGCCAGTGTGGTTTTGAGTGAGGATAGTACATGGGTATTTGTAGAGATTTGCTTTCACGCAGATAAACAGATCTCATATTACATACCTGCTAAGCAAGAAGGACAATTAGAGATAAGAAACTGACTGATGGATACCTGAGTGCTAGGTCCAGTATAGTCTTGCAGGGCAGAATGGCCTCTTGCTTGCATTCTGCTTCTAGGATTCTGTAATAGAAATGAAGTGCACCACTGAGTACAGCTTCTCAGTACAGTCCTTCACATGACTGTTCACAATGTTCCCAACCCACTGATTCTGCATCCAGTGATAATAATAAATCCTAAATACAGAGTTCAGAGAATCGCAAACTGTAAAACTATAATCTACCCGGTAGCAAGTGAATATCCACTGTGTGTGACTCCCATTGGACAGTGTACAGTAATGTGCTGACGGAGTGTGATAGTATCTGTTCAGTGCTCAGTTGCTCAGCGCTGCTGGTGAGAGAGAGCAGCAGGAGCAGTCACTCTGCATTAAGGTGCTGACAGTGGGAGAACTTCACTGATAGACTCTCCTCCTTCAAGGAAGCAGCACAGGTAAGGACCAAGAATCAAACAACAAACTAGGACTAATATTGAAACTAAGATGAAAAACTGTTTTTGACAAGTTTAAACAAAATTACAGCCCAACTTTAAAGGTTGTTTTGAATGATTTTTTTGTATTGTTTCCAAATACGTCCGGTTGTCAAATTCTGGATTTGTGCAAAAATAAGGAATTTAATTTTAGATTCCACGGGTGCGTGAGTGAAAATGAAATCAATCTGCCAAAAATGTCTGTTGATAAAATGTTGAGGGCAGTATATTTGCTGAAACAGGAAGTGTTTAGCACAAAGCACATTGTACAGGATGTTTGCAGAGCTAAAAATCACACAACACCAGGTTATAGTCCAACAGGTTTATTTGGAAGTACAACCTTTCACAGCACTGCTCCTTCATCAGGTAGCTCGTGGAGCAGGATCATAGGACACAGAATGTATAGTAAATGATCAAAGTGTCATGTAACTGATGCTGGTGCTTTGAACAAACATAGATGGCTGTTATGCCTCTCATCATCTTGTACACCTCTATGAAGTCACCTCTCATCCTTCTTTGCTCTAATGAGAAAAGTCCCTCAAGGTCCCTCAACTTTTCTTCATAAGACATGCCCTCCAGTCCAGGCACAATCCTGGTAAATCTCCTCTGCACCCTCTCTAAAGCATTTACATCCTTCCTATAATGAGGCGACCAGAACTGGACACAATATTCCAAATGTGGTCTAATCAGGGCTTTATACGGCTGCAGCAAAACCTCAAGGCTCTTAATCTAACTCAATCCCCCTGTTAATGAAGGCCAAAACACAATATGCCTGCCAGGGGCATCTGTGCTACATGCACTGTTTTACTGTTTGGTTTATCAGATTGCCTGTGTGTGATTACATGCAATTTTTTTTCTTGATAACGAAAGGTGGGATTCGAGGTTCGTCCTGGTTTCCCTGCGAACTGGTCATGAGGTGGGGTTTGGGGTCTGGCCTTGCCGCCCCTTTCCCTTGTTAATTGCTGTTTCTTGTATATAGCTGTTCATGTCAACTGTTTGTTTGTATTTTGTACTGTTTAATAAAATAAAAAATACACTTTTTATTGAAAGGGGTTTTTACTTATTACAAAATTATTTAAGTACAAAAGGTAGTACAACATTCTTATATTACAAAAACGTTGACAATAAACTACCTACTGCTCTACAAAATGAACCAAAACTATCACAAAGGTACAGAGCAATCTTTCCACATTACATTTCGAGAAATAATTGAACTTAGTAAATTAGTTTAAATTATACGAAAACTAACCTAACTTAACTTAGCTTAAGGCAAACTGGATAAAATCAACGTAAATTAACTCAACACAAATTAAATTAAATTACACCACCCAGCACACCCCCACCAAAGCGCCCATCCACAGGACCATCAGCTTGCACTTACTCAAGCTCCCTCCCTCCAAGGCCCCCAAACCGCCAAGTCTGGCCCCATGGCTATATAAAGGCCCTGGTCAATATGGCTGACAAGTTCATGTTTATGTAATTTAAAAGTGCTACCACGTCTTAAAGAACAGTTCTGTTTTCTGGCGCAACACATTCGTAGGAACATCTAGGAGAAAGTGCTCCATCACAAATCTACGTCACCCCATGTGACCTGGGTTTTTTTCTGAGATCCAGCTCATTAAAATATCCTTCCTTACACAATATGTGAGAATGTTGTATGGCACCCCAGTACCTACGAATCTTATGGCACAGTCACAGACAAAGTGTCAGGGTTTGGTGCTTGCTTTACATTCAGGGCAACCTGGAGATGCTTCTTTCTTGAATTTTGCTAATCACTCCAGGGCCTTATGGGCCCGGTGAAGAATCTTCAGTTGCATTGCCTGTGTGTTATTGCATATCGAGATCTTTTTCACATTCTCCCATATGTCCTCTCATTTTTCACATGATATTTCTACCTGTAGTTCCCAACTCCAGAGAGTCTTTCCATAACTTCCAAGCTGCCCCCTCTCTGAAAATGATGCAGAGTACTGACTGAGAGAGTATCCGTGCACCAGAGCACTCTTCTCTCCATTTCGGATTTGTAAGCGTAGTCCTTCTCAGTATATGTTCCCTAAACTGAAAATAATGGGTAGCCCATATTTGTGACTTAACTGGTCATAAGACATCAAGACCTCTCCCTCAAATAGGTCTCCCAAACAGGAGACTCACTTGACCTCCCATGCTTTAAAGCCGGAATCCATTGACCCCTTAGCTGAATCCCAGGATTTCAGCGAAGGGGATAAAGGATGAGGTCTGATGCAGATTGCCCTTGCCCTATCATGTCATCCTCCACGTTTTGACTGTGTTTATCATAATCGGGCTTCTACAATGCTCAGCAACAGATTACATCCTTTCCATAAACAGCAAGTTAAGGAGGGGGCACCTTGCCTGGGAGGCCTCGATGTCAAGCCATATCAACCTTGGATCCTTTCACACCCAGTCACTCATATAGGACAATAAGGCACTTATTTGGTATCATTTAAAATCTGGGAGATTCTCCCACCATACTCAGTGGGAGTTGCAACTTGGTGAATTCAACAGGAGTGTGCCTACGATGCCAAGTGAAGGGTCCGAGCCAGCCATTGAGCATCCACAGCATTTGTCTTTGCAACAGCAATGGGAGCATTTTCATGTGGTGTAGTAGTTGAGTAAGAACACTCATTTTAATCAGGGCTACTCGGCCAAACCGTGATATTGTTAACCCTTCCAAACACTGAAGATCTTGTATTATCCTTTCAAACAATTGCACAAAGTTAGCTCTGTACAAAGAACAAATAACAGGAGATTTCCCCACTCACTCGTAGGGGACACTCGTCCCAATCCCTAATACCATCATGGTTCCTTCAGGTCTCTCAACCTCTTCCTGACTTAATCAAAAGATTTCCTCATCTTGAATAGAGCCCTAGAGAAGTCTTGTCAAAACCTAATTTTCAACCATTAGTACACCAAGGCCTGAGAGTCTTATCCCAACCTTCTGGAGGCTTCCATTATCCTTTGGTTCTCCTTGTAACACTGGAGTCACACTAGGACCAGGTGAGGGTGCTGATCCAACCCGGACCTGCACATCATGATCCAGTGGGCCCAGTCCACAGGCACTGGGCCCGACTCGACCTCCAGCCCCAGAACTTGCAGGAGCCACTATGCCAGGAGGTTGACCAGGTTCTCACCTTCTTCACGTTCCGGGAGCCTGACTATCCGTAAGTTCTTCCTTTGACCTTGATTCTTAAAGTCGTCGACCTGGTCCAGTAGGGCCCGAACCCAGTTTTCCAGCATTCGGATCCTCCCTTCCAAATTCTCTGCCGTGGTCCTTTGCTCGGCTACCTTGACGCATCGATTCAGCACATGGATCTCCTGCCCATGCTTCTACAGCATAGCATAGATCAATTCCTGCATGACTCGACTTTTTCTCTGAGTTTTACAAAGTCCGAGATTATGTTCTGTTGTTCCAACGGGTTCCAAGGTGCCGCAGTGGGAGTTGCAGCCGCGGGTGTACCAGGCCTATTGGGGAGTGCCCTGCTTGCAGCGATCCTCGCATTCCCTTTCCTTTGCTCATCTTCATCTTCTTCCTAAAACGATATATTCAATATTTAAAGGGTTCCACGGGTTTTACTTTACTTTATTTTCCTGAATTTTCTCATAGATGGCTAATGAGTGGGGAGGTAAAAGCATCACTTAACTGGGTTATGGTGCAGAGCCCAGCACAGCAGATCTATCAGATTGCTGCCATTTTGGAGCCCCATACACCTTCTTAACAACCCTATCAACTTTGGTGGCAACTTTGAAAGATCTATGGACGTGAACCCAAGATCCCGCTGTTCCTCCACACTGCCAAGAATCCTGTCTTTAACCCTGTATTCACCATTCAAATTCGACCTTCCAAAATGAATCACTTTGCATTTATCCAGGTTGAACTCCATTGGGCCACTTCTCAGTCCAGCTCTGCATCCTGTCAACGTTTTCTTGTAGTCTGCAACAGCCCTTTACACTATCGACTTACCCATCAACCTTTGTGTCATAGGCAAACCTACTAATCCACCCCTCTCCTTCTTCATCCAAATCATTTACAAAAACTACAAACAGCAGAAGCCCAAGAACAGATCCCTGTGGGACACCACTGGTCACTGACCTCCAGGCAGAATATTTTCCATCTGCTACCACTGGCTGTCATCTTTTGGCCAGTGAATCCTGTATCCAAACAGCCAGTGTACCATGGGTAACCATATCAACTGCCTTACTGATATCCATACATACCTCATCTACTGCTCGACCTTTGAAAACTTGTCTCGTCACATGCTCAAAGAACTCAATAAGGCTTGTGAGGAATGACTTGCCCCCCCTCACAAAGCCATGCTGACTAACTTTACTCATACTGCGTTTTCCCAAATAGTCATAAATTCTATCTGTCAGAATCCTTTCCAGTACATTGCTTACCAAAGATCTAAGATGACTGGTCTGTAATTTCCAGGGATTTCCCTGTTACATTTCTTGAACAGAGGAACAACATTCACCTCCCTCCAATCATCTGGTATTACTCCCGTGGAGAGTGAGGATGTAAAGATCATCACCAGAGGTTGAAAACTAAAAGGCAGGTTGAGTAGAGTAGTTTCCTCAGGATTGCTACCGGTACCATGGGCTAGAGAGACTCGGAACAGAGAGTGAGTGCAGCTCAACATGTGGCTGCAGAGCTGGTATAGGAGGGAGAGCTTCAGATGTGTGGACCATTGGGAAACTTTATGGAGAAGGTAAGACCTGTACAAGGAGGAGTGGTTGCGCCTTAACAGGAGGGGCACAATATCCTGTGCAGGAGATTTGCGAGAGCTCTTTAGGAGGGTTTAAACCAGTTTGACAGAGGATGGGAACCTGAACTAAGATCAGAGGATGAGGTAGCGGGTGAACAGGAAGATACACCGTGCAGTGAGTCTGTGAGGAAGGACAGTTGATAGGACTAAAGTTGCAGTAAGTGTGATGGGTTGAAATGTGTCCATTTTAATGCCAGAAGTATCAGGAATAATGGTGATGAACTTAGATCATGGATCAGTACTTGGAACTGTGATATTGTGGCCATTATGGAGACTTGGATATCACAGGGGCAGGAATGATTGTCAGATGTTCTGGGGTTTAGATGTTTCAAAAGGAATAGGGAGGGAGGTAAAAGAGGTGGGGGAGTGGAATTGTTAATCAGTAATACTATCACAGCTGCAGGAGCAGTCACCTTATTGTGAGCTTTCTATAGACGCCCAATAGCAACAGAGACACGGAGGAGCAGATTGGGAGGCAGATTTTGGAAAGGTATAAAAGTAACAGGATTGTTGTCATGGGTGACTTCAACTTCAACTCTGGAGTTCAAATAGGTTGTGGTTTTTAAAAAGATTTGTAGCTCAGGTTGAAGGTTTGCTCACTGAGCTGGAAGATTTGTTTTCAGATGTTTCGTTACCATGCTCAGTAACATCATCAGTGAGCCTCCGGTGAAGCACTGGTGATGTGTCCTGTTTTCTATTTATGTTCTTGATCTCTTAGGGTGGGTGATACCATTTCCAGTTCTTTTTCTCTGAGGTTGGTAAATGAGGTCCAAATCGATGTGTTTATTGATGGAGTTCCGGTTTGAATGCCAGGCCTCTACAAATTTCCATGCGTGTCTCTATTTAACCAGCCCCAGGATGGATGTGTTGTCCTAGTCAAAGTGGTGTCCTCCTGCATCTGTATGTAAGGATACTAGTCATAGTGGGTCATATCTTTTGATGGTTAGTTGGTGTTCGTGTATCCACAAACACCAACTTGCCACCAAAAGACATGACCTATTATCACTAATACCCTTAGACGAAGGACACCACTTTGACTGGGGCTACACATTTATCCTAGAACAGGCTAAACAGAGACATGCTCAGAAATTCATTGAGGCCTGGCATTCAAATCAGAACTCCATCAATAAACACATCAATTTGGACCCCATTTACCAACCTCAGAGAAAAAAAACTGTAAATGATATCACTCACCTTAAGAAACCAAGACACATAAATACAAAATGGGACACAACACCAGCACTTCACCAGAGGCTCAGTGATGAGGTTACCTACCATGGTGACAAAACATCTGAAAACAAATCTTCCAGCAAACTTACAATCTTTAAATAGTTTGGATGGAACAGTTTTGGTCAGGTGTGTCCAGGAAGGAATCCTGACTCAATATGTAGATTGGCTGACTTGAGGGGAGGCGATATTGGATTTGGTGCTCGGCAACAAATCAGGCCAGTTGTCAGATCTCTTGATGGGAGAGCAATTCGGTGATAGTGATTATGACTCCCTGACCTTTACTATACTCATGGAAAGGGATAGGAACAGACGGTATAGAAAAGTTTTTAAATGGGGGAGGGGTAATTACCATGCTATTAGACAAGAATTGTGGAGTATAAACTGTAAGCAGATGTTCTCAGGGAAACGTATGACAGAAATGTGGAGGTTGTTTAGGGAGCACTTGCTGCAAATGCTGAATAGGTTTGTCCCTCTGAGGCAAGGAAAGGATGGTAGGGTGAAGGATCCTTGGGTTATATGGGATGTGGAACATCAAGTCAAGAGGAAGAAGGAAGCTTACTTAAGGTTGAGGAGGCAAGGATCAGATAGGGCTCTAGAGGGTTACAAGGTAGCCAGGAAGGAACTGAAGAAGGGACTTAGGGGAGCTAGAAGGGGGCATGAAAAAGCCTTGGTGGGTAGGATTAAGGAAAACCCCAAAGCATTCTACACTTATTTGAGGAACAAGAAGATGGCCAAGTGAGGTGCGGGCCAATCTGGGATAGTGCAGGGAACTTGCACCTAGAGTCAGAAGAGATAGGAGAGGTCCTGAATGAATACTTTGCTTCAGTATTCACTAGCGAGAGAGACATTGTCGTTTGTGAGGACAGCATGAAACAGTCTGATATTCTTAAACAGATTTATGTTAAGAAGGAGGATGTATTAAAAAGTTTGAAAACAATGAGGATAGATAAGTCCCCTGGGTCAGACGGGATATACTCAAGCTTTCTATGGGAAATGCAGGAAGAGATTGCTGCAACTTTGGCGGTGATCTTGGCATCCTCACTGTCCACTGGAGTAATACCAGATGACGGAGGGTGGCAAATGTTATTCCCTTGTTCAAGAAAGAGAATAGGAATTAACCTGGGAATTACAGACCAGTCAGTCTTATGTGAGTGGTAGACACATTATTGGGGAGAATATTGAGAGACAGGATCAATGATTATTTGGAAAAGCACAGTTTGATTAGAGATAGTCAGCATTGTGAAGGGCCAGTCATACCTCACAAGCCTTATTGAATTCTTTGAGGATATTACAAAATGCATTGATGAAGGTTAAGCAGTGGATGTGCTGTACATGGGTTTAGCAATGCGTTTGATAAGGTTCCCCATGGTAGGCTCATTCACAAAGCAAGGAGGCGTGGGATACAAGGAAATTTGGCTGTCTGGATTCAGAATTTGCTGGTCCATAGAACACAGAGGGTGGTAGGAGATGGAAAGTATTCAGCTTGGAGCTCAGCGACTAGTGGTGTTCTGCAGGGATCTGTTTTGGGACCTCTGCTCTTTGTGATTTTTATAAATGACTTGGATAAGGAAGTGGACGAATGAGTTAGTAAGTTTGCCGATGACACAAAGGTTGGTGGAGTTGTGGATAGTATGGAAGGCTGTTGTAGGTTGCAAAGGGACATTGACAGGATTCAGAGATGGGCTGAAAAGTGGCAGATGGAGTTTAACCTGGAAGAATGCAAAGTCATTCATTTTGGAAGGTCAAATTTGAATGCAGATTACAGGGTTAAAGGCAAGATTCTTGGCAGTGTGGAGGAACAGAGGGATTAAATTAGATTAGATTACTTACAGATTACTTACAGTGTGGAAACAGGCCCTTCGGCCAACAAGTCCACACTGACCCGCCGAAGCGAAACCCACCCATACCCCTACCCTTAAATTTGCCCCTTACCTAACACTACGGGCAATTTAGCCAATTCACCTGACCTGCACATCTTTGGACTGTGGGAAGAAACCGGAGCACCCAGAGGAAACCCACGCAGACATGGGGAGCACGTGCAAACTCCACACAGTCAGTCGCCTGAGGCGGGAATTGAACCCGGGTCTCTGGCACTGTGAGGCAGCAGTGCTAGCCACTGTGCCACTGTGCTGCCCACAAATGTTGGGTTCCACATCCATAGAGCCCTCAAAGTGGCCACCCAAGTTGTGAACGTTGGTAAGAAAGCATATGGTGTGTTGGCTTTCATTCATAACGGGATTGAGTTTATGCTGCAGCTCTATAAAGCCCTGATTAGACCACACTTGGAATATCATGTCCAGTTCTGGTCACCGCATTATAGGAAGAATGTGAAAGCTTTAGAGAGAGTGTAGAGGAGATTTACCAGGATGCTGCCTGGACTGAAGGGCATGTCTTATGAAGAAAGGTTGAGGGAGCTTGAGCTTTTCTCATTAGAGCAATGAAGGATCAGAGGTGACTTCATAGAGGTGTATAAGAGGATGAGAGGCATAGATAAAGCTGACAGTCAGAAACTTTTTTCCCAGGGTGAAAATGGCTATCATGAAGGGGCATAATTTTAAGGTAACTGAAGGAAAGTTTAAGGGAGATGTCAGAGGTAGGTTCTTTACACAGAGAGTGTGGATGTGTGGAATGCACTGCCAGCTGTGGTGGTAGAGTCAGATACATTAGGGCCATTTAAGTGACTTGGATAGGCACATGGATAATAGTAAAATGAAGGGTATATAGATTACTTTGATAGACTTTGGGACACGCAACAATACAGAGTTGCCAAATATAGGCTGATAGCCATGCTCAGTACCCATGAGGATGGCCTCAACCCGGATCTTGGTTTCACGAACACGATTGGTCAATCCACTGCACTATACATTGAGATTTTCCTACTTTGGAAATAGAATCAGTCTGACTCAAGGTAGGGATACAGACTGACTGTAACCTCATTCCCTTAATGCATTGTCTGAGCTGAGTTGCCATTTGTTTTTCATAAAACCTTAAGTTATCCTGGTACAGAAGTTCTGGGATTTATATATTAATCAATTAAACCCTGCACCCCCCCATTCAAAGCCATTAAAGATTTAACAGCAATCTAGGTTTGTTCAATACATCGCAGCAGTTTTATGACACTTTGATCTTTTACTGTAAATTTTGTGTCCGATGGTCCTGCCCCACTAGCTACCTGATAAAGGTGCAGCGCTCTGAAAGCTTGTGCTTCCAAATAAACCTGTTGGACTATAACCTGGAGTTGTGTGATTTTTAATTCTGAAAACAATCGGTGCAGCCTGCTTCGTGCCAAATCCTTCCTGTTTCAGTAAATATACTGCCTTCAACATTTTATCAACAGACATTTCCTGCAGATTGATGTGCTGATGAAAGTTTCACTTTCACTCACCCGCTGTAGAACCTAAAATTACATACATGTGTAATCAATGTTCAGTGTATGTGTCCCATGATCTCAGGATGTTTACCAGACCCCAGTCCGCCCCTATATCACTTGGGCCTTCACAATACATCTTATTCAACCATATGCCAGGCTTTAGCCCCTGCCTCAATTATTCAGCCCTCCTGTGTTAATAGTCTAACTGTCTTTGACTGAATTTCTGCAGGAATGGAGTGAAATCCCTTCATGGCTATATTTTTAAAATGCCATGTATATATGTATAAAACATATTTATATATCCAAATGTATAAAAACATATAAAACGTGGCTGCAATTTTACAAGGGTCTTAACCTTAAAGATCTGCCCATTCCTTTCTGTCTCATGCTAAAAATGAAAATTTGGGCTTGCCTGAAAAGCGGGCTTCTATCAGCATCACTCTAAGATATTCTTCACCAAATCATCCCTGAGCAAACAACAGCTGCGTTTTCATTTCTTCTTCAATGGGACTCTAATGTATGCATTTCACAATCTCCTTTGTGTGGTTTTAACTTTGGACATACTTCCTTCACACTGGCTACAATTACTCCAACTTCCAGTTTAACTTCAAGCATCAGACAATGGAAGCCTATTGTTTTCTTCCTTCGCTATTTTATATTAACTGAGAGCCACATTCAGACATTTCATATTAACCTCAGTCCTGGGTAGCCCTAACAACTGGAAAAGTGAGTTATTGTCCTTCATACCTGATTATCGTTGAAGAGGTAGCTATGAGCTGCCTTTTTACTGTTTGATATCATGAGTAATCACACTGTTATGTCTTTGCACTTGCAGGGTAGCTTCACCTGATGAGGTAATGCTTATTATGCATTCCATAACATATGAAACCAAATGCGGGTAATGTGGTATGGAAAGTATCAACATTATTATTACAGACAAATATTGCATTCACAGGCACGTCTCTGTGTCTGACCTCAGGTTAAGCTATTCAGTTCCAGCAGAACAGCATGCTTCTAGTAGAGTGTTGTGCAACAAGGTTCGGATTTAGATTTAGATTAGATTTCGACTTTATTGTTATATGTACTTAAGTACAAAACTACAGGAGTACAGGATAAAGTTGTCAATGTCGCCAGACAAGTATCTAAATGCAAAACCTTAAGAACAAGGTAGAAAGAAATAAGGAGCAAAGTTAAAAGTTAAATATTACATTCTTTCTTAGTATTAAGCCCAAAACTAAAGAAATAAAGCTAAAAGTTCAAACATTGCAGTCTTTAAGTGCTTAGCCATGTTGGCTCTGCTTGGACACGCTTTCCCTGTGCAGGCTTGATCTCCCCAGCTCGCTTCAGGTCACTACAGATGTTGGGAGAACCTCAATCGCCATGTGGGCTCGTTCATGGGAATCTCAGACTCCCAAAGTCCTGATCCTAATGCTGTCCATGCCAGGCCTCAGCTCACCTTTGGTGCCAGTGCTAAGCGTCATGGGACAGGTCCCCAGCTACTGCCTCACACTAGACACCTAGGCAAATGCCAAATTCATTAAGCTCAATATCACCACCACCACTGCCTTTCACCTGAAGCTAAGTTATTAGAAACAAAATGAAAACAAAATGAACTGAAAGAAGAGAAATGAAGAAAACGAAAAGGGAGAAGAGGAGCAGACAGAAAAGGCAAGTCTGCTCCTCTGCCATCTTGCAGAAATGCCAACCAATTCAAGTCCGTGCTCGACCCACTCCCTGACCGCCACAAGCCCACACTGGACCCACACACTGACCTCCACAAGTCCGTGCTGGATTCACTCACTGACCGCCACAAGACCACACTGGACCAACTCACTGACCGCCACAAGCCCACACTGGACCCACACACTGACCGCCACAAGCCTGCACCGGACTCACTCACTGACTGCTACAAGCCCACACTGGACCCACTCACTGACTGCTACAAGCCCGCACTGAGCCCACTCACTGAGCGCCACAAGCCCGTACCGACCGACTCACTGACCGCCACAAGCCCACACTGGACCCACTCACTGACTGCTACAAGCCTGCACTGGACCCACTCACTGAGCGCCACAAGCCCGTACCGACCAACTCACTGACCGCCACAAGCCCACACTGGACCCACACACTGACTGCCACAAGCCCACACTGGACCCACTCACTGACCGCCACAAGCCAACCCTGGGCCCACTCACTGACCACCACAAGCCCACACTAGACCCCCACACACTGACTGCCACAAATCTGTGCTGGGCCCACTCACTGACCACCACAAGCCCACACTGACCACCACAAGCCCACATTGGACCCACACACTGACTGCCACAAGCCTGCACTGGACCCACTCACTGACCGCCACAAGCCCACACTGGGCCCACTCACTGACCACCACAAGCCCACACTGGACCCCCACACACTGACTGCCACAAATCTGTGCTGGGCCCACTCACTGACCACCACAAGCCCACACTGGACCCACACACTGACTGCCACAAGCCTGCACTGGACCCACTCACTGACCGCCACAAGCCCACACTGGGCCCAATCACTGACCACCACAAGCCCACACTGGACCAACACACTGACCATCACAAATCTGTG
This sequence comes from Hemiscyllium ocellatum, assembly GCF_020745735.1. Lineage (NCBI taxonomy): Eukaryota > Metazoa > Chordata > Chondrichthyes > Orectolobiformes > Hemiscylliidae > Hemiscyllium > Hemiscyllium ocellatum. The sequence continues at coordinate 45,641,093 of NC_083411.1, read as the reverse complement.
CTGAGCCCACTCACTGACCACCAAAAGTACACACTGGACCTACCTGCTGACCACAATAAGTCCGGACCAACCGCCATGAATCCATGCTGGGCCTACTTGCTGACACCAATGCCATTGTTACAAATAAGCTCTTCAACAAAAGGTAAGCAAAAAAATTTAAAACGACGAGAAAATGAGATTTTAAAAAATGAGAATAAAAAAAATGAGAATAAAAATAAAGAAAAAGAAAACGGAAACAGCATACCAGCCCTCCTCCATCACCACCTTACCAGTGTGTAGTCTGAAGAAAGCTGGAGCGTGCGATGTTTAATCCGCAGGTCACATACAATGATACTGTGGTGATTTCATAAACAAGTCTGTTAAAAGTATACTGGCACATTCTGTGTCTTAAAGGTATACTAACACAGACTATGAGATATAACACAACAGTGAGCTGTCATATTACTGTTTGATATTACTGCATGAAAAATAGCTAATGTAAAATATTCCTGTATCTTGATGAGGAGTCCAGACTCAGAGCACAATTTACAAATAAGGGAATGCCGCTTATGTCTGAGATGATAATTTTTAAAGTTAACTTTGAGTTCTTAATCTTTTGAATCCTCTACCACAGGGGGCTGTGAAACCTTAGTCTTTGAGTATGTTTAAAACAGAGATTGATAGATTTATGATTACTGTTGGTGTACAGGATGGGGTGAGTAAAAATGCATTGAAGTGTTTGATCAGCCATGTTTGTATCAAATGGCAGGGTAGAGTTACGTCATTGAGTAAACCCCTCTGCTAATTTAAAACCAGACAAAGATTTACCCTGAGCACTAATCTGTAAAAATGTAATAGGACAAGAACTAGTTAAAGTAAAAACTAACAACTTTATTTCTGGAAGTATAACAGAGAATAATTATTTACAACTCCTTCCTCTAACCTATCAGTTACCTTCCCTTCTATAATACTAGTCTGATAAAACTCCTGATTAAGATTTACAAAACATAACTTCTTATCTCAAAACCAGGCAGTATTTGACCTTCTCTTTATTCCTCTTTTCTTTTCGTCTTCTTGGGGATTCTGCTTCACAGGTTACTTATCGATAAAGGTACCTTTGAGAGAGCTATTCTCTGGGCAGTTTGCAGATGTCATTAGATTGGCAGTTCTCCTGCCAGCTGTTCAATTTTCTCCGGTTTTATATCCCCAAAGCATCGGATTGCGTCACTGGCTTTTAAGATGGGGTATAATACACCCACATCATCATAACAGGAGTCTCAAGGTGCTGAATGACCTACTCATGTTCATATGTTGTGATGTTATTTTAACATAATTATTAATTTCAATGGCTTTAAAAATAGTCATTACTTTTACCTTTTAACACAATTGCAGAGCAGGACAAAGGGGAGCTGCAAAGAAAATGTTGAACAGTTCGATCCCTGACATTTATTCACATCTATCCCTTTGTGCATTCACTGGACAGGGACAGAATGTTTTGTCAAGATCACGTGCACCAAGTTCTTTTGGTGCCAGACAGGAAACCCCAAATCATTAAGCTCCCAAATGACAGGGATGAACAGGCTCATCTTGGCTATCCACCAGTCCCCTCAGTTAGTGGAAAAAAGGTAAATTTCAGAATGATCCCTCCCTTTTGGACATCTTCCAAACGAACCAAATGAAACTTTACTAAAAGAAACCAGCTTGACCTGGCTTTCCTGTGTTGGCCAATGGTGAATTCACTAATTACTCAGTGAGAAAGGAAATAGTGATGCACCACACAATTGCACCAGTTAACAATAAAATATAAGTCCAATACACGATTAAAGGTTAAAATAAAGATCTACAGGTCAGTCTCCAAGTTGTATATGAAGAGTAGGTCTCAGAACTCACCAATGTTTACATTGGCAGTGATCATTGGTTTTGACATTGGCAACTGAACATTCAAATTTGACATTCTTTGCTTTGCAGATAAAAATTCTTTGGAATTGGATCCTTTCAACAGCATCACTCACAATCTCTTCTCTTCCTTTACCTGAAGTGCAACAATGCTAAAATGGCTATCCTCGAAGCTGAGACATTCACAGCACATTAGTGTACATATATGACATCAGGTCACTAACACAGACAGACCAGTATTGGAGCTCACTTTTAAATCCCTTTATATTATATTTCCCTGTTGGGGTAAACAGCAAAAACATCTGCAGGTGGATGTGCTCCAAATGAGAGAGTTGGTAATCAACCTCTCACTGTGTCTTCCTTGTTAGTCTTTCTGTTTGATTTGAATTGAATGATTTATTGTTACTTGTATTTTACAGTGAATAACACAGTAAAATACAGTGAAAATTTCAACTGTCACCACAATCCAGTGCAAAATTGGTTTATGTCATCATTTCTGGAGAGGAGGGATATTCATTTGATAGGCATTGGATTATACACGGTGGTTGAGAATTTTTTTTTCAAATGGGATTAAGCTCATGTGGGAAGATGGCAGGTATGACAAGTGCCCTGTTTTACACAACCGTCATTGATTATGTACCTGGTTGGGACATAAACTTCATCCCATAGTGTGCTACTTAGACAGCTTTACTTGGACACATTTTCCATTTCGATTCAGCTCACCATCACTGTGTTTCACATCAGGAGCTCCTTCCCTGAAATACTGGAGGGAAACATGACAGTCTTCAGATTCCATTCCGTCCCTCACACTCGGGCTGGATGACGATGAAAAATGAGATCAAATAAGATTCAAAAAGCAAAATTAAAAGCACTCTATCTAAATGCATGCACCATTCTAATTGATGCACTAGCAAAAAAACTATGTCGTATTTAATTGCCATTCCTGAAATGTGGCTGCAGGTGACGAAAACTGGAAACTGAGTGTTATAGGATGAATTGACAATAAAGTAAAACAGGGGTGGCCTTGTAGCTCAGTCATTAGAACTGCTGCCTCACAGCGCCAGGGACCAATTCTAGCCTCGGGTGATAATCTGTGCGGAGCTTGCACATTTTCCCCTTGTCTGTGTGGGTTTCTTCCGGATGCCCTGGTTTCCTCACATAGGTGTGCAGGTTGGGTGAATTGACCATAGTGTTCAGGGATGTGCAGATTATGGGCATTAGTCAGGAGGAAATACAGGGTAGGGGAATGGGTTTGGATGGGATACTCTTCGGAGGTCTGGTTGAAGATTTGTAGCTCGGGTGTCCGTTGTTGTGGTTCTGTTCGCCAAGCTGGAAGTTTTTGCTGCAAACGTTTCGTTCCCTGGCTAGGAAACACCATCAGTGCTATTGGAGCCTCCTGTGAAGCGCTGCTTTGATGTTTCTTCCGGTATTTATAGTGGTTTGTTCTTGCCGTTTCCGGGTGTCAGTTTCAGCTGTAGTAGTTTGTATGTGGGGTCCAGGTCGATGTGTCTGTTGATGGATGTTCTTGCCGCTTCTGGGTGTCAGTTTCAGCTGTAGTGGTTTGTATATGGGGTCCAGGTCCATGTGTCTGTTAATGGAGTTTGTGGATGAATGCCATGCCTCTAGGAATTCCCTGGCTGTTCTCTGTCTGGCTTGTCCTATGATGGTAGTGTTTTCCCAGTCAAATTCATGTTCCTGGTTGTCTGAGTGTATGGCTACTAGGGATAGCTGGTCGTGTCGTTTTGTGGCTAGCTGATGTTCATGGATGCGGATTGTTAGCTGTCTTCCTGTTTGTTCTATATAGTGTTTTGTGCAGTCCTTGCATGGTATTTTGTAAACTACGTTAGTTTGGCTCGTGCTGGCTATTGGGTCCTTTGTTCTAGTGAGTTGTTGTCTGAGTGTGGAAGTTGGCTTGTGTGCTGTTATGAGTCAGATATACGAACAAATCAACGGAACACCCATGGGATCACCAATCTCAGGACTCATAGCAGAGGCAGTTATGCAAAGGTTAGAACATACAGCCCTACCACAAATCCAACCCAAACTCTGGATCAGATACGTCGATGACACCTTTGTAATCATCAAAAACACAGAAATAGAAAAAACACACCGAATCATCAACACCACACTCACAGGAATACGATTCACGAGAGAAGAGGAAAAGGATAGCCAACTCCCATTCCTAGACGTGTTAGTAGAGAGAACACCCAACGGAGAATTCACCACAAGGGTACACAGGAAACCAACACACACAGACCAAGTCCTAAACTATGAAAGTAACCACCCCAACACACACAAATGAAGCTGCATCAGGACACTATTCAAAAGAGCCACAACACACTGCAGTACACCAGAACTGCGAAAAGAGGAAGAGGAACATCTATACAAGGTATTCGCCAAAAACGGATACCCACACAACTTTATCACCAGATGCCTAAGAGATAGACCACGGAACGAGGACATGCCACAACCAAAAGGACTAGCCACACTACCATACGTCAGGAGCGTCTCAGAACTGACAGTCAGACTACTGCGACCCTTAGGACTCATAACAGCACACAAGCCAACTTCCACACTCAGACAACAACTCACTAGAACAAAGGACCCAATAGCCAGCACGAGCCAAACTAACGTAGTTTACAAAATACCATGCAAGGACTGCACAAAACACTATATAGAACAAACAGGAAGACAGCTAACAATCCGCATCCATGAACATCAGCTAGCCACAAAACGACACGACCAGCTATCCCTAGTAGCCATACACTCAGACAACCAGGAACATGAATTTGACTGGGAAAACACTACCATCATAGGACAAGCCAGACAGAGAACAGCCAGGGAATTCCTAGAGGCATGGCATTCATCCACAAACTCCATTAACAGACACATGGACCTGGACCCCATATACAAACCACTACAGCTGAAACTGACACCCAGAAGCGGCAAGAACATCCATCAACAGACACATCGACCTGGACCCCACATACAAACTACTACAGCTGAAACTGACACCCGGAAACGGCAAGAACAAACCACTATAAATACCGGAAGAAACATCAAAGCAGCGCTTCACAGGAGGCTCCAATAGCACTGATGATGTTCCCTAGCCAGGGAACGAAACGTTTGCAGCAAAAACTTCCAGCTCGGCGAACAGAACCACACAAACACTCTTCGGAGGGTTGGCATGGACTTGTTGGGACGAAGTGAAAACAATGACTGCAGATGCTGGAAACCAGATATTGGATCAGTGGTGCTGGAGGAGCACAGCAGTTCAGGCAGCATCCAACGAGCAGTGAAATCGACGTTTTGGGCAAAAGCCCTTCATCAGGAATAAAGGCAGTGAGCCTGAGGCGTCGAGAGATAAGCTTGGGGAGGGTGGGGGTGGGGAGAGAGTAGCATAGAGTACAATGGGTAAGTGGGGGAGGAGATGAAGGTGATAGGTCAGGGAGGAGAGGGTGGAGTGGATAAGTGAAAAAGGAGCGAGGAAGGTCGGACAAGTCCGGACAAGTCATGGGGACTGGGCTGAGCTGGAAGTTTGAAACTAGGATGAGGTGGGGGAAGGGGAAATGATGAAGCTGTTGAAGTCCACATTGATGCCCTGGGGTTGAAGTGTTCTGAGGCGTTCTTCCTCCAGGCGTCTGGTGGTGAGGGAGCAGCGGTGAAGGAGGCCCAGGACGTCCATGTCCTTGGCAGAGTGGGAGGGGGAGTTGAAATGTTGGACCACAGGGCCGTGTGGTTGATTGGTGCGGTTGTCTCAGAGATGTTCCCTAAAGCACTCTGCTAGGAGGCGCCCAGTCTTCCCACTGGACTAGGGGGAATAGGACAGTGTCGAGGTAGGTAGAGATGAGTTCAGTGGGGCAGGAGCATGCTGAGACAATGGGTCGGCCAGGATGGTCAGGCTTGTGGATCTTGGGAAGGAGGTAGAACCGGGCAGTGCGGGCTTCCTGGACTATAAGGTTGGAAGCTGTGGGTGGGAGATCTTCTGAGGTGATGAGGTTCTGTATGGTCTGGGAGATGATGGTTTGGTGATGGGGGGTGGGGTCATGGTCGAGGGGGCAGTAGGAAGAGGTGTCCTCGAGTTAGCGTTTGGCTTCAGCGGTGTAGAGGTCAGTGCGCCAGACTACCACTGCGCCCCCTTTATCCGCTGGCTTAATGGTGAGGTTGGGATTGGAGCAGAGGGATTGGAGGGCTGCGCATTGTGAGGGTGAGAGGTTAGAGTGGGGGAAGGGGGTAGACAGGGTTGAGGTGGTTAATGTCCCGGCGGCAATTGGAAATGAAGAGGTCGAGGGCAGGTAATAGGCCAGCGCGGGGTGTCCAGGTGGATGCAGTGTGTTGGAGGTGGGCACAGGGGTCCTCAGAAGGTGGGCGGGAATTCTGATTGTGAAAGTAAGCTCGGAGGCGGAGGCGACGGAAGAATTGTTCGACATCACGGCATGTATTAAATTCATTGATGCATGGATGGAGGGGGGTGAAGGTGAGTCCTTTGCTGAGGACTGATCGTTTGTCCTCAGTGAGGGGGAGGTCTGGAGGGATGGTGAAAACTCAGCAGGGCTGGGAGCTGGGATCTGGTGTGGGTGTGGAGCTGGGAGTGGGGGCGGAACATGTAACTGGAGTGGGTGCGGTGGTGGGGGGAATGGGGATGGAGTCATGAGCAGGGTAGTGTTCCCCTCAGGGTTCTGGGGGATGGGTTTAGTTACATTGGGGTCTGTGGGGGGCGTGTCAGCAGAATGCAGGCAAGTGGCGCGGGTGGGGGCAGAGGTGGTGGCAGGCACAGCAGTACGGGTGTCTGAAGTCACTGAGCATGTGGCATCAGCGATGATGTGAGGGCCGGAAGTGGCTGTGGGAATGGCCATGATGAGGGCGGAAGTGACATCATCAATCAGCGTGGGGGTGGTAGCTGCATCAGCCGCATGGCTAATGGTGTTTCCAACGCCAGGGGAATCTTCTGGAATGTTTGAGGAGCGCTGGTTATGGTGGTGGGTGGATAAAAGTTTGTTGTACTTACAGTTTTTGATGTTTGAGATGGAATTGAAATACTGTTTGTTGAGAGTATGAATTCTCCTGAGGATGTAATACAGAGTGGGTCCTTTGCAACTCTGAGAGAGTGTGGCCCTCAGCTGAGGCAGGGATGACTGTAGAGAGGTTAGGTGCCGGTGCATTGCTGCGAGCGTGGAGCGGAGGATCCTGAAAGAGAACTGTTGCTGGTGTTTTTGAATCTGTAGTCTGTACTGTTTGTCCTATTCGGGTCCGAACTCTGCTGGTATAAAGGTGGTTCGGAGTCCGTATGGGAAGAGTTGGTTACGGAGGCAGGCCCTGAGGAATGAAGGGCCTGTTTCCATTCCACACTGTAGGGATTCTAGGTGGTGTAGTGTTTACAGTAAGGGACAGGATCATTTCATTTGTGACAAATGGATTTCTAAACACAGAAACATTGAAAATAGGTGCAGGACTAAGCTATTCAGCCCTTCGAGCCTCCACCACCGTTCAATATGATCATGGCTGATCATGCAATTTCAGTATCCTACACCGCTTTCTCTCCATAGCCCTGATCCCTTTAGCTGCAAGGGCCACAACCAGCTCCTTCTTGAATATATCAAAAGAATCAGCACAACAGATTGGAGTGGAAAAGAATTCCACAGCTTCATAACTCTTTGAGTGAAAAAAACCTTCTTCATTACAGTTCTGAAAGGCTTACCCCTTGTTCTTGCTGCCTATTCTTATTCTCCGAATTAGAAAAACAGAATGCAGAACCTGCTTGGGTGGCAGTTTGCTGTAAACAGAAAGCAGCAGGAGACATTGGTAGGAGTGGCTTACAGGTCATCAAATAGTGGTTGTAATGCAGAGCACAGAATAAGCCAGGAGGTTTGGGGGAGCCGGGGGGAGCGGGGGATGCAAATAGCAAGGATATGCAGAAATCATGAAGAACTTCATTTTATATATAAACTGAGAAATCTAATGAGCACCAATGTTGTGGAAGAAGATTTCTTGGAATGTCTTTGAGTTAGACTTCTGGTGCAACATGTGGAGGAACCATGCGGGGACCAATTATTTTAGATCCAGTATGATGCAATGAGAAATGGTTATTTCATCATCTTGTTGTAAAAGGATCTTTAGGAAATAGTGACCACAGTAGAGGCATGGAGCTGAACAGAATGGAAGCAGATCATGCAGTCCCACTTATCCATGCCAACCAGATATCCAAGATGAATCTAGTCCCATTTGCCAGTACCTGGCATGATGGAATTTCCTATTGAGATCGTAAAATGTGTTGTTCATTCTGAAATTAGTGCTTTAAAACTATATTCATGCAACTATGAAGGTGGAAGGAGGGAGTTGTTGTGACTGATTGGTAAAATACATTAACTCCAGGAACAGAGTAAACAATGAACAATAGACCTTTTAGCCTGATGTCAACAGTGGGGAAAATAATTGAATCAATTATTAAAAAATGTGATTCCTGGATATTTAGAAACTAATTGATTGAATAGAATTAACCTGAATTTATGCAAAGAAAGTCATGTTTAACAAACTTCATGGGAGTCAACAAGGAGGAAACCAATGGAAGTGATATATTCAGAATTTCAGAAGCTTTTATGTGGAGCAGTGTTTCTCAACTTTTCCGTATTCAACGCCCCCTTCTTAGCCTTGAAATCATGCAACATCCCCCAAAAGTAAAGCTTGATTTCCACATATAGTACTTTAATCAATTTGTAAGGTGAGTTCTTTCGATATCAAAAGGGAACATAATTTATCCTCAACATTTGAGACCATTTCATCGATGCACCTTCTCATGGAATCGTTGCTAAGAGGAATACGCTTGATAGTCATTGATGGTTCCTGATGTAGCACGGTTGGTAATATTTTGGCAATAGCTGGAAGCACCAACGATTCACCCACGGACTGAGGTTTACCACATTTTGCAATTAGTTTCGCTATGTTGATTGATGCCACACTTGTGGCTCCCATCTTTGAAAAAGCAGTGGAAATCGTTGGTCGCTGATTGAATTTATTCTTAATGTTTGAAAATATGCCAAATCTTTGTTCTTTTTGTCACTGTGGTTCTTTTCCAAATGTTTAATATGACGGGAAGGCTTCATGGCCTCGTTGGAAAAACTTTGTTCATGGAGCAAACACAGTGGTAACTGCTTATTAGATGGAGATTGAATAAAGCCATATCACAAATAGTCCATACTATACTGCCTGCACTTTTTCTTACTCAATGAGGCCATTTTTACACTGTCACTCAAATACCCAGATGGAATCATGGGGATGACCTTATCACAATAATTTTAAGACGCTCAGACAAGTGGCAAAATTTGATTGGCTAATTAGCTGTAATGTGCATTCATTCCACCACCCGATAGAACAGTTGAAAAGCTGTGTTTCATCTTCCTAGAAGCGACACGAGTTAGGAGATATTGATCTCAGCAGTAGAATCAGTGCCAACTGCGAACGAGTTCAAATGGTTTGCAATTCACAGAGAAGACTATCAATAATAGCGCAGCAACCAATCAGAGCACACGCCTCCATGGGTGTAGGGAAAATAACAGACTCATGTTATGCGACTATCCGTCTGCACACAGCAATTTCCTTCAAGGACACAGCAGTCTTTCAAGTGATTGGTAAGCTCTCTACAAAGTCGTTCAGTGGACCCTTGCCGCCCCCTCTGACTTCAACGCCCACCGAAGGAAGGCAAACACCCCTCATGGGGTACTTCCGTCCCCGTTGAGAAACACTGATGTAGTGTATTAAGTGGTGAGAGAACAGAAATGTTGATGTTCAAAGGGATCTCAGTGTCCTTGTTCCTAAGTCATTGAAACTTGATATGCAGGTTGCGCAAGCAATTCTGGAGACAAATGGTACACTAGCCTTTATCTCAAGAGCATTTGAGTATGAAGCAATAATGCTTTGCTTTAACAGTTATGAGAAGAAGGCAGGAAAATGGGGTTGAGAAACATAACAGCCTTGATTGAATGGCAAAGCAGACTTGATAGGATGAATGACCTAATTCTACTCCTATATCTTATGGTCTAATGGTGGAGTACTGATGATTCCATACTTGGAGTATAGTGTGTAATTTGAGTCCCCTTGCCAATGAAATGACACATATACTGTAGGGGGAAGTGCAGCTGACAATCACCAGACTGATTCCTGGGATGGTGGGACTATCCTATGAGGAGAGATTGAGGACACTGGGTCTGTACTTTTTTGATTAGAACATTGAGAGATAATCTTAAAGAAGTCGAAGCATATGGTGCTGGTAAAGCACAGTCAGTCAGGCAGTATTACAGAGCAGGAGAACTGACATTTCGAGAATAAGTTCTTCAAAATGTCGATTCTCCTGCTCCTCGGATGCTGCCTGACTGGCTGTGCTTTTCAAGCAGCACAGTCTTCGACTAGAATCTCCAGCATCTGCAGTTCTGACTTTCTCTAATCTCACAGAAGCTTACACAATTGTTTGGAGAAAATGCAGAAATGATATTTCCCATAGCTGTGGGATCTAAATACAGGCGATATAGTCTCGGAATAAAAAGCAAGGCATTTGGTACTGAGGTGATGAGAAACATCTTCATTCAAAGCCTGATGAATCTTTGGATTTCTCTTCTGATTGTGATAGCTCAACCGAGTAGGTTCCAGGCACAGCTTTGTAAAGTTCTGGTCACTGATGACATCAAGGAATGTGGCTTACACCTACTATGTTCGTAAATTTCATGCTCCATCGTTATTAATTAGATGTAGAGGGTGGTGTGGATGTTTTGAGGTTGTGGCAATATGTTATATGAATGCATTTTTTTAGTCTGAAGCAAAACTCATGTAAAATATTTTCTTTCAGCTATCACATGGCGCAATATTTAAAGGATTTATACTTGAGCCAAGAAGAGCTCAAGAAATTGAGTTTGGTTTATAAAACAAATGGAGTGAAAGAGGTTCAATCCCTGTTACAAAATAAATTAGACGAGCTGGACAGTGCAGAACTGAACATTGCCATAACAGGAGACTCTGGGGCAGGGAAATCCACCTTTGTTAATTCTGTCAGAGGGCTTCGGGATGTTGATGAGGGAGCCGCCATTACTGGCGTTGTAGAAACTACAATGAAGCCGACAAAATATAAGCATCCTACCCTACCAAACGTTTATTTCTGGGACCTGCCAGGAATTGGAACTACAAAATTCCCTGCTGATAAATATCTAAAGGAAATGCAATTTGAAAGGTATGATTTCTTCATCATTATCTCAGCCTGTCGATTCACAGAAAATGACACAAAACTCGCCAAAGAGATTTATCGGCTGAGGAAGAAATTCTTCTTTGTTCGATCCAAAATTGATAATGATCTTAATTCAATGGAAAAGGGAGGGAAGGAATTTAATGAAGAGGAAGAACTGGAGAAGATCAGGAATGACTGTGTTAGCAAGTTGGAAAAAGAAGGGATTGAATCACCAAGTGTTTTCCTGATATCAAACTTTGATCTGAATCTATATGATTACGATCGATTAAATCAAGTTCTTCAAGAAAGTTTTCCAGAGATAAAGCAAAGTGTCTTCATGCTGTCCCTTCCAAATATAAATTTGGATATTATAAAGAAAAAAAATGAAGAGCTAAAGAAGCGAGTCTGGATGTTGGCAATAATTTCCGGAGCAGTTCCTGGACTCTCCTTTGCATGTGACATTGCCATATTGATTGGGGCACTAGTACATTTCCAAATGTATCTGGGTCTGGATGATGCCTCGCTTCAAAGACTGGCCAATAGGGTACGGAAACCTGTGAAAAATCTGAAGGCAGTGGTGAAAACCCCCCTGGTGGGGGGTGAAATAACTGTTGATAAAGTGAGCAGAATATCCTTCCGTCTTGCTGTTGTCAGTTTCTCAATACTTGAGACTATCTTTTACCTTGTACCTGTCCTTGGATCCATTTTTGGAGCAGGGTCATCATTTCTTATGACCTACAAGCTGCTAAGTGCTGGACTGGAAGATCTTACAGAGAGTGCACAACAAGTGGTGAAGACTGCCTTTGGGATTGAATCAATCCGGTGAGTCAAATCTGTAACTAATAGATTAAGGTGATTTAACCATGAATGTTTCAGGAATTCTACTCCATGGTATTCCCTTTTTGTGAAATAATTCCTCAAAATGTTCCTCAATCATTTTAGGGAAGGGGTCTGTGTATGAACATGCACTTAGAGCTTGTCACTATGTAATATGGGACAAGAAATTGAATCAAATGAATGTTAAAGAGTTTACTCAACTTCATGCATTCACGGTACCCAGCCCATTCCCTTTGTTGAAAACTAAATGAAAAATTTTTATCCTTTTCCAAGAATCATAGAATCATCGAATCATCCAGCACAGCATCTGACCATTCAGTCCATATGCCTGTACTCAGAAATGCCTGGATTTTTCAATGGCATTCAAATTAACTTCCATTGTTTAGCCCCTGTGTATTTTGACTCATAATTGTTGTGAGCTCACAGAATAACAGCCTTACTTGCACTGTGTCATTAATGAGCTGATCGTAAGCCTTCAGTGAGAATTTAATTGCAGGGGTCACATGACTAGTGCAAGTCAGGAAGTAAACTTGTGTTGCATTTCTATCCCAAACCTACAGCAAGAACATCATGACTGAAATGGAAAATCCAAGGTTTACAAATCCAATGATAATGTACGAGGTGGCATGTTGGCTCACAGAACCAAGAACCCTGGTTCAATTCCACCTTGGGTGATGGTCTGTGTGGGGTTGCACAATCGCCCCATGTCTGTGTGGGTTTCGCCCAGGTGCCCCTTTCTCCTCCCATAGTCCAAAGATGCACATATTAGGTGGATTGGCCATGTTAAATTGCCCACAGTGTCCAGGTCTGTGCCAGCTAGTGGGATTAGCCATGGCAAATGCAGGGCTACAAGGATAAGGTACAGGTTGGGTCTGGGGTGGGATGCTCTTCACAGGGTCTGTGTGGACTTAGAGTCATAGAGATGTATAGCAGGGTAACAGACCCTTCAGTCCAACTCATAGAGTCATAGAGATGTACAGCATGGAAGTAGACCCTTCTGTCCAAAATCCAACCATGCTGACCCGATATCCTAGGTTAATCTAGTCCTATTTGCCAGCATTTGGCCCATATCCATCCAAACACTTCCTCTTCACATACCTATCCAGATGCCTTTTAAATCTGCAATTGTATTAGCCTCCATCACTTCCTCTGGCACCTCACTCCATACACATACCACCCTAAGCATGAAAAAAATGCTTCTTCGGTCTCCTTTATATCTTTCCGCTCTCACCATAAACGTATGCCCTCTAGTTCTAGACTCTCCAGCGCAGAGAAAACACATTTTCTATTTGCCCTATCCATGCCTCTCAGCTTCCGATGCTCCAGGGAAAACAGCCGCAGCCTATTCAGCCTCTCCCAAAAGCTCAAATACTCCAACCCTGGCAACATCCTTGTAAATCTTTTCTGAACCCTTTCTAGTTTCACAATATCCTTCCGATAGGAGGGAGATCATAATTGCATGCAATATTACAAACGTGGCCGAACCAATGTCCTGTATAGCTGTAACATGACCTCCTAATTCTTATACTCAATACTCTCACCAATACAGGAAAGTATACCAAATGCCTTCTTCACTATCCTATCTATGTGTGACTCTATTTTCAAGGAACTATGAAACTGCACTCCGAGGTCTCTTTGTTCAGCAACACTCCCTAGGACTTTACCATTAAGCGTATAAGTCCTGCGAAGATTTACTTTCTCAAAATACATCTATATCTAAGTTAAACTACGCAACCCATTGGCCCATTTGACCATGGTCCCATTGTACTCTGAATGGCCTGCTTCAGAACTGTATGAATTCTATTCTATGAGATTCATTCTCTGAGCATTGGTAATTTTTACATTTCCACCCACATAAATGCCATTCACATTATGTTATAGTCACAATAGATAATTACATTAAAAGGGGAGTTTTACTGTAACAGACAACACACATCAACACAAACAGTTATTGAGAAACAAGCCCATTTTCTAATAATGCCAGAACATTTTGCCACCTTCAACCATACACCCTGGCCTTAGAATCATAGCTGGATTTTTAAAATTAATTCATAGAATGTAGGTATTGTTATGTAGACCAGCATTTATTGCCCATCCGCAATTGCCCAGAGGGAATCAGTCCCATTGCTTTGGATCTGGAGGCACGTGTCGGTCAGACACCAAAAACAGGTATTTCTTCTGAAGGCTCACTGGACCTGAAACTTTAATTTTGTTTTTCTCTGCACAGATACTGCCAGACCTAATATTTATTTCCAGCAATTTCTGCTTTTGCTTCTGATTTCTAGAATTTGCAGTTCTTTTGGTTTAGACCTGATACCGGTTCTATTCCCTAAATGAGATTAGTGAGCCAGTTGAGTTTTTACTTCAATCAACAATGTTTTCACGGTAATCCTCAGTTCCTGAATTCCAGATTTTTAGTGGATTCACATTTCACCATCTGCAATGCAGATATTGAACCAGAATTCCCAGACTATTTTATGGGTCTCTGGATTAATGTCCCATGAACATACCACAAGGCTGTCACCTCCCCTATCAGTGTCTGTCAGAAAAAGGGTCAGTTCTCAGTCATTTCATTATGCTGACTGATGGGCTAAAGCGAGACACAAACCCTCCTATAGACCATCGTAATATGGATCAGGAATTTCCAAAGGGAGTCTGTGTTTCTCTGTCGGTGTGACGATGCCTCTCGGGTGATTTTAACGGCAGATTTTCAGGGATGTAAAATCTTTTTCAATCTCCACCTCTCCTTTCTCTGTTGCCCTGGAAATTCCCCAATACAAGTGCCTCTGAGGGTCAGGACCTTCCCACTTTTTCTCCAACCATGATTTCTTTCCTCCCTTGTGCTTGCAGCCAGTAGATTCAATGGTGGTGTGTAATTGGGCCTATCAGCAGCAAGCATCGGAGAGAAACAGACAATGATTGGAGGACCATTGAATAGGGTCAGGGTAAGCAACAGTGATAGTTTTGAGAAGTCTGTAGTGATACAAGAAATTGGAAAAAGTTAGGGAACCATTGACATAGACCACCAATTATACTGATTACCCCTCATATGGATTACTGCCAAACTGATCATCTCTTTGCATTGGTCATCCCACATTGATATCACGCATCCAATGTGATAGCTCAGAAGAGAAGACAAAATGCCTTAGTGGCAACTGTGAGAAGAACTTTGAGTGGTATATGAGAGCAAGTCTCTCCTTGTTGGCAGCATATAGGAGATGTTCTTCCTCAGCTGTGATGCCTACTCATGAGTTCAAAAAGACTAGATACTTGCAAGCAGAGACCAATTAACTGCTCATTGCTCATTGCGGGACATCGCAGTGCATAAATTGTTATATTTGGTTACATAACAGTATTAATTGTAATTCACCAGTGTGGAAGCCCAGCCCGAGCTTGCTGGCTTCTTGTGAACGCCTGTCCGAGAACAGAGAACCACCACTTGATTAATAGAGTCAACAGTACTGTCTTTATTCAAGATTGCCAGTATACACGTATACAAACAAGCTTGGGAGCAGATCCACTCTAGCCCACGCCGGATGCTAGACAGTGGTCTCTCGCTCTCAATTGGGAACGTTGTCATATTTATACATAACTTCTCACGCAAGGCAGAATCCCATGTCATGGGGTTATCACAAAGTATGTTAATCAAGTTATACTTAAATGTAAACGTACACATCAGGAATGTTCTAAGTCCGACATACAAACGCCAGCATTACCTCAAGTTAAGACATTAGCATTTTTCTGAAGATAAGCTATCAACATTTTCTTTAGTTAAGACATCAGCATTCTTGTACTGCTCTCAAGTTAAACATTCAGATACCAGAATCGCTCGAAAGTTAAACATTCAGATATCAGCATTGCTCTGGTGACTGCCCCTTGACTAGGTGGGTGTACTATGGACTTGTGTATTCGGACTTCTTTCAGGGAACCTTACAAGTTGCAGTGTTAGCAGTTTGTGTCTCGCTCAGCATGTCGGTCAATACAGCCAATGCCCCACAAACATTGACCATTTTACCCGACACACTGGGCGCCATTTTCTATATGGTCACTGTTTCTATCTTCAACTTACCATTCCTCCCTTTTTATCATTTTATGATAAAACTCAGATATTAATACGTTGAAGTCGGGCAAACTCCCTGCCTGTTTCTACATCTGAACCGTCATCAGCCAAAAGTGTAGATGTCAACCCTTCCTTCTGTGTCCATATCGGGCTTGACTCTTTTTCACGTCGGCGTCGTGCAGGACAAGTCTGACAACTTCTTTTGATAAGGGCCCAAGCGATTCGGATACAAATACAAATGCCAAGAATGATGGCCAGAATGGAGAGAATGTCCAACCCAATAGACTTTAGCCATCCCAGCAGCTGACACAGTAGATTCCACCAGGCACAGGCCTCATCTGAGACTGTGTGGTCCAGATCATATGCCTTAGTGGCAACGTCGTTAATTAGTGAAGTGTCATTATATACAGCCAAGCTCTCATCCTCAATATAGGTACAGCACTCAGGGCCAATAATTGCACATGCTCCCCCTTGGCTTGCTAGGAGATAATCTAAAGCCATCCTATTCTGTAAGACCACCATTCGTATGGCAACCTGTTCGTGTGCCAAATGACCCAGGGCATCCGCAGCAGCTCTGGCCATTGCCTCAAGTTCGTGGCTGAGATCGCGGATCTGGTCCAGGGCTTGCATAACACCTTAATTGGGCAGAAGGGCGCCAAAGAATCTGCTCCAAAATGACTGTTGGTGGAACAGGTCTCTCTGGCCTCGAGTATGAGGTTTGTAATTTGAATTAAGGTCGTGCCACTTCTTCCACTTGCTGTTAACTTCTGGGGTTGAATTCAATAACCGGAATGCTGGGAGGTAATATATCAGCGCACAGGTGCCCTTAAACTCAATGGGTAGGTATTCATAGGCTGTGTGATTGCATAACCAAAATGTCCCGTTAAGTGCAGGCGTAATGCAGTGTTTAGCATGAAAGAGGACAGCACCCATGTGACTTGTAGGTGCATCGGGATGAGGCTTTTCGTTAACACACTGGTCCCAATCGTCTTCTGGGAAGCCCTCAAAGGGGTCTGACTTGGTTTCATCCTGATATATTATTTCCTGACATCTGTTGTCTTCTAAGTCCCCCATGTCATGCGTTCCTGTAGCACTGTGAATGCACCATTTAAATTCTGGCACCACCGCGACTGCAAAACCTTTCGGTATCACTTGCCAGGTGTTATAACAACTCCTGAGGTAACCATAATGGATCGGATACTGGTCAGAAATGTCTCTATAGGGAATAAGTTTTGGGATTTGTTGGGTATGTCTACAGGTAAGACTGCAGAGTTCATCCTGACTTGTAGGGACTGCGATCATGAGGAATCCGGACCCTACCGAGTGTGGGCCTGGGACGCAGACTATTTTGGTATTCTTTCCTTCATCAGTCTGATTGTCAAGATGATTTTTTAATTTTTCAAGGAAGCCAATAAAGGTGTTGCCGATAAGACTTGTTGCTTCCAGTGGATTGCTTCGTTTCTTTCGGTGGGTCTCAAGGAAACGGTGCGGTAGGCGGACGAGGTTTTTGGATTCTAAGCAACCGGGAAAGTTGAACAAATAATTTCTGGGGTCCGCTGCTGTATTATTCACAAAGCATGGCAACACGTGCGTGTATCATTTAGGTGCGTATAGGTATCACCAGATTTGGTGCCATTTCCGCGTAGGCACACATACATTACTTCCTGGCAGGTGCCAGTGTTATGAATTGTTATATTACGGGGACATTCTGTCCTGGCATCCAGAGTTGTGATATTATTTTCAGGGCACCACTGTCTAAGTCCTGTTAAGTTTTGTAAATGATTTACGCAATCCTGCGACCATGCAATATTTTGGATGACTATGCTGCTATAGTTAAAAGTGGCATTGGAGTAGTCGGGAAAGCCGACCAAGGGACAAATTGTCTGGTTAAAACCCCTGCCATCCGAGCCATGATGATTGCACGTGGCGTTCAATCTGACCTGAACTATTCTAGTGGGGCCTGTGTTATTCAGCGTTATGCTATTCTCCTGTTTCCATATCCACCAATCCCCGGTAAGGTTGCAAGGGATAGCTAGGGCCTGACTGGACTCACTTATATTATTAAACTGGGTATCTGTCACTCTGGGCGGTGGTAAACTCATTGGGTGGGTGCTGGTAGTCATATTGTCACTCATAGTACTCACGAGGCCACTAAGGGTTATTACTACACCATTGGGGTCACCAGGAACAATGCTTGATGCCATACTCACAAAACCATTAGTCATATTAGTAGTAACATCTGTAGAGTTTGAAGTTGTCGCAGGGGTGCCTGCTCTTGTTGAAGTATCAGCGGTGACTGCACTAGAGTTGCTTGTAGACCCTTGAAGAGTAGAAGGTGCACCGTTGGTGGTGTTACTGATTTGCGTCGATGTCCATGCCACAGTTAGGCAGAGGCCAGAGAGGAAGATGGTGGTTTTCATCGTTTCAACTTTCCTTTAGTCTTCCTTCCTTAGTGGCACCTATGTCAAGGGAAGAGAAAATACATACAGCAGTAGCTGCCCCTTATTATCATTCCTCCCCAGTAAGCTTGCAATGGTGTAGGCTAATCCAGGCTTTACGACCTTCAACCTTAACAGCAGTAGGGGTGGTAAGGAGGACTTGGAAAGGGCCCTCCCACCGGGGTTCCAAGCCGTGCTTTCTGGCAAAGTTTTTGATCAATACAAAGGTGCCAGGTCGGATGTTTGGAGGCAAAGGCAAATCCGACTGCAGAGGCCTGGCAGCTTTAACCATCGCATGGTTCATGCGTAAGGCATCAGTTAAGGATAAAACATAGGAGATCATCCCATCCGACATCTGATGGATGTCAACAGGAGAATCAGAGAAGTCAGAGCTAAAGGGAGTGCGGAGGGGCCGCCCATACAAAATCTCGGCGGGGGAGAGACGGTGGGCCCCTGCCGGGGACACCCGGAGTTGAAACAAGGCAATGGGCAAATTTTGAAGCCACGAGAGACCGTTGTCAGCTGACAGTTTGGCCAATTTGGATTTCAAGGTCTGATTAGCACGTTCAACCAAACCCGCGCTCTGAGGATGGTAGGCACAGTGGAACTGCTGTTTGATATTTAGAACTTTACAAAGTTCTTGACTAACAAGGGCCACAAAGTGAGGGCCATTATCGGAACTGAGTGTCCGCGGCACACCAAATCTAGGGATGATCTCCTTGAGTAAAGTCTTAACAACAGTGTCAGCCTTGTTATCGGCTGCAGGAAAGCCTCAATCCATTTACTAAAAACATCGACAATAACCAAAACATATTTACACTTGGCCGTTCTGGGTAGCTCAATGAAGTCCATTTGCAACGTGTCGAAGGGGCCTTCAGGTAGCGGGGTTCTACCCTGTTCACAGGGGACCCCCTTGCCGGGGTTATGCTGCATACATGTCAAGCATTTTTTGCTTTGTGCTCTAGCCAATTGCAAGACCCTGGGATGCCACCAAGATTCCCAGACTAAATCTGCAGTTTGTCTAGCCCCACAATGCGTTAAGTGATGGATGACATCGACCACCCAGACAGCTAAAACATCAGTCATACACACCTGGCCCGCTGGGGTTTTCCAAAGACCTTCAACGTCTTTGAAACATCCCAGATCAGTCCATTCATGAAGTACATTATCAGGGGCGTCCCCCTGTAAGGCAACAATATCAGCAGTGGAGGGAGGCTGCTTGTCAGGAACCGAGGCCCTAATAGATTTCCTCTGAACCATCATAGAGGAGCATGGGAGCCCCGTAGCCTGTTTAGCAATTTCATCTGCCTGTCTGTTTCCCATAGAAACTGGATCCGTTCCGGCAGAGTGCGCGGAACATTTAATAATGGCCAATTCGCGAGGACTTTGAATGGCCTGTAACAAATTAATAATCTCCTCCCTGTGTGCGATGGGGGTCCCAGATGAGGTGAGGAAACCTCGATTTTCCCACAGTGTCCCAAAATCATGGGCGACCCCGAAGGTATATCTAGAGTCAGTATAAATATTAGCTGTAAGTCCGGAGGCTAGCTCACATGCCCTAGTTAATGCAATTAATTCAGCCTTTTGAGCGGATACCGCGGGTAGGAGGCGACGCTGCTCCATAATCCTGCCCCCCGCATCCACTATACCATATCCAGCCACCTGTTCTCCATTCTTGTTTACAGAGGAGCTACCATCCACGAACAAAGTGACATCGGGATGTGGGAGGGGGCGGTCAGTCAAGTCAAGTCTGGGCCTAGTGTCTAGCATGATTTCCTGGGCGCAATCGTGAACGGGGACAGGAGTCTCAGCAGGAATGTCAGACATAAAAGTTGCCGGGTTAATATTTGCACAATATTTGAAGGTCAACGAGGGGTTCCCTAAAAGGAAGATTTCATAGCGAGACTGGCGGGCAGATGTCAGGTGTTGCGTCTGCATTTGGCCCAACATAGAAAATACTGCATGAGGACTAAAAACAGTGACCGGTTGTTGGAGTGTGGTGTTTGCTACAGCCAACACCATCAAATACGTGGCAGCCAGTTGTTGAATACAATGAGGCTGACCACTAATCACAGAATCCAACTTAGTAGAAAAATATGCCACCGGTCTGCGGGAACCTCCATGGTCCTGCGTCAAAACCGCGACCGCGCAACCCGCACTAGTGGCCACAAAAAGCTGGAAAGGCCTATCGTAGAGGGGTCTCCCTAAAGCAGGAGCATTTGTTAGCGCCTGTTTCAACTGATTAAATGCCTCAAGTGCAGCATCAGATAGAGTGAAGGACTGCCGCTCAGTGGTAAAGGGGGTGAGAACCTTTGCTAAGGGAGCAATGTTAGGAATCCATTGTCTGCAGAAGTTAATTAATCCCAAAAACCGTCTCATCTGCTTAGCCGTGGTAGGGGCCGGAGTATTGACAATCGGACCAATTCTATCTGGAGCCAACCTACGCTCATGTGCTGAAATTTCCACCCCCAGGAACTTAATTTTACGTTGGCCAACGACGACCTTGCCATAGTTAACTACATAACCTAACTCAGCCAGTTTGTTGAGGAGATGCTTGGTGTCCTTTTCATTAGACAAGGCATCAGAGCTGGCAAGTAAAAGGTCATCCACGTATTGTACCAGGGTGGATCAACAAGGCAAGTGGATCTGGTCTAATTGCCTTTGGAGAATCTGAGAAAATATTGTGGGGGAATCACAAAATCCCTGTGGTAGTCTCGTCCATGTATATTGCTTGCCCAAAAAGGTAAAGGCAAACAAATATTGGCTGTCAGGGGCTAGGGGAATAGCAAAATAGGCATTTTGTAGGTCTATCAAGGAGAACACACACGCCTCTGGAGGGATTGCTGCAAGTATGGTGGCAGGATTAGGGACGATAGGGTGCAAGGGCACCACGATTTTGTTAATTTCACGGAGATCCTGAACTAAGCGATACTCGCCAGGTTTACCTGGTTTAGCCACGGGAAGGATAGGGGTATTGGCTTGCGATTGACACTCGACCAAAACTCCCTGAGCCAGTAGATGATTAATCAGGCCACATAGAGGGGCCACGGCTTGACTCTTGATAGGGTATTGCTTGACACTGGGGATCCGTGCTCCTGGCCTTAACATGACACTGACAGGGGCAACTCCCTTCGCCAAACCCACACAGTACTTGTCGGTGGCCCAAACCGCAGGGTCAATCTCGACCTGGCTGTAACCACCTTCATGCTGCCGTAGCATGGACAATACCGGTTCGGGATGGTCGAGGTAGATGATAGAAAGGCCGTCTCTTAAGTCCTGATACCCAATTACATTCGGATCTGACAAGGCTACAGCCTGTGCTACCATGGGTCCTAAGTCCTTTGCTGCATATACCTTGTGAACTAAGATAGTTTGATGTGGGGCAATACCGGGCGTTTGGTTCCAAAGTTCTGGTGGCACCCAAACGTACCAAGCCGTACCCTGTTTCCCATTAACTTTAGCCAATCGCATAAATGTATACTGATTGCCTAGCAAGGATTCAAACTTCTCCTCCTTTCTCTGGTCAACTCCTGACTTATCATAACAGAGCGTTACATGAGGGGGGTAATGATAAGGGGTCTGGAGTTCACTGTCAGAGTCAGGGAAAAGTGCCCAAAAGCGTGCCGGAGTGAGGAGGGAGTACTGGCCTTTCTGTGTCAAGCGGATTTCTTCTGGGGTGCAGGTGATGACCACCCCAAGACCACCCAGAATGTCTCGTCCCAAGATATTGATGCCAATGTGGGGGTTAATCACAAATTCATGCTCCCATTCCTCGTTTTCCCAGCTAGCTTTCAATGGTTTGGTAATTTGGTAAGGCACAGACTTGCCCTCAAAACCTTTCAAATGTTGAATCTTGTCACCGCAAGGATAGTGGATCCTTACTAGTGAGGATGCGCATGCCCCTGTATCAACCAAAAAGCGTTCAGGGGTACCTTCAATTAATAGGGTTACAACGGGCTCCGGTAGGGGGTGTTGGGAAAAGACAGGCAATGTCTCAGTAGGTCATTGTTGTGGGGGCGGTTGGGGTGGTGGTATGTCACGGAACGGATTGTGATTGCCATACCCACCTGTGTGTGTGCCTATAGCACCCCTGCCCCTTCCTCCTCTGATGCTTCGACCTCTTGGCTGTCTAGGGCAATCTCGTCTCCAATGGCTAGGATGTCCACAGTTAAAGCAACCCTCCCCTTTAGAGTTATTTGTGAACTGAATTGCCTGGGGCTTACCAGGATAACCCGAGTTCCAGGAGTTAGGAGTCCATGCCTGGTCACGCCAGTCAGGGGGGCCTGGTGTATAAGGACCACCCCTAGCTGGACCATTTGGGTGCTGCATCGCGTGGAACTCGCCCCTTTGCCAGCCTGGGACACAAACCTCTGGTTCCAGCTGATAGCCTCTATTGTCAGACTGCAGCTGGGGACCGGGTAATCTCCACAGCCCTTGCTGCTGAGTTTGCTGGGGAGGGGCGGGAGGTTGTCGCAAGGGGCCATGGTAGTTTGATCACTTTCCCGTACCGCAAATTCAGATTTAATAGGTTTCTCGGCCTTGGGACCGTCACCCTCACCCCATAATGCTTTAATTGCCCTAGCTGTATCACCCTGTGAAGAATTGATCCAATTTAAGTTGTTAGTTTTCCATCTATCTTGTGTGGGTTTAGGCAGAGTGCTCATCAAGAGACTATTATACTGTTGTGAGACAGCCCCTGCTCCCAAGGGGAAAAGAAGGTCCCCAGAATATGTGCCATAAATTGCATTAAACCTTTGTAGGTATTCATCAGCGCCCTCCCCCTTTTTTGGTTTTAGATCAATGATTTTTGCTAAGTCAACCGGTTTTCTGAGAACCTGCCGCATTGCTCCCTTAATTTCCTGTTCCTGCTGTGGTTGGTTCGGGTGTTGTGCTGTAAAGGCAGTCCAACTGTTGGCACCAGGGGGCATATTTAAAATTTCCAAAAATTTTGTCCACTTAGAGCCAATAAACACAACCCTCAAAAAGTTCCAGATATCTTCTCCCACTGCCCCGTAAGCCTGCCAAATACTTTCCACTGATTCACACCATTTTTGTGGGTCCCTATCTTTGTCAGGGAGATTCATAGTCAATGCCAAAATTTCCTGCGGTTTCCATGGCGTAAAAATTTCTAGGGTAGGGGGGAGACGAACCGCAGCGACAGGAGGGTTAGCGTTCGGCTGGGCGGGGACTATTACCCGTTCAGCTTGAGGATTAGGAACAGTACGCATAGGGAACATGTGGCCTGAGGGTTCTTCTATCTCTGAACTGTCATCGTCAGCCTCCTCTGTCCAAGGGTAGGGCAATTGCTGTTCGGGTTCGTAATGAGGTGGAGGCCGATATCCCTTTTTCCCTGTGCTTGGGGTAAAACTTCTTTCAGGACGTGCCTTCGGGGGTGTTGTGCCTGGTGAAGGGGGTTGGGGATGGGATTCCATGTTCTTGGAACTACTTCCCTTATCTTCCCATCCTGCACCCAGCCTCAGGTCTGACAATGCCGTCTCCACCGCTTGGTTGGCCAACCGTTTGTTCTCGTTAGTATTTTCCTCAAATTTTGCACATGCAACCTTGAGTTCATGGAGGGTCAAAGGAAGCCCATCCTTGGTGACACTTAACCCCCTTTTGGTAGCATTATGTAACCAACTGTTGTAAACCTTCTGCTCGTGTTGTTTTTTAGCTTCCTCTTTCTTTCTTAAGCATGCATTTCTTAGTTTGGCCATAATTTTTTCTTTCCCCCTGTTCCCTTTTTCCATACTAACTCCGTAGCTCTCTCTACAATCTCCAATTTCCACGTACCCCCTACAGGCCATTCGTCGAGTCCCAATTTTTCTGTTAGCCATCCTGACAATTTCCTGAGTGACTGCGCATCCTCAGCATATTCTGTGCAGACTGTTACAATTAATGATCCCGGATCCTCCCATTTGTCCACGAACTGTCCCATAATGTTCCCTAAAAGTTCCCTAAACCTTGTGGGCGGTGCTTTTATGAGATTCTGCTCAAAGGACTTTAAACCTTCCCACCCAGACGTACTTTGGTGCTTTTATGAGGACTCTAACCTCATGGGACTTTAAACCCGTACGTATCTAACTACTCTTATTTCTACCCGCGCTCCCAGCGCTTTTTAAAGTTTCCTACCTTCTATAGCGCTCCCAGCGCTTGGGTGGTGGTTCCTTTCAAAGGCTGTTCACGGGTTCGTTCTGGATCCCGTCCGGTAGCAGTTCCTGCTGCGGTGAGTTGGATCCAGGTCCGCCCCTGGCTTGGGGAGACACTAGTCGCGAGTCCCAAACGGTATACTCACGTCCTAGTTGCGCCCGTGCCCACCTTGCCTCGGCAAGACCGTATCCTGTTCAACCGTCACCAGGAGCCGCCTTCCGTTGGGATCCCACCGCTGCCACCAAAATGTGGAAGCCCAGCCCGAGCTTGCTGGCTTCTTGTGAACGCTTGTCCGAGAACAGAGAACCTCCACTTGATTAATAGAGTCAACAGTACTGTCTTTATTCAAGATTGCCAGTATACACGTATACAAACAAGCTTGGGAGCAGATCCACTCTAGCCCACGCCGGATGCTAGACAGTGGTCTCTCGCTCTCAATTGGGAACGTTGTCATATTTATACATAACTTCTCACGTAAGGCAGAATCCCGTGTCATGGGGTTATCACAAAGTATGTTAATCAAGTTATACTTAAATATAAATGTACACATCAGGAATGTTCTAAGTCCGACATACAAACGCCAGCATTACCTCAAGTTAAGACATTAGCATTTTTCTGAAGATAAGCTATCAACATTTTCTTTAGTTAAGACATCAGCATTCTTGTACTGCAAGTTAAACATTCAGATACCAGAATCGCTCGAAAGTTAAACATTCAGATATCAGCATTGCTCTGGTGACTGCCCCTTGACTAGGTGGGTGTACTATGGACTTGTGTATTCGGACTTCTTTCAGGGAACCTTACAAGTTGCAGTGTTAGCAGTTTGTGTCTCGCTCAGCATGTCGGTCAATACAGCCAATGCCCCACAAACATTGACCATTTTACCCGACACACCGGGCGCCATTTTCTTTTTGGTCACTGTTTCTATCTTCAACTTATCACCAGTAATTAAATTGATGTGCAATGTGAGAATGTGGCAATGTGCAAAATAAATGTAAGATCGTTTACATGATTCAACACAGCATGTTAAATATTTCATTACAGAGATTCATTCTTCAGTCCAGGAGAATTAAAAAAACTGCAATCAGCTTACAAAACAGGTGCACTTAAAGCGGTTAAACCAATGATATGGAAGAAGTTAGATGATATGGACAATACAGTGTTGAACATCGCAGTAATGGGAAAAACAGAATCTGAGAAATCCAATTTCATCAATGCAGTGAGAGGACTTCAGGAGAATGATGAAGAAGCAGTTATTGTTGGCTACACAGAAATCACAATGGAGCCAATCAGATATAAACATCCCAACATACCAAATATTTATTTCTGGGATCTTCCTGGAATTAGAATGCCAAAATTCCAGGCTAAAAAATACCTGAAGGAAATTAATTTTAAAAGATTTGATTTCTTCATCATTATCTCAGCCAATCAATTCTCAGAAAATGATGCAAAACTTGCCAAAGAGATTGGACGTCAGAAGAAGAATTTCTACTTCATTCGGGCTGAAGTTGATAATGATCTCAATTCATTGAGAAAGGGAGGGAAAGAGATTGATGAAAAGGAAGAACTGGAGAAGATTAAAAATAACTGTGTTAGTGAATTGTTGAAGGCGGGTATTTCAGTACACAATGCGTACCTGATGTCATATTTTAATTTGAATCTTTACGATTTTAATCTTTTCAATGAAACTATTGAGGATGATCTTCCAAATATACAGAAAAGTCTATATAGACTGTCCGTTCCAAACTTAAACTCAGAGACTGTTGAGAAAAAAAGGAGAGAGCTTGAGAAAAGAATCTGGATGTTGGCAGCACTTTCTGGGGAAAAGGGAGCAGTGCCAGGTTCTGGAAGTGCCATTAGCTGTAACATTGAGGTACTGATTGGAGGAATACATCATTTCCGTAAATCTCTGGATCTGGAGAATGCCTCTCTTCAAAGACTGGCCAAGATGGCAGCTAAACCTGTGGAAGATCTGAGAGTAATGGTAACAACACCCCTGGCAGGGGAAATAACTCCCAATTTAATTACAGAGTTACAACAAGGTCACACTGCTATCACCATATCAGAACTTAAATACAGCCTTGACTTTATACCAGTCATAAGTTCCCTCTTTGAAGAAGGATCGTCATTTCTTATGATCTACAAGATGCTGAATGCTGCACTAGATAATCTTACAGAGAACGCAGAGAGCGTGGTGAAGGCTGCATTCGGGACTGAGACAATCCGGTGAGTCAATGTGGTTGCTGATATAATTAAAGGGCTCTAAGCTGGAACATTGCAGGGATTCTGCTTTATTTATACTTCAGTTTTGAGAGTTTATTGCTGAAAATATTACTTACTCATTTCAGGGAAGGGGTCTGTGAATCAGTGAACGAGTTTGGGTGAAATGTGACATGAAAATGCGAAGGATATGAATGTTAAAAGACCTCAACTAATTTCACAAACACATTGCAGTCAGGTAATTCTGTCCATTAAACAGAATAACAAGGAAGCCTCCCTGTGCCCGAATCACTGACAGTAACCATTCAGTCCATCATGTCCATAGTCAGAAATGTTTGCATGCCTCAATGACAGTGAAGGGTTCAGTTCCCATGTCCAGCTCCTTCTCTGTGATGTGTTATGGACCAACTGATCCCCTCAAAACATTTCAAGGAAGTAGCCCCGATCCTAACTTTGTTTTAAGCAGGTGTAACGCCGATATTCCAGGAGGGATGCAGTTGGTCAAATCATGTAGTTTTAAACAAAACAGAATTTATTTACAAGTTTACTAAATGAAACACAAACAAAAGAGAACAGAATACTGAATGACCTAATCTATTTGAAAACCCAAATAGCCCTTGATTCCCTTGTCTAATTCCAAACTGTCAAACTGTCAATTCCTGCACTGCTCTTGGAGTTGAAAACTCCAAAGAATTCTGACCATCTGAAAGAAGAAATTTCTCATTGTTTCAGTTTTAAACAGGAGAGGTTTTGTTATGAAACTGTATCCCCAAGATCTAGATTACCCGGAGAAAATTCTCTCAGAAACCACCCTAACAAGATCCCTCAGAATCTAATAAGATCAATAAGATGATGCGCATCACTCCTTTAAATTCCATTGAATTCGATTCCAGCCTGTCCCACCCTCATGATCCAGCCCCATTCTTCGAAACATTGATCGAGTGAACTTCCCTCAAACTGCCCCCAATGCAAGCTCTCCAATGTGATTAAAACTATTTGGGTGGCACCGTGGCTCAGTGGTTAGTACTGCTACCTGACAGCACCAGGGACCCGGGTTTATTTCCCACCTCGAGCAAATGACTGTGTGGAGTTTGCACATTCTCCCCGTGTCTGCGTTTGCTCTGGTTTCCTCCCACAGTCCAGGTTAGGTGAATTGGCCAAGTTAGATTGCCCATAGCGTTAGGTGAATTAGTCAGGGGTAAATGTAGGGGAATTGGTCTGGGTGGGTTCTTCTTCAGAGGGTCAGTGTGGACTTGTTGGGCCGAAGGGCCTGTTTTCACACTGTAGGAAATCTAATCTTATTTATCACCTTCACTATGTATCCATACAACTGCTACAAATAAACACAGTTTCTTGAAAAGATATGTTAACCTCTCCTCTTCCATAGCACTTCCACAGAAGAGGAGTAACCTAAATATCCAGAGATCTCTGTTTGACTTTCACCTCAACCCTCTGTCTTCAATCTATCACTGCATCAGCACTATGAAGCAGCAGCCAGTAAACACCCATTCAGTCAGGATGAGTAAGTGTGAGGGGAGACTCAATGGTGATACGTTAACACAAAGTGGAGAATAGACATTTGAACTGGGACCAGAGAAACAATCTCTACCGTATGGAGAGATAGAAAATCATTGCCTTTTGCTGCAGTACATCAGAAAACAGATCAGGGAAGGGGAGGTTTGTGTTCTAGCAAAGATAAATTTGTGAGTGATTCATTTCATTTTTTTATGCAATCTCATAGTGTAGATATTAGCTGTTACATGTGGCCACATGATACCAGTGTTTCTATTTCACCAGAAGTGTATTGGGCATGAAGAGCTGAATTTTCCCATATCTTGAAGGAATTATTTACAGTACAGGAGGAGTCTATTCCATCGTTTCTGTACCAGCTTTCGGAACAGCTACCTAGCTAGTCTCACTTTCCCACTTTCTCAGTAGTCACTTTCAAGTACATATCTAGTTCTCTTTTGAAACATCCTAAGGAATCCATCACCAACATCTCCCATGCAGTGCAATCCAAATCTTAACAACTTTGAGTAAAGAAGTTTCCCCTCATCTCACTCCAGGCATTCTTGCTGACAATCTTGAAACTGTAACCCGTAGTCACTGCCATTCCAATAAAGTGAAACAGAATACTCTTCTTTAGCATGTCAAGATTGTTCATAATTTTTAACACTGCGAGAAGGACACTTTTAATCTTCTCTGCTTTAAGGAGAATAAGCCACATTTCTCTCGTCTTTCCTTACATCTAAAATCCATAATTCTTGGTTTTACTTTAGTAAATATACTTTGCACTCTCTCCAAGATTTTATCATCCATCCTTAAATAAAGAGCCCAGAACTGAACATAATAACTCAATGTGGTCTGCCCACATACTTCTCTAATGGGTTTTGAATCTATGGAATTCACTATTCCAGAGTGTGCTGGTACATTTAACAAATTTAAAGAAGAAATTGGTCTTTAATCAGTATTGGTTCAAAGGATCACAAAGAGTGGGTAGGAAAGTGGAATTGAGGCCAAGATAAAATATCAGTTGGTGTATTAAATGGCAGAGCTGGCTCAAAGACTAAATTGCCTACTGGTCTCCTAGTTTTATGGTCTAATTTTCTCTAAGTTCTATTTTCGACAAGTTTCAAAAAGGGATTTCTCTTCACAAGGTCCGGTGGGTACTTTTTAAGCAACCATCCCAAACTCACCTCATTAATTGCCTGTAATGCCCCTATAGTGCACCTCTTGTCTGATACTAGCCCAATTCTCTGACCCACCTTCACTGGAAGAACTTGCTACTTCTGGGATATCCTGGTATCCTTGGTGCCAGTGCAATGGTTAAAGGAGATTGTACATCAGATCAAATTCTGGCAGTCTGGTTGGAAAATGTGATTTGTCATTTCAATGTGAAGGAAGTCCTCATCTGACGTTCCACACAATTATCACAAATTCCTTACATAGCACACATTGCTCAGGGCTGAGGAAGATTCTGCCTAAAGAGTTTCTGGATATCTTGAGGTTGTAGCATGTACTGCAAAAGTGCCCATTTCTTTCATCTGCTGTAAAACATCATGTTAAACATTTTCTTTCAGAGATGAGATCACTCAATTTTCAAACTCAACTTGCTCCAGTCCAACAGAAACACTGAATAATGTGTGTGAAACAGCTGGGCTAACACCAAAGAAGGTAAATGATCTGGACAGTTCAGAATGTAATGTTGCAGTGACTGGAGAAACCGGCACAGGGAAATCCACCTTCATCAATACGATCAGGGGACTTCGGGACGATGATAAAGGAGCAGCTAAAGTCGGTAACACAGAAACCACAATGGAGCTAACGGGATATAAACATCCCAACCTGCCAAATGTTTATTTCTGGGACTTATCTGGAGTTGGAACAATGAAATTATCAGCTAATGAATACGCGAGAGTAATGAAATTTCAAAAATATGACTGCTTCATCATTATCTCAGACCGTCAATTCACAGAAAGTGAAGTGAAATTCGCTGAAGAGATTAAACGACTGGGTAAACAAATCTATTTTATCCGATCAAAACTTGATAATCATCTTGTTTCAATTAAAAAGCAACGGATACAATTCAATGACAAAGACGAACTAGAGAAGATCAGGAATGTCTGTGTCAGCAAGTTGCAAGAGGCAGGGATCCCATCACCCAGAGTATTCCTGATATCAAATCTCTGTCCTGATCTGTATGATTTTAACCTGTTAAATAAAGCTCTTGAAGAAAATCTTCTAAATGTGAAGAAAGATGCCTCTTCTAACAGGGCACTTCTTCTAATCCAAAATCTTGAGCTTGTGGAGGAAGAAAGGGAAGTGCTGAAGAAACAAATCTGGAATCTGGCAACTCTTTCTGGGGCAGTGGGGACAGTGCCAATTCCTGGAGTCTCCCTTGGTTGTGACATCGGGATACTGATTGGAGCAATAATACATTTACGTAAGTGTATGGGTCTGGATGATGTCTCTCTTCAAAGATTGGCCAACATGACAGGAAAATCTGTGGAAGATCTTAAAGCAGTGGTGACAACTCCCCTGATGAGGGAAATAACTCCTGATGTCATATATAGAATGCGTTGGGGTCTCACTGCTGCCTCCACCTCAGCAGTTGAGCTTGCTGTATGTAATATTCCAATCATTGGTTCTCTCTTTGGAGCTGGATCATCATTTATTATGACATACGTGTTGCTTAAAGACACACTAGACGATTTTGCAGAGAATGCACAGAGAGTGATAAACACTGCATTTGGGACTGAATCAACCCAGTGAGTCTGTGCCGTAGCTGATCAGTTAAAGATGTCTTGTTATGAGCACGATTGAAACTGACACATTATGTTAATATTTGATTGGGCACCATTAACAATTTCACTTGCTTAATGTTGACAAAGTTTCTAATCTCAGATGTTTACTAACAGAATAAAATGACAAAAATTTTCGACAAATATAATAGACTTCATTATACAGAGTTAAAGAAACAAAACAATCTATTATACACATAAATTATTTTTAAAAAACTGTTGGACCATCTAACATCGATCTGTAAATGACATTGGCAAGTTCAGTCCTGCCATCCCTCCAAATCCTTCTCTTAACATCTGGGGCTTATGCCCAGTTGGAGATCTGTCTCACAGAGCAGTCAATAACTAACAAAGTCATATGAATAAAATCATATCTTATAGACAATGTTCCAGATATCATCTGAAATGACCTGATGATGTCCAAATCACTGATTGTATAAATCCATTACAAGGTCAGTAGGTATACTGACACAGTGGTAAACAGACAAGAATGATTTGCCCTTGTAGTCCTCATCATTGACTCCATGAAGTCTCATGATATCAGGTCAAACACAGGCAAAGAAACCCCTGCTAGATACCACCCTCCCTCAGCTAATGAACCATCCTGCCTGTTTTAAGCATCACTTGTCATCACAGTGAGGATGAGAAGGACACATAATGTACCTGAGGAATTTCAGTAACCACCACAAAGAATGGCTGAGCAGCAGCATGACTGTTCCAGCCCAAAAGGATATTGTCCAACAAAAGGGAAAACATACTTGACCTCATCCTCACCAATCTACCTGCTGCAGATACATCTGTACACAGCAGTATCAATAAGAGTGACCACTCCACAGTCCTTGTAGAGACAAGGTCCTGTCTTCACATTAATAAATCATGTTGTGTGATACAATCACCAGGTTCAATGGGACAGATTTTGAACACGTTTTGTAACTGAAGACTGAGCATCCATGAGACTCTGTGGGAGCACAGTTACAGCCAAACACAATCTGCAACCTCATGGGCTGGAATATTTCCTCTCAACCCTTACTATCAAATTAGGAGATCAACCTTTGAACAATGAAGTGTGCAGGAGGCCATGCCAGGAGCAGCACCAGGCATAACTAAAATTGAGATATCAATCTCGTGAAGATGCCAATGGAGTTAACTTCAAGGGCAATTAAGAAACCGCTCAGGCACTGGATACTGCCACGGCTATTGGCCCTGACAACATTTCGGCAATAGTACTGCACATGGTGCTCCAGAACTTGCCACTTCCTAAACCAAGCTGTCCCAGTGCAGTTTCAACACTGGCACCAACCTGACAATGTGGAAAAATGCTCACAAAAAGCATGACAAAACCCAGCCAAATACAACCCAGCCAAATACCTCTCTACTAGTGCTCTTGATCATAAGTAAAGTGATGGAAAGTGTAATCAACAGAGCTTTCAAACAGCACCTGCTCAGAAATAACCGAAGATTATAATATAAATCGGACGAACTCATTTGGGATCAAAACAGTGTAAGGCAATTCCAGCTTCTGAGTATTCCAACTGCTCGGAGTGGCACTCTAATTCAGTACCAGAGTGAAGGTCTTGTCCCGGAAAATGACATTGAGATCTCATTCCAGCATGGAAATCTTGTAACCCATCCTGGAGCAGCGGTCTTCCATTGTGGCAGCCTTGCTCTGAGGGGCAGTCTGAGCTTGGCATGGCAGTCTCCAGGTTTGGAAGTCTTGTTCTTCCGTGGAGATCTCGTGGCTTCTTCTTCAGCAGCAGCTTCTGGGTATTCCAGTGTCTGTCATCTTGATCAACTTTCTCCTAAACTGAGATTGAGCTGATAATGAACTCTGCCTTAATTTTTACTATTGTTCAAAGTTTGGGAGAAGATTTGTAGCTCGGGTGCTCGTTGTTGCTGGGAATTTGTGTTGCAGACATTTCGTCCCCTGTCTAGGTGACATCCTCAGTGCTTGGGAGCCTCCTGTGAAGCGCTTCTGTGCTCTTTCCTCCGGCATTTGGAGTGGTTTGAATCTGCCACTTCCGGTTGTCAGTTCCAGCTGTCCGTTGCAGTGGTCGGTATATTGGGTCCAGGTCGATGTGCTTATTGATTGAATCTGTGAATGAGTGCCATGCCTCTAGGAATTCCCTGGCTGTTCTCTGTTTGGCTTGTCCTATAATACTAGTGTTGCCCCAGTCGAATTCATGTTGTTTGTCATCTGCGTGTGTGGCTACTAAGGACAGCTGGTCGTGTCATTTCGTGGCTAGTTGGTGTTCATGGATGCGGATTGTTAGCTGTCTTCCTGTTTGTCCTATGTAGTGTTTTGTGCAGTCCTTGCATGGGATTTTGTACTCTACATTGGTTTTGCTCATGCTGGGTATTGTCCTGGTGAGTTGTTGTCTGAGAGTGGCTGTTGGTTTGTGTGTTGTTATGAGTCCGAGTGGTCGCAGTAGTCTGGCTGTCAGACTATTGTCTTATCTGTGGCTTATGTCATTCATACAGATGCTGTGGTATGGTAACTTAAAAAACATTTCATTGTCATTTTTTTATAAAAATGCATGTAACAATAAATTACTATTCAATTCCATATATAATATTGTTTAGAGGACTTCAGTTTAACGGATTGTGAAAATGGATTTATTTCAAAATTTTTTTGGCAACACCTCAAATAATTCTTTTAAGAAAGTCACTGAAAGTTCATTGTAAACAGCGGAGTTTTCTTTAGACAAGCTTTTCAGTAAATCACATGACTGATGATAACTGCTTGCTTGAATTTAGACCTGGGTGGGAGCTGCTTTTGAACAATGACTGTATATGTTCACCAATTATAACATCTTCATTGAAGAGCTTCTGTTTTACTAATAAATCATTTATTGTGCTTATTAAGAATCCTGGTTGATAGACCTCTTGTTTAGACTTGATATTGATGGGCATTTAATTGACTATCCTGGTAACTGGAAAGATATTATTTTTATTTCTGGTGTGAGCCATTGAGATAAGAGAGAGTGCGCTCTTCAGTAAGTTATAATAACACACTCAGCACAATCTTTCAGGCAGCTATTGCATTCTTTGCTTGAACTGTACATGAGTAGGTATAGTATTGACTCAACAGCTACACCCATCCTGCAAAATCAGATTCAATATTGTGTTTTTCACAACACTCACTTTGCAAAGCAGTGAGACGCAATACGTTTTAAAAAGCTGAATACAATGGATGCTGGAAACCCGATCTAAAAACAGGTAATCCTTAAAAGGTGTTGCAGTTCAGATCGTATCTGTGGAGCGTTATGGACCAATCTGAACCTCCTCAAAATAATCGAAGGAGGTAGACTACCTTTTTCATATTTCAAAATTAAATAGAAGGAATTGTCTGATCTGCGTTTGATCTCACCAGTCCATTAGACTGGATTTGAACACAGTAGACTACATTGGAGGAAGTGCTACCTTACCAGATAGGAATGTTTTGGACAATGTATACTAAGCAGAGAGGAGGTGAGAGGACAGGTGTTACATCTTCTGCACTTGCAATGGAAAGGAGCCAGGGTGAGGGGTTGGAATGTTGGGGTGTCTGAGGAGTGGATCAGGGTATCCCAGAGGGAAAAAAATTTAAATTGTATGATTACCACTGCGAGTGAGAGTAAAAATAAAGGAATACATTAAATGAATACATGGCTGGAGAAATGGTATAGAAGGGAAGGATTCAGATTCCTGGGATAAATAAACTGGATTTGGGAAAGTTGGAACAGTGGAAGCAGGATGTTTGCATCTGGCCAGGACCAGCATCAAGGTGGTGTTTGTGGGTGAGCGGGGAGCAGGGAATGGTGTTTGCTAGTGCTGTTTGGGTGGGTTTAAAGTTGAATGGAGGTAGGATGGCTACCTGAGCAGGGAGAAGGAGGAGGAAGAAACAAGATAGAACCAAAAGACAAAAAAGTAAGAAGTAAAAGTGGAAGACAGAAAAACAAACAGGGTTGGTAAACAAATGGGGCAACAGTGCAAAACAAAACTTACAGCAAAGTTAAAAAGTCAAAGAGTGTGTTGCTGGAAAAGCACAGCTAAGTCAGGCAGCATCTGAGGAGCAGGAGAATCGACGTTTTGAGCAAAAGCCCTTCATCAGTAATATGGGGGGAGCCCACGGGGTCTGAGAGATAAACGGAAAAAGTGGGGCTGGGAGGAAGATAGCTGGGAATGCGATGGGTAGATGAAGTTGGGGTGAATGTTGGAGAGGAGGGTGGAGCAGATAGGTGGGAAGGAAGATGGACAGATAGGACAGTTCAAGAGGGCAGTGCCAAGTTGGAAGGTTGGATCTGGGTTAAGGTGGGGGGAGAGGAAATGAGGAACCTGGTGAAATCCACATTGATCCCGTGTGTCTGGAGGGTCCCAAAGCAGAAGAAGGGGCGTTCTTCCTCCAGGCGTTGGGAGGTAATGGTTTGGCAATAAGGAGGCCCAGGATTTGCATGTCCTTGGCATACTGGGAGGGGAAGTTAAAGTGTTCAGCCGCGGGGCGTTGGGGTTGTTTTGTATGTGTGTCCCAGAGACGTTCTCTGAAATGTTCTGCACCCCACCTTATCCCAGATCCAACTTCCAGCGGGGCACTGCCCTCTTGACTTGTCCTATCTGTCCATGTTCTCTTAAATGTTCTGCAAGTTGGTGTCTTGTCTCTCCAAAGTAGAGGAGACCACATCGGGACCACAGTTACAGAGGAATGTTTCAGAGACATAATCTATTGTGTCTGGATTTCATCAGGTTCCTCATTCCCTCTCCCCCCACCTTATCCCAGATCCAACTTCCAGCTGGGCACTGCCCTCTTGACCTGTTCTATCTGTCCATCTTCCTTCCCACCTATCTGCTCCACCCTACCCTCTGACCTATTACCTTCATTCCCAACTTCATCTACCTATCACATTCCCAGCTACCTTCCTCCCAGCCCCAGCCCCACCCCCATGCCCCTCATTTATCTCTCAGCCCTCTTGGCTTCCCCCATTCCTGATGATGGGCTGATGCTTGAAACGTCGATTCCCCTGCTCCATGGATCCTGCCTGACTGGCTGTGCTTTTCCAGCACCACGCTCCTCGATTTTGATTTCCACCATCTGCAGTCCTCACGTTCTTCCAGCAAAATTAAAAAGACAAGTCTAAGCTTTGTGTCTTAATGTGTGGAAGATTTGCAAGAAGACAGGAGAATTAGCCGTGCAAATAGAAATAAACAACGAAGATATAGGTGTGATTAAAGACATATGTAATCATGGGCGGCACGGTGGCACAGTGGTTAGCACTGCTGCCTCACAATGCCAGAGACCCGGTTCATTTCCCACCTCAGGCGACTGACTGTGTGGAGTTTGCATGTTCTCCCCGTGCCTGCGTGGGCTTCCTCCGGGTGCTCCGGTTTCTTCCCACAGTCCAAAAATGTGTGGGTCAGGTCAATAGGTCATGCTAAATTGCCCATAGTAATAGGTAAGGGGTAAATGGAGGGGTATGGGTGGGTTGTGCTTCGGCAGGTCGCTGTGGGTTTGTTGGACCGAAGGGACTGTTTCCACACTGTAAGTAATCTAGTCATATGTGTGCAGGGAGTTGAACATCCAGGGGTATTCCTAATTCAGAAGAACAGACAAAAATGAAAGGTGGTGGAATAGCATTCTTAGTAAAGAAGTAAATCAAAGCAATATTGAGGAAGGATATTGGCTTGAAATCTGTATGGATGGATACAAGAAAAATCTTGGGGCAGAAAACGTTGTTGTGGATTGTCTCCAGGCTCCCAAATAATCAAAGGCTGTAAAGACTTGCATTTAAGAAAGCAAAGATGCATGTAGTGAGGTACGACTGTAATCATGGCTGATTTTCATTTACTGCTGACAATGTGTTGCTGGAAAAGCGTAGCAGGTCAGGCAGCATCCAAGGAACAGAAAATTCAACGTTTCGGGCATAAGCCCTTCATCAGGAACTGACTTTCATTTACAATGTGATTATATAACACAAATTAATAGTAGTATTGTGATGGAGGATTTCCTGGAGTGCACGCAAAATGGTTTTTGCTCCAATACATTAAGGAACCAACTAGAAAACAGGCTATTTTCAATTATGAACTGCGCAGAGAAAAAGGATAATTGCTAACTTTGGAAAAGAATGAACATTAATATGAAAAATTCTTCAGCAAGATGGAAGGAAAAGCAGTCAAGTCCGAGAGTAGGGACCTCAATCTAAATAACGGGAATTATATGGGTATGAGGTGTGAATTGACAGGGATAGATTGGAAAACCGTGTTAAAGGGTTGATGACAGACAGGCAATGGTTCATATTTAAAAAGCATGTGTATGCATTTAACAATTACTCATTCCTGTAAAGTGAAAAATGGGAAGCACAAAAAATTTGGAAAGACAAATATAAGTCCCTTATGTTCAGGAGCTGCGAAAGTACAATGCAGCGCAAAGAAACGGTAGAAGAACTGACCAGGTACTCTGGTTGTATCTTCACAAAAAAAGGGCACAAATACCTCCAAGAAATATCAGGTAACTAGGAATCTAGTGAAAAGGAAGAATTGAAGGAAATTAACATGAGTAGTAAAAGGAGCTGGGGAAATGAATGGGATTAAAGGCTGATATATCACCACGGCCTGATAATCTACATTCCAACATACTGAAAGGAAGTGCTCCCCGACAGTGTCATGACTCACCGGGACAGTGTGCTGAAAACCGTTCCATTGTTCCCAGAGTCACCACAAATTTGCAAAGATTCAGTTGATCTATCCAAAGTCACAAATTTACCGGAATGATCAACCTAAGTTAAATGAAAGCACTCATCAGGTTTCTGTACATAATGGGAAAACAGCTATTAATTACGAACTAATTCTTTTTAGCTGAAGGCAGAAAAGAAACACAAGTTTCTTAGTAATATACTAACTAACTTAGAACTCACAGTAACTAACTTTCTATTCCTCATATGGCTATTGTGGTTCTGTTCACCGAGCGGGGAATTTGTGTTGCAGACGTTTTGTCCCCTGTCTAGGTGACATCCTCAGTGCTTGGGAGCCTCCTGTGAAGCGCTTCTGTGATCTTTTCTCCGGCATTTGTAGTGGTTTGTATCTGCCGCTTCCGGTTGTCAGTTCCAGCTGTCCGCTCCAGTGGTCGGTATATTGGGTCCAGGTCGGTGTGATTATTGATTGAATCTGTGGATGAGTGCCATGCCTCTAGGAATTCCCTGGCTGTGCTCTGTTTGGTTTGTCCTATAATAGTAGTGTTGTCCCAGTCAAACTCATGTTGCTTGTCATCTGCGTGTGTGGCTACTAAGGACAGCTGGTCGTGTCGTTTCGTGGCTAGTTGGTGTTCATGGATGCGGATTGTTAGCTGTCTTCCTGTTTGTCGTATATAGTGTTTTGTGCAGTCCTTGCATGGGATTTTGTACACTACAGTGGTTTTGCTCATGCTGGGTATCAGGTCCTTTATCCTGGTGAGTTGTTGTCTGAGTGTGGCTGTTGGTTTGTGTGCTGTTATGAGTCCTAGTGGTCACAGTAGTCTGGCTGTCAGTTCAGAAATGTTCTTGATGTATGGTAAAGTGGCTAGTCCTTTGGGTTGTGGCATGTCCTCATTCCATTATCTTTCCCTTAGGCATCTGTTGATGAAATTGTGGGGGTATCCGTTTTTGGTGAATACATTGTAAAGGTGTTCTTCTT
This sequence comes from Hemiscyllium ocellatum, assembly GCF_020745735.1. Taxonomy (NCBI): domain Eukaryota; kingdom Metazoa; phylum Chordata; class Chondrichthyes; order Orectolobiformes; family Hemiscylliidae; genus Hemiscyllium; species Hemiscyllium ocellatum. The sequence continues at coordinate 45,602,369 of NC_083411.1, read as the reverse complement.
CCTCTTTTTGAGGTTTTGGTGTACTGCAGTGTGTTGTGGCCCTTTTGAACAGTGTCTTGATGCAACATCTTTTGTGTGTGTTGGGGTAGTTGCTTTCGTATTTCAGGACTTGGTCTGTGTGTGTGGCTTTCCTGTACACTTTTGTGGTGAATTCTCTATTCGGTGTTCTCTGTAGTATCACATCTAGGAATGGGAGAAAGTGAGGACTGCAGATGCTAGAGATCAGAGCTGAAAATGTGTTGCTGGAAAAGCGCAGCAGGTCAGGCAGCATCCAAGGAGCAGGAGAATTGACATTTCGGGAATGAGCCCTTCTTCAGGAATGTCTAGGAATGGGATTTGATTGTCCTTTACTTCCTCTCCAGTGAATCTGATTCCTGTGAGTGTGGCGTTGATGATCCGGTGTGTGTTCTCTATTTCTGCTTTTTTATTGATTACAAAGGTGTCATCCACATATCTGACCCAGAGTTTGGGTTGAATTTGTGGTAAGACTGTCTGTTCTAATCTTTGCAATACCACTTCTGCTATGAGTCCACAGATGGGTGAGCCCATGGGTGTGCCATTGATTTGTTCATATATTTGGTTGTTGAATGGGAGGTGTGTTGTGAGGCACAGGTCCAGTAGTTTGAGTATGCTGTCTTTGTTGATAGGTTCACCATCTCGTTGTCTGTTCTGTATGTCCAGCAGGTTGGCTATTGTTTCTCTGGATAGGGTTTTGTCGATAGAGGTGAACAGTGCCGTTACATCGAATAAGACCATAGTTTCTACCTTGTCTATGTGTATATTTCTGATGATGTTCAAGAATTCCTGTGTTGACTGTATAGAGTGTCTCGATCTGCAGATCAGGTGTTTCAGTTTCTGCTGTAGCTCTTTAGCCAGTTTGTGTGATGGTGTCCCTGGTAATGATACTATGGGTCTGAGTGGGATGTCTGGTTTGTGTACTTTAGGTAGTCCATACAATCTGGGGGTGTTATTGATTTCAGGTTTCATTCTCTGTAGGTCAAACCTGGTTATCTGTCTGTTTTTTTGCAGGTTCCTCAGTGTGTTGTTTATCCTATTGGTGAGCTGTGGGGTGGGGTCAAACTCCCGCTTTTGGTAGGTGTTGGGATCTGCAAGTAGTTGTTGCGCTTTCTGGATGTACTCTGCTTTGTCCAGGATGACCATCATTCTGCCTTTGTCTGCTCGAAGTATGATTATGTTCTTATCGTTTCTTAGTGATTTTAGTGCTTACTTCTCCTTGGTGTTGAGGTTATGTGTTTGTCTTTTCCTTGTTATCAGGGGTACGATACTTTGTCTCACTGCTTGTTGTGTCTCTTCTGTCAGTCCATTGTTTCTGAGTGTGTATTCTAGTGCTGCTAGGAAGTCTGCTGTCTTGGCGTCCCTGTGGTTGTAGTTGAGTCTCTTGGCCAGGATTGTTCCTTCTGTGTCTGTGAGCTGCCTGTAGGAGAAGTTTCTAATACAGGTATGTGTTGTGGTGTTCTCTCTGTTGTGTGTTAGTTTGGCCATTTGACGCAAATTCTTGTCTGTATTTGTGTGCCAAAAATCATTAATTTCAAAAACCACCAATCAGGAATGGACCCGGACCATAGAACAGGCCGTCACCATAGGACAGAACAGGACCACACACGCAACAAAACAGCACTAAAAGAAAAAATGGCCAAACTAACACACAACAAAGAGAACAGTCAGTAGAAATTCCAAAGTCACGACAATGACAGAAATGCAGTGGAAGTGGCTGCTGGACTTATTAACATTGTCATAGAGTCATAAGGTTGTACAACTTGAAACAGACCCTTCGGTCTAACTCGTCCATGCCGACCAGATATCTTAAATTATCTGGTCCCATTTGCCGGCATTTGCTGCATATCTCTCTAAACCCTTCCTATTCATATACCCATCCAGATGCCTTTTAAATGTTGTAATTGTACCTGACTCCACCACTTCCTCTGGCAACACATTCCATATACACATCACTCTCTGCATGCAGAAGTTGCCCCAAAGGTCCCTTTTAAATCTTTCCACTCTCACCTTAAACCTATGCCCTCTAGTTTTATAGGTTAAAACAATGACTGCAGATGTTGGAAACCAGATTCTGGATTAGTGGTGTTGGAAAAGCACAGCAGTTCAGGCAGCATCCAAGGAGCAGTAAAATCGACGTTTCGGGCAAAAGCCCTTTGCGTCGATTTTACTGCTACTCGGATACTGCCTGAACTGCTGTGCTTTTCCAGCACCACTCTAATCTAGACTCTAGTTTTGGACTCCGCTAGCCTAGGGTAAATATTTTGGGTGTTCACTCTATTCATGCCCCTCATGATTTTATAAACTTCCATAAAGTCACCACACAGCCTCCGATGTTCTCCAGAAAACTGCCCCAGCCTATTCAGCCTCTCCTGATAACTCAAGTCCACTAACTCTGGCAACATCCTTGTAAATCTTTTCTGAACCTTTCAAGATTCACATCTTTCCTACAGCAGGCAGACCAGAATTGCACACAATATTCCTAGAGTGGCCTGACCAATGTTCTGCATAGCCGCAACATGACTTCCCAACTCCTATACTGAATGCACTGACCAATAAAGGCCAGCATATGGCAACAAGGTGGCTCAGTGGTTAGCACTGCTGTATCACAGTGCCATGACCCTGGTTTGAATCCAGCCTTGTGCCACTATCTATTTGGAGTTGGCGCATTCTCCCCATTTCTGTGTGGGTTTCCTCTCACATTCCAAAGATATGCAGGTTAGGTAAATTGGCCATGCTAAATTGCCCACAGTGTTCAGGGAGTATAGATTAGATGCATTAGTGAGGGGTGAATGCAGAGTAATAAGGGGAGGAGGATGGGTTACTCTTTGGAAGGTTGGTGTGGACTTGGGCTTTTTTTTAATTCACTTGTGGGACTTGGGCATCGCTGGCTGGCCAGTATTGATAGCCCATCCCTATTTGTCCTTGAGAAGGTGGTGGTGAGCTGCCTTCTTGAATCGCTGCACTCCACTTGCTGTGGGTTGACCCACAATGCCGGTACGGAGGGAATTCCAGGATTTTGACCCAACAAATGTGAAGGAACAGCGGTATATTTCCAAGTCAGGGTGGTGTGTGGCATGGAGGGGAACTTGTAGGTGGTGGTGTTCCCAAGTATGTGCTGCCCTTGTCCTTCTAGATGGAAGTGGTCATGGGTTTGGACGGTGCTGTCTAAGAATCTTTGGTGAATTTCTGCGGTGCATAAATGAGCGATGGTGGTGGAGGGATTGAATATTTCTAGATGTGGTGCCAATCAAACAGGTTGCTTTGTCTTGGATGGTGTCAAGCTTCTTGAGTTTTGTTGGAGCTGCATCTATCCAGACAAGTGGGGAGTATTCCATCACACTCCTTACTTGTGCATTGTAGATTATGGATAAACGTTTGGGTATCAGGAGGTGAGTTACTCGCCATATATGCCTAGCCCCTGACCTGCTCTTGTAGTCACTGGGTTTATGGTGCGAGTCCACTTGAGTTTCTGGTCAATGGTAACCCCAAGGATATTGATAATGGGGGATTTAGTGATGCTAAAACCTTTGAATGTCATGGGACATTCTCTTACTGGTGTCTCTTACTGGTGTCCCTAATGGCCTGTTTCCACACTGTAGGGATTCTTTATCAAAGCCTTCTTGCTTATCCTGTCTGCCTGTGACTCTACCTTCAAGGAACTATGAATCTGCACTCCAAGGTCTCTGTTCAGCAACACTCCCCAGGACCTTGCCATGATGTGATGGCCCTATTCACACCAATAGCCAAAGAAACACTGACCACACTGCCAGATAAACCATGGACACAAATACCTAACTGCACCAATTCCAGCTGCAAGGACAGCATCCTCAAACTACTGGACCTGTGCCACAAAACCCACTTCATATTCAATGACAGACAAATGAATGGGATGCCTATGGGATCACCAATATCAGGACTCTTAGCAGAAGCAGTTGTACAAAGGTTAGAACAAACAGCTCTTCCCGCGATCCAGTCCAAACTTTGGGTCCGCTATGTGGTTATACTCTTGTTATCATTAACTGCAACAATCGAGAAGAAACCCACAAACATATAAACAATATCCTGACCGGTTTAAAGTTCACCAGAAAGGAAGAGAAAAATAGCCAACTCCCCTTCCTAGACGTCACACAAAAAAAACCACCGGAGACTGCCAACCAACATTTACAGGAAAGCCACACACACATTAATCAAATATTGAACTACAGAAGCACATACATACTGAATCAGAAAATTTTAGATTACCTACAGTGTTGGAAACAGGCCCTTTGGCCCAACAAGTCTACACCAACCCATCCCCCTACACCTAACACTATGGGCAATTTAGCATGGCCAATTCATCTAACCTGCACACTTTTAGACTAGAGGAGGAAACCCACACAGACACGGGGAGAATGGGCAAACTCCACACAGACAGTTGCCTGAGGTGGGAATTGAACCCGGGTCTCTGGCGCTGTGAGGCAGCAGTGCTACCCACTGTGCTACCCTAATTTTTTTTGTACACACTTAATAAATTCCTCTCCATCCAAAATTTTAAAACGTTGGCAATCCCTATCTATGTTTGAAAAGTTAAAATCCCTTCCCATTATCACTCTTATTACTCTTACAGATAACTGAGGTCTCCTTACGTATTTGCTTCTCAATTTCCTGCTGACTCTTTGGGGTGAGGTGGGGGTGAGGTTCAATGGTACAATCCTAACAAAGGGAACATCTCTCTCTTATTTCTCAGTCCCACCAAAAAAACTTCCCTAGAAGTACACTCCAAAATACCCTGCCTAAGTACAGCCGTAATGTTATCGCTCGTCAAAAACACCATTCCCCCTCCTCACTTGCCGCACTTTTTGTATCCTTCCCACAGCATCTATACCCTGGACCATTAAGCTGTCAGACCTGTCCAATCCTGAGCCACATCTCTGTAATCGCTATGATAACCATTTCCATGTTCCCAACCATGCCATGAATTCGTCTGCCCAACCTGTTAGGCCTCTTGCATTAAATTAAATGCAGTTTAACATTTAGTCCTACCTCGTTCTCTGCTCTGTTCCTGCTTGCCTTGACTATTTTCTTTCATAGAATCCCGACAGTGTGGAAACAGGCCATTCGGCCCATAAGGTCCACATCAATTCTCTGAACAGCATCCCACCCAGACCCAATATCCTACTCTATCCAGGTAACCCTGCATTTCCCATGGCTAACACACCTAACCTACACAACCCTGAACACTATGGGTAATTTGGCATGGCCAATCAACCTAACTTACACATCTTTGGACTGTGGGAGGAAACTAGAGCACCCAGCGGAAACCCATGCTGACATGGTGAGAACGTGCAAACTCCTCATAAAATCGTCTGAGGTTGGCACCCTTTTCCAACTGCACCACTATCAGACTTTTCTCTTCTTTCACTATCTCCCTGAGTACCCCCTGCCCCAACTTTACTAGTTTAAATCTTCCTGAGTAGTTCTAGCAAATCTCGTCGACAGTATATTAGTCACCTTCCAATTCAGGTGCAACCCATCCTTCTTCTACAGGTTAAATTTTTTAAGTCATAGTTCCTTGAAAGTGGAGTCACAGGTGGATAAGGTAGTGAAGAAGGCGTTTGATATGCTTTCCTTTATTCGTCAGAGTATTGAGTACAGGTGTTGGGAGGTCATGTTGTGGCTGTACAGGACATTGGTTAGGCCACTTTTGGAATAATGTGTGCAATTCCGGTCTCCCTCCTATCAGCAGAATGTTGTGAAACTTGAAAGAGTTCAGAAAAGATTTACAAGGATGTTGCCAGGGTTGGTGGGTTTGAGCCATAATGAAAGGCTGAATGGGCTGGGGCTATTTTCCCTGGAATGTCCGAGCATGAGTGGTGACCTTATAGCGGTTTGCAAAATCATGAGGGATATGGATAGGGTACATAGACAGGTTTTTACCCTATGGTTGGTTGCGGTGGGGTGGGGGTGGGGGGCAGGGGGAGGTCTAGAACAATAGGGCGTAGATTTAAGGTGAGAAGGGATTTAAGGGACAACTTTTCACAGAGGGTGGTGCATGTATGGAATGAGTTGCCAGAGGAAATGGTGGAGGCTGGTACAATTACAACATTTAAAAGGCATCTGGATGGGTATATGAATAAGAAGTGTTTAGAGGGATATGGGCCAAGTGCTGACAAATACGACTGGGCTAATTTAGGATATCTGGCATGGACGAGTTGGAGTGAAGGGTCTGTTTCCAAGCTGTACATCTCTATGACTCAATAGTTACTTCTACCCCAGAAGAGATTTCAATGATCCAAAAATGTGAATCCTTCTTCCCTGTATCAGCTCCTCAGCCATACATTCATCTGCTCTATCCTCCCATTCCTAATCTCACAAGCTTGTAGCATTGGGAGTAATCTACCCTCAAGGACTTACTTATTAAATTCCCACCGAATTTCCTATATTCTCTCCTCAGAACCTTGATTTTTCCTCTTCCTGTGTCATTAGTTCCAATGTGTAAAATAACCTCCTGCTGGTTCCTCTCCCATTTGAGAATATTTTGCACTCTCTCCAAGACATCCATGATTCTGGCACTTGAAAGGCAACACATCATTCTGATTTTCAGTTGTTGGCTGCAGAAATATCTGTCCCTGCCTCTGACTAGAACGTTCCCTCTCACAATCGGTCACTTGAAACCTGACATACCCCTCGAGACAGTAGAACCAGTCTTTATACCAGAAACTTTGCTGTCGTTACTACACTCCCTTGAGAATCCATCACCCCCTCCATTTACCAAAACAGTAAACTTGTTTAAGGTGGGCATAGCCACAGGAGACTCCTGACTCATTCTCCTACATTTCCTGGAGGTAACCCATCCACCCAACTGTGGTTTTTCTACCTTCTTGAAACTACTGTCTATCACACCACTGGCTCCAGTAAATTCCTCATTACCTCTAACTACTGCTCCAATCTATCCATACAATCTGATATGATCGCATTCAAACACACTTCCTCCAAACATAATCATCAGAACATTGAAATTCTCCCTAATCTCCCACATCTGACAGGATGTGAACTTTCTGTTAACCATTCAATGTACTGGGCTCAGTATGTGTTGGGACTGCAGTTTTAACCTCTACGCATACTGGGGACAAATGTGCGTGAAAACTGCACGTATGAAGATAGAAAAAACGCACCAACTTGGAAATGAGCCAGACAGAATGAAAGACGTTATGCTATTTGGATTTGTCTGCTCTGTAAATCCCTGGTTGTCAAATAATGATGCTTATACTGGGAATTAAACAGAAACATCACAGAGAAGGGATTAGAAATAGAAACTATCTCCATCACTGTTTGTGAAGAACAGAAATTTCTGAGTACAGGTATGATGGTTGAATAGACACATCTTATGTTGGATGATTCAATGATTTTCAGAAACTGAAAATGTATTTCTTGTTGTCTATAGTGATAGGAATGGCCAGAGTTCAATGTGTGTGTGAAACTGGATAGGATTTATGAAAGTTATTTGAAAAGCAATTCCTCTCGTCTTAGTACAACTAGAAAAATCTTTTCATCAAACATTGTGCTGTGAAACAAAATAAGGAAGTGCAGATGCTGGAGATATGAAACAGACAAAAATAGAAATTGCTGGAGAAACTCAGCAGACCTGACAACATTTGGAGGAAGAGAAACAGAGTTTTTTACAAAAATATTTGTTCACAGGGTGAGGGCACCACAGGCTTGGCCAGTATCTATTGCTAACCCCTAATTGCCCAGAAGATAGTGAAGAGTCAACCAGATTGCTGTGGGTCTGGAGTCACATGTCGTCTAGACCAGGTAAAGATAGCAATCGTCTTTCCTCAAGGACATTAGTGAACCAGGTGGATTTTCCCAACAATGAAGAGTTGATTCATGGTCATCATTCAACTCTTAGTCTCATATTATTAATTGATTTCAAAATTTCACCATCTATCATAGCAGCATTTGAAGCCACAACTGCAGGACATTACCTTGGTCTCTGGAATAACAGTCCAGCAGCAATATGACTGGGCCAACTCATCCTTTGACCATTTTAGTTTTCTGGATAAGGGTCACTGGACTTGAAACCTTAATTGGTTTCTCTCTCCACAAATTCTGCCAGACCCGCTGAGTTTCTCCAACAATTTCTTTTTTTTGTGAACTGTAGTGTTTACATTATTCCTTACAACAGGTGGGAATATTCCCAGGAAGGTATTCAGCCCAAATAGAATATTGTTGAGAATTTCATCAATTTTCAGCATTTGTTCATGGTGATCTATAGCATTAACTGGATTGATTAATTTCCAAATGCAGCCTTCACAACTCTCCATAAGATCCTGCATTCTCCCGTAAGATCCTCACGTGCAGTTTGTGAATCATAAGAATCATGATCTCGCTTCAGAGATGGAACAAATGGCTGACAAAGTTGACATCAAATTTTGAAGAGATAACAGTTATGAGATCCCCCTACAGTTTTTTAATTATATCAGGAATTAATTCATCCACCAGGGCAGTTGTCAGCAAAGCTTTCAGATCTCCCACAGTTTTCCCCTGCAATCTTGGCCAGGCTTTGGAGAGAGGCATCATCAAGACTAGGACGTTTATGGAAATATATTAAAACATAGTACATAGAACATTACAGCGCAGTCCAGGCCCTTCGGCCCTCGATGGTGCACCAACCTGTGAAACCAATCTGAAGCCCATCTAACATACATTATTATATTATCATCCATATATTTATCCAATGACCATTTAAATGCCCTTAAACTTGGTGAGTCTAGAAAGTACTGAAGTCGGAGATCTCATACTTGGATTATGTATCTGAGGTGATGGAAAGATTAAACCAGTAAACGAGTTAGCTAAACAGCACTTAAAGAGGGCAAGCAGAGAATGAAGCAGGTGGCAGATAAAAACTCTAAACTTCGGATGTTTTCCTGTGGCGATGATGTATTAGTATTGTTATCAATGTTAGAAGATCCCTTCAAAACAAGGTTTTAGTGGTCCCCATCAAATTGAGAAAATGTTGAGTCAAGTAAACTGCGTGGTACAGATACAGGATATAAAAAAAATGTTTCTGGTATGTCATATGTATATATTGAAACCTTACTACAATAGAGGCAGAAAACTAGAGAAACAGATATTTGTTACTGTGACACAGAGTGAGGAATCAAATCCAGATGGGGTGGATTTTGATGTGCCTCAAAATATGTTAAATGATGGGTAAGCCCTTGAAGAATGGGATAGGATAGTGAGTTATCTGTCTCAGGAGCAAAGAACTGCATTGAAAGGTTTGTTGCAGCAGTATGAGGACATATTCAGAAATAGAATGGGGAGGACCAATACTATTCATATAACTCAGGTTAATGACATATGTCTTTCATAGTGATAGTATTAAAAATTAGAGGGGAAAAATAATGAAGACTCTTTTCATAGTGATGGTTCATTTTTTTCTGAAGGGGGGAGATGTTGCAACATTGGGTAGAGTATTTGTAGCTTGGGAGGCAAAAAGTTAGATTTTGGTGTTTGTAAAGTGCTGGGGTGGGGGTAAGCATTGCTCAGTCTCTTTAAAAGATGGTGCTTTTTGTGTGCCTGGAGATTTAAAATGGATGTCTGTGAGCAGCAGCTTAAAAGCTTGCAAGTACAGAGAGCATTTGAATTGAAATATTTGTACTGAAAGGCCGTACATTTCGCAGGCCAAGCAGTAGTTTTCACCAAGTCAACAGGCTTTTGAATTTAACCAATCAATTTGAACCAGGTACTTTGACAACAAAAACCTAATAAATTTAAAACTGATGCTTTTGACAACCTGGGACCAAATCTATTGTAAGAAATATTGATATGTCATCATAGATATAAAAGAAAGGGACAATTGCTCAAAGATCCCACAGCTAACTGGCGTCTGCCAGAAATACCAGCCCTCTGCTCTCAGAGAGAATTGCTGGCTCTCACAGCCTCATCAATGTATTAAAGAAATCGCAATCTAAATAGCAATGGTACCAACAACAGAGAAGACGTTCCTGGCAGAAGAATTGACAGAGAAGGCATTCCTGCCAGAAAGATCATTGGAAAATATTCCGGAAGACACCTAACCTGGCTGTCATTTTGAGAGTCGAAATTCTGCTTTTCGTTTGTATATGAGTGGTACTTACATTTATTGGGACAGCATACCATTAGCGCCTTGTTTTACTCAGGAATAGTTAGTAGTTAAAAGGGATTTATCCAGTTTGGTAATAGTTTAGTTAATTTTCTTCAGTGTTAGAGTTATTTAAATAAATTGATACTTTTTGATTTTAAAGTGTGTGTCAGGGATTTATTTTATTTAATCACTTGAAGTTGCTGAAAAACAGATTTCACCACTTTTTACACTCTTCTGACAGATTTTAGGGTGATGTGCTCCTCTTTGCATGTTTTGGTTTTAGTTTTCAGATTTGATTGCAGTCCTCAAACAAAATAGGTCTATCTGAAAATAATTGGATCTATCTTAATTAATGGTATCACTGGACAGGAACCTAATAAAATTTATGAAGAGCTTATCTCATGGGATTAAGACAACTACCCCAAGACAAAGAAAATGGATAGCTGACCACAATCATAATTTTCTTCAGACATCAATGTTTGAATCCGTTACCATTCAGAATTGTACCCACAATGGGAATTTTTCAGTCAATGATGTCAAACAGATTGGAAGGCAACATGGACATCCAGATACATGAATCCATGAGAAAGGAACTGGCTGAAGAGTCTGAGCAGGTCTGATATGAGTCTGAGTCTGAACAAGATGCTGGGCTAACACTAAATAAAATTAAAAAAAATGAATGTTTCAACCATACAGTGCAAGTCAACAGAGTCAGGGGTGACTCACTGAAAACAAAAGTTATCAGGGAACTTCCATCATTTAGGAATGCAGCAGAACTTCAATAATTCCTTGGAATGGTGAAACAAGTGGGTAAGTTCCTATTGTTTTTGAAGAAGTAAATGAACCATTTGACAGCTACTGAGACAAGATCAACAATGGTGTTGGAAACTGAGACTCACAAAATGTGTTCAAGAGGATTAAGTAACTTATATCTTCATAAATCACATTACAATCCATACTTCCCGGCAACAAAGGTAATTGATGCAGTGAATATCAGGACTTTTGATATTTCTATTTCAAGTAAGAAAGAGAGCAAGCAGAGACCAGTCTGTGAAACCTCTGGGTCAGTAGCACAGACAGTGAAGTACTACACTTCTAATTTTTTAACAAAGTTTCAAGTCACCTTCAAAGAAGTGAAATTTAAATTGAATTTTCCTCTGCTTTCAAAACCAAGTTTCCAAGTATTCACAATATACCACAGTACACCAACCCCATTCCAAAATATGAAAAAGTATCTTTCCGAGACATTTTATTTTCTATCAAAATTTCCTTTTGCAGCTAACTGAATTATAATTTGATAGAAACAAAATACTTACATTAAATTGATTTTCGCTCCAGCTAAATTCTACACAAGCCCATTTTGCTAACAACATTAGCTTTCCTACAAAAAAATCAGCTTTCTTACATGTTTTTTCTTGACAAAACATCTACTATGACCTTGTAGTTTCCTGCAGCGTGAATGATTTTAAAGCTCTGTTGTTGTAAGTACTCAAGTCATAAATTCGTATCACAGAATCTTCAAAAGAACAATCTCTAGAGAATTGTTGGACATATTGTTGGTTCTTCCTCCACTGTGGACACATACTTAATTTCCTGGAAAACTAGCTTCACTCAGGTCAAAATGAGAGTTTGGGACAATAAACAACATGCAGGTACAAGGAACGATACTGATAAAAAGTGGACTGTGTGATATTGCTATAAGACAGCTTAGAAGACACATTCAAATTGCATATGTAAATGCACAGGGTAATCAAAGAAGACGATTAAGACACAAAGTATTTTGTTAACATCCTGCAACAGCACACCAAATGGCAATGTAAGACAGAACACATCCACATTGAATGGTTTACTTCAATCTATACACAACAGCATGAAACCGTGTAATCGCAGCCTGACAATGATACAAGAACGTGATCTGGCTGTGTTACATATCCACTGAAATATTATCCCAAGATACAATGATAATGAGTCTAAGTAGACCTGTTACTTTTGACCTGTACCCTTGTGCATGTCTCTCGTGGGAATAATATTTACTCTTATTATTTGAAGACAAGAGAAAAAGTGTTGCGATATTGGCCTGGAATTTTCTGATGGCCAGACGGTCATAATTCCAGTGAGACTATTTAAGGTTAGATTCCCTACATTAAGTTAGATTCCTTACAGTGTGGAAACATGCCATTTGGCCCAACAAATCCAGACCAACTCTCCGAAGAGTAACCCATGCAGAACCATTTCCTGCTGACTAATGCACTGAACACCATGGGCAATTTAGCATGACAATTCACCTAACCTGCACATCTTTGGATTGAGGGAGGAAATTGAAACACCCAGGGGAAACCCACGCAGACACGGGGAGGATGTGCAAACTCCACACAGACAGTCGCCTGAGGCTGGAATCAAACCTGGATCCCTAGCGCTGTGAAGCAGCAGAGCATGGGAACACTATGGAATCCCCATCGTGCAGATTCTGAAAGAATTGCCTGGGGATTGGAGACTTCAGCTGGGCAAATTCATTACATGCTGAATCCTTTAAATCAGACATTTTAGAACATTCCAATGAATTTAAGAAAAATACTGAGCAAAAGTTAGACTATGTATTACATAGTCTCATTCCTGAATAACTATTCAACAGGTTCCATACTTACCTCATACACTCCCTTCCATATGTCTGTTAGAACAATTGAAAACCTCCAAGACCCTGAGAAACCAGCACCAGCACCACCGTCACCTGGTCCAACCCTCCTCCACCTCTGCCCCTTCTAGACTGAATCCATCTTGACCCCAACCCCCTGCTATCAGAACCAACCCAGCCTGATCCAACACCTCCACTGAACCAGACCTGACTGAAATCCCCACCTTTGAGACTGAACTCCCCTAGACTCAACACTCACATTCCCCACTAACCGCTGGGCTTGACGTCACTTAATCAACCCGACCTACCAAAAACCACTGCAACACTCCCCTTGCCACCTTGCACCCTGGCACCCTACTTGCTTTCCACTGTTCTCACTTGGCACCTTACCTAGTTGGCATTCCATTTCCTGACAATCTACTCCCTACTCATCCAGCATCCAACCCTGTCACCATTACCCTGACAGTGCTAGCACCCTAACGAGCTAACACTACTCTACTCTGGGTGTGTTGAGTTTGCACATTCTCTCTGTTTCTGCGTGGGTGTCTGCCGGATGTTTCGGTTTCTTCCCACAGCGCAAAGATGTGCAAATTGGTTGACTTGCCGTGTTAAATTGTTTATAGTGTCCAGGGATGAATAGGTTACGTTGGTTAGCCATGGGAAAGCAGGGACAGGTTCTAGGTGGGATGCTCTTTGGGGATTCGTGTGGATTTGTTGGGCTGAATGGCCTATCTATCTCTTAAGCTAGCACATTGCCTTTTTTGGCATTATATCCTTGCCTCCCTTAACTCTCCACAGCTGGCACCCATCCCAACTGGCACCATACTAACCTGCTACCCTACCTACCTAGTACCTTACCACTTGACCCATCCTGCATCATAACATCACACCTCAATCATTAACAGCGTGACCAATGTGACTGTCAGGGCTCTTAGATTTCAGGATATAGTAGCCGACCTGCTGTGTAAAGGAAGCATGATTTGCCTTCCTCTGATGGCTCTGCACTGTGAGAGAACTGTAAGAGTGGAACGACAGATCTACATTTCTGAAGGAGACTGGATTGAAATCTCCTGCCAGAAAGGTTGTGCTCTTTTTTGCAAAACAAAGAAGAGGCAGCGTGGCAATCTGCATGAGATAGTCACTGCTCGGAAACTCAGCTTGTTGTAGTATCTACGATTAGACAAGCATGTAACTTTAAGAAAGTTAAGTGATGATATTCGTCAAAGAGCGTGGTGCTGGAAAAGCACAGCTGGTCAGACAGCATCCAAGGAGCAAGGGAATCAAAGTTTCAGGCATAAGCCCTTCATCAGGAATGAGGTTTGTAGCCCAAGGGGGCTGAGAGATAAATGGGAGGGAGGTGGAGCTGTTGGAGGAAGGCAGCAGGGAATGCGATAGGCAGATGAAGGTGGGGGTGAAGGTGATAGGTCAGAGAGGAAGGTGGAGCATCCTGTCTTGCCAACTTGCAGAACACTTCAGAGACCATCTCTGCGACTAAAGTGCTAAACAACCCCACCACCCAGTGGCGGAGCATTTTAACTTCCCCTCCCAATCCTACAAGGACATGTACGACCTGCATCTCCTCCACCGCCAAACCCTAACCACCCGACACCTGGAGGAAGAATACCTCATCTTCCACCTTGGGATCCTCCAGCCATACAGGAACAATGTGGATTTCACCAGTTTCCTCATATCCCCTCCCCACACCTGATCCCAGATCCAAACGTCCAACTCAGCACTGCCTTCTTGAACTGTCCTACCTGTTCATCAACCTTCTTATCTTGTGGATCTTGTCACTCCACACTCCTCTCCGACCTATCATTTTCACTCACACCTTCACCTACCTCTCGCATTCCCAGCTATGTCCCCAGCTATTTTTGCTTAATTTTGCAGTGCCTTGCTGGATGCCAGATGCTCTTTCAGTTTCATTTCTTTATGAGAGTTTCCTCACAATTAATACAACTGGAGAGTCGTCAATGGGAAGAAAGAAATGGCTGAGGAACTCAGTCAACACAAGAAATCAAAAACTCGCAATTTTGCTGGTGAACATATAGTGGCAGCGATAAGTGAACCTTTAAAAACAAGGCTTAGTGGACCTTTTCAAGGGGAAAGAAGGTTGAGTGAAGTGAACTATTTGATAAGGACTTCAGACAGAAAGAAATCTCACAAAGTGTGTCATGTGAATATGCTCAAAAGAAATTTTGACAGGGAAGGAAAGCAAAAGGAGAATTGTTATTGGTTACAACACAGAGTGAAGAACCAAGTTCAGACGATTCTGAATTGGACATTCCTCAAATTAAATTGGACAATGAGGAGTTGTCAAAAATTGGAATAAATTATTGAGTTACCTTCCGGAGGAAAATCAAAATGTCCTGAAAGAGTTAATGCTATCACATGGGGAGATATCTAAAAATAAGCTGGGAAGTACTAACTAATATTACATGACGTAGATATAGGAAATGCTATTCCAATTAAGCAATATGCCAATAGGCATAACCTTCTCAAGTTGGCACAGATTCAAAAGGAGATAGAACGCATGCTCCAAGATGACCTAATTGAAGTGAGTTAAGTGACTGAAGCTCACCCATAGTAATGGTGTCAAAACCAGATGGAACCCAACGGTTATGTGCGGACAATCGCAAAGTCAATGTTGTTACAAAGTTTGATTCATATCCAATTCCACATTTGGAAGTCTGTATTGAAAAGGTGGGGCAAGCAACCTGTATTTTTAAGTTGGACTTACTCGCAGGATACAGGCAGGTACCTTTATCCGAAAAAACAAAGACAATTGCGGCTTTTGTAATGCCAAATGATCTGTATCAGTTTAAAGTCATGCCATTTGGTATGAAAAATGCTCTAGCCACATTTCAAAGACTAACCAATGAGATCATTTCTAGATAACCCAGTTAGGTAGTTTATATTGAAGACCTGGTGATTTTTAGTCACTCAAGAAAGGAACATTTGCATCATTTATCGGAATTATTCGATCGATTTCGGGAGGCAGGCTTGGTGATAAACCTGGCTAAGAGTGAATTTGCCAAAGCGCGAGTCACCTTCTTGAGCCATGTTATTGGACATGTACAAATGGCACCACAGAATGAAAAACAAAGGGAACTGGGGAGTTTCCCATCCCTTCGACAAACAAAGCAGTACTACGATTCCTGGGATTGAGTGGGTTTCATTAGAAATTCGTACCAAATTTTAACAGTGTGGTCGCTCCACTGACTGAATTACTAAAGAAAGCCAAGACATTTTAGTGGATGGCGGACTGTCAGAAGGCATGTGATAGCCTGAAAACTTTGTTAACCACTGCCCCACTACTAGCCACACCTAATTACACAAAGCCATTCAAGGTGGCTATTGATGCGAGTGATGTGAGTGTCAGTACTGCGCTCTTACAGGAAGACAATGAGAAGATAGAAAGACCTTTGGTTATTTCTCCAGGAAATATTCAACAGAAATATTCAACACTTGAGAAGGAGACTTTGAGCTTGGTGTTAGTGTTACAACATTTCAACATTTAGATTAGATTACTTACAGTGTGGAAACAGGCCCTTCAGCCCAACAAGTCCGCACCGACCCGCCGAAGCGCAACCCACCCATACCCCTACATGTACCTCTTACCTAACACTACGGGCAATTTAGCATGGCCAATTCACCTGACCTGCACATCTTTGGACTGTGGGAGGAAACCGGAGCACCCGGAGGAAACCCGGGCTGACACGGGGAGAACGTGCAAACTCCACACAGTCAGTCGCCTGAGGCGGGAATTGAGCCCAGGTCCCTGGCGCTGTGAGGCAGCAGTGCTAACCACTGTGCCACCGTGCCGCCCTATGTTACCAGTAATGTATCTGAGACAATCATATACATTGATCATAATCATTGAGGTTTTGGGAGAAAATTAAGGACAAAAAATTTAGACTGCTAAAATGGAGCTTGTTATTACAGCCATTCAATTTGAAAATCATACGTGTAGCAGGGTGAGAAAACATGATTGCCGACACATTGTTATGACTTGGATGAGAAATGCAGGCATTCATTGGCAGGAGTAAATAGACTGAAACAGAATGTAGTCGTGCATGCTTGCATGGTGGTAGTCAATGTTATGTGTATTTGTTGCAGTGTACTAACAATGTAAGTTTAAGGGGTTTTAAAATGAAGCCATCTTTGGATATTGATGGTTCATTTTTTTTAAGGGAGGAAATGTGACGATGCTGCTCCTTTAACAAGGTTAAGTTGACTTTAGGTTTTTTTCTCCCAAGAAGAGGGTTCATAAAGGCAGAGGTTCCAATTTGTCTTGGTTCGGGACTTTGCTAATGGCTAACAGATACTGCCTCAGGCAACAATCAGGGAAAAGGGCTTTCAGGTTTTTTTTAAGCACTTGTGCAATGAAAGGGGAGTGGCCAGTCCACCCAGTTCACGGTATTATTTTAGTTTGGTTTTAGTATTTTAGCTGGGAACCCAGAGAAGCTACTAGTCAAAGAGAGCTACAGTGAAAAGAGATTCCATGATTCAACAGACATATCTGGTGGACATCTGTCTGTAATGTCTCTCCTATAAGAACCCATATATCCCAAGGGATGTGGTTATGGGATGTTGCAGGAAATTAGATCTGCTCTTGGTTATGTTGTGTTTTCATGTCGGTTGGGTTTTCAAATAGTTTTGTTATTCTAAATTCTGGTTTCTTTTGTTCATGTGTAAAATAAATTCTGTTTTGCATCAAGATGAGTGGATTAGCCAGCTGCATCATTCCTGGAGCATCCACTACACGTCTGCCTAAAACAATTAGAAAAGTTAGGGTCTGCGCTACTTTTTAAAATGTTTTGAGGGGGTCTGGCCTGATCCATAACATCATATATCAGGACTTCTGGCAAAATTAGGAGAACTGTCTTGTAGACATGTCACAGAATTGTATCTCTCAGACAATTTCCGAGACACAGCCATCACCAACCCTGAATTGACTCTGGTCACCATGAAATCCGGCCAAACATGGTCAATGAAACCTCCTGCTGATTACCAGGTACTAACCCCATGCCACCTCAGTTGATGAATCCATACTGAACAACATTTAAAGGAATTACTGAGTGAGGCAAGGGTACAGAATGTACTTGGGTGTGGGATATTGGTGACAATCACCAAGCAGTGACTTGGCAGCATCAGTAACAATCAAACTGGTCAAGTGCTAAATGACATGGAGATAGTAAGAACTGCAGATGTTGGAAGTCAGAGTCAATAAAAAGTCAGAGACAAAATCTCCCCACCCCCAAGCTCACCTCATGTCCAGCCCTTGTCTTCTCCCTGTCTGCTTGACCTGACCTAGCCCATCAATCTTCCTTCTCACCTATCCACTCCACCCTTTCCACTGACCAATCACAATAACTCCACCTGCATCCATCTATCACCATACCATCTTGCTTTCCCCGAGCCCCATCCCTTTCCTCTATTTATTTCTCAGGTTCCTTCTCCCTACCCAGTCCTGATGAAGGGTCCTAACCTGAAACGTCGAGTTTCCTGCTCCTCCAATGCTGCCTGATCTGCTGTGCCTTTCCAGATCCATGTTTTATCAAGGTCTAAATGACATAGCTACTAGACAAATGCTGGGGTAAGTAGTGAGAGAACCAACACATAATTATTTACCTCACCAGTAAACTCTCAATCTAGTACTGGAAGGTGTCATCAAAAAAATGTTATGAAGCCAGGGTTCTGCCAGGACAACTCAACTCGTGCTCTCATTACACCATTGGTTCAAAAACATCAAATGTGAGGTGATAATGACAGTCTTTGACATCAAAACCATATCTGACCAAGTGTGGTCTCAAGGAACTGTAACAATACTGGAATAAATGGGAATTGGGGGAACTGAGAATCCACTGGTTGGAGTCATACCTGAGACATCGGAAGATGGTTGTGGTTACTGGAAGTCAGTCATCTCAGCTGGAGGACATCTCTATAGGGGTTCATCAGAGTAGTGTCCTGGTACCCACCCACCTTCAGCTGCTTCATCAATAACCTCCCTCCATCATAAGGTCAGAAGTGGGGATGTTCACTGATGATTGCACAAAGTTCAGCACTATTGGCGACTCCTCGTCCTCAGGTACTGAAGCATCCATGTTCAAATACAACAAGATCTGGACAATATCCAGGCCTGGGTTGGAAAGTGACAAGGAACATTTGCACCTCACAAATAACTCTCACCAAGCAATAATCATCAGGAATAAGATACAAACCATCATCACCACTTGACATTCAATGGTGTTACCATCATTGATTCTTTTATAACCAACATTCTGAGGGGTTACCATTGACCAAAGAAAGACTCAACTGGACTTGCCACACACAGTGGCTATAAGAGCAGGCAAGAAGCAAGGAATCCTGCAGCACTTCCTGAGTCACCTCCTGACTCTCCAAATCGTGTCCAACAGTTACAAGACACAAATCAGGAATGTAATGGAACCTTCTGCACTAGCCTGATTCCAATGACACTAAAAAAGTTCGACACCATCCAAGATAAAGCAGCTCACTTGTTGGCACCTCATTCACAAATGTCCACTTCTTTCACTACCAATGTTCAGTGGCAGCAGTGTGTATTATTTACAAGCTGCACTGCAGAAAATCACCAAACCTCCTTTGACAACATCTTCCAAACCCATGACCACTACCACCTAGAAGACAAGGGCAGCAGGTAAATGAGAACTCCACCACTTATATGTTCCTCTCCAATCCACTCATCATCCTGACTTGGAAATTTATCACCATTCCGTTATTGACGTTGGATCAAAATCCTGGAATTTCCCCACTAACGGCACTGTGCTCTAACTATAGCACATGGACTGTTAGAATTCAAGGAGACAGGTCATCACCATCCTCTCCAGTGACGGCCAATAAAGGCTACATCCAATTAATTAATGTTTTTTTAAAAATTGCAAGTGCTAAAGTAGAAAGTAGATATCATCATAATAGATGTGACAGGAATGGAGAAGTTTGGAATGAAGGCTTTACAGGTAGGAGAATGTGAGGAAGATCAGTTGAGGTAGCTGAGAGACTCAGTGGGCTTCTGATAAACATCAGCAGACACCTCTATTCACAGATGCTACCTGACCGATTGAGTTTCTCCAGCATTTGTTCTTTTTGTTTCAGTCTCCAGAATCTACAGCATTGTGGTTTGATACATGTTCAGATTTACTTTACATTGTGTGTTAAGATCTCAGCAGAGGCCAGTAATGTGTTTGGATCTTTATTTATTTTGGAAATCTGAAAATAAAAGAATTTACAAAAAGAATGATTCTCCTCTGATTCCATGTTTAACAGTCAGGATATTTTCATTACCAAAATCAAAGAACATAAAGGCTAATATCTACATTCTACCTTAAACAGTCAGTTACATTAACAATGTCAAAAGTACAATTCCCTACACTATGGACAAAAATAAATTATTAGTTAAATGCCCTTGCTCACCCATTTCAGTTACAGCTCGCACAAACTCAAGTCATCTATGTATCAGAAATTACAATTTTATCCATGTGCTCTGTGGACAATGTCAAAAACTCCTGTAAGGTTGCGATTAATGGCACCTTTCACTTATTTCTGGTGTGATGCTCCCTTCAAATCTGCTTTGTAGTTGCATATTTATTTGTGATTTAATTAGTTACCAGTGATTCCCCAAATCAATTCAGTAAGTTTAGTCTATTTTAATTGATTAACGGTCATGAGATGAGAGGTTCATTAAAATTGAATAGTGTGGGATTACAGAGATAGGATAGTATGCTCTTCCGAGGGTCAGTGCAGATTCAATGGGCTGAATTGCCTCTCTCTGCACTGTAGAGATTCTATGAAGTTCTTGAACCAAAAAGATGAATCCTCAACATTGGATTATGTGTCCATGCTCTTAGAAAGACTCAAAGGACCATGGAGAAGAACAAGAGCATTTGAAAGTTTCACGAGTGTGGATGAAATAACGGGAGCAGACAAACATTCAGCAGTAGAGCATTTCAAGTGGGAAATAACAGAGTTACCATTACAAGGTGACCCTCTAAAGGTGAAGTTTAGTGGTCAATATAAAGTAGTTAGGAGGCTTCGTAAAGTAAATTATCTGATAAATAGTCCTGATGTCGGATGAAGAATTGATAATGCCACACAAGCATGCTGATAATATCTAATCGGAGGGAAGAGGATGAGGAAGAACTAATGTGTCAGGTGGTAAGAGTTGTAGAATGAGACTGAAACAATGACAGTGAGGTCGAACAAGAGGTTAAAAGTTTACGTTGTGAACCTCCGACATAGAAATATTGGGACAGCTAACGTAACAATGTGATGATGAAATATGTCTGTCCAATGAAATACACCTATTATTTTCAATGAAGTGTCTTTAAGGACTAACAATAGTTCTTAAAAAAGGATATTGCCAGTGTGGTTTTGAGTGAGGATAGTACATGGGTATTTGTAGAGATTTGCTTTCACGCAGATAAACAGATCTCATATTACATACCTGCTAAGCAAGAAGGACAATTAGAGATAAGAAACTGACTGATGGATGCCTGAGTGCTAGGTCCAGTATAGTCTTGCAGGGCAGAATGGCCTCTTGCTTGCATTCTGTTTCTAGGATTCTGTAATAGAAATGAAGTGCACCACTGAGTACAGCTTCTCAGTCCAGTCCTTCACATGACTGTTCACAATGTTCCCAACCCACTGATTCTGCATCCAGTGATAATAATAAATCCTAAATACAGAGTTCAGAGAATTGCAAACTGTAAAACTATAATCTACCCGGTAGCAAGTGAATATCCACTGTGTGTGACTCCCATTGGACAGTGTACAGTAATGTGCTGACGGAATGTGATAGTATCTGTTCAGTGCTCAGTTGCTCAGTGCTGTTGGTGAGAGGGAGCAGCAGGAGCAGTCACTCTGCATTAAGGTGCTGACAGTGGGAGAACTTCACTGATAGACTCTCCTCCTTCAAAGAAGCAGCACAGGTAAGGACCAAGAATCAAACAACAAACTAGGACTAATATTGAAATTAAGATGAAAAACTGTTTTTGACAAGTTTAAACAAAATTACAGCCCAACTTTAAAGATTGTTTTATTTTGTTTCCAAATGCGTCCGGTTGTCAAATTCTGGATTCGTGCAAAAATAAGGAATTTAATTTTAGATTCTACGGGTGCGAGTGAAAATGAAACCAATCTGCCAAAAATGTCTGTTGATAAAATGTTGAGGGCAGTATATTTGCTGAAAAAGGAAGTGTTTAGCACAAAGCACATTGTACAGGATGTTTGCAGAGAGAAAAATCACACACCAGGTTTATTTGGGAGTACAACCTTTCACAGCACTGCTCCTTCATCAGGTAGCTAGTGGAGCAGGATCATAGGACACAGAATGTCTAGCAAATGATCAAAGTGTCATGTAACTGATGCTGGTGCTTTGAACAAACATAGATGGCTGTTATGCCTCTCATCATCTTGTACACCTCTATGAAGTCACCTCTCATCCTTCTTTGCTCTAATGAGAAAAGTCCCTCAAGGTCCCTCAACCTTTCTTCATAAGACATGCCCTCCAGTCCAGGCACAATCCTGGTAAATCTCCTCTGCACCCTCTCTAAAGTATTTACATCCTTCCTATAATGAGGCGACCAGAACGGGACACAATATTCCAAATGTGATCTAATCAGGGCTTTATACAGCTGCAGCAAAACCTCACGGCTCTTAATCTAACTCAATCCCCCTGTTAATGAAGGCCAAAACACAATATGCCTGCCAGGGGCATCTGTGCTACATGCACTGTTTTACTGTTTGGTTTATCAGATTGCCTGTATGTGATTACACGCATTTTTTTTCTTGAGAACGAAAGGTGGGATTCGAGGTTCGTCCTGGTTTCCCTGCGAACTGGTCATGAGGTGGGGTTTGGGGTCTGGCCTTGCCGCCCCTTTCCCTTGTTAATTGCTGTTTCTTGTATACAGCTGTTCATGTCAACTGTTTGTTTGTATTTTGTACTGTTTAATAAAATAAAAAAAACACTTCTTTTTATTGAAAGAGGTTTTTACTTATTACAAAATTATTTAAGTACAAAAGGTAGTACAACATTCTTATATTACAAAAACATTGACAATAAACTACCTACTGCTCTACAAAATGAACCAAAACTATCACAAAGGTACAGAGCAATCTTTCCACATTACATTTCGAGAAATAATTGAACTTAGTAAATTAGTTTAAATTATACTAAACTAACCTAACGACTTAGCTTAAGTCAAACTGGATAAAATCAACGTAAATTAACTCAACACAAATTAAATTAAATTAAATTACACCACCAAGCACACCCCCACCAAAGCGCCCATCCACAGGACCATCAGTTATTATACTTGCAGTTATTCAAGCTTCCTCCCTCCAAGGCCCCCAAACTGCCAAGTCTGGCCCCATGGCTATATAAAGGCCCTGGTCAATATGGCTGACAAATTCATGTTTATGTAATTTAAAAAGGGCCACCACGTCTTAAAGAACAGTTCTGTTTTCTGGCATAACACATTCGTAGGAACATCTAGGAGAAAGTAATCCATCATAAATCTATGTCACCCCATGTGACCTGGGTTTTTTTTCTGAGATCCAGCTCATTAAAATATCCTTCCTTACACAATATGTGAGAATGTTGTATGGCACCCCAGTACCTATGAATCTTATGGCACAGCCACAGACAAAGTGTCAGGGTCGGTGCCTGCTTTACATTTAGGGCAACCTGAAGATGCTTCTTTCTTGAGTGTTGCTAATCACTCCAGGGCCATATGGGCCCGGTGAAGAATCTTTAGTTGCATTGCCTGTGTGTTATTGCATATCGAGATCGTTTTCACATTCTTCCATATGTCCTCACATGTTTCAGATGATATTTCTACCCGTAGTTCCCAACTCCAGAGAGTTTTCCATAACTTCCAAGCTGCCCACTCTCTGAAAATGATGCAGAGTACTGACTGAGAGAGTATCCGCACACCAGAGCACTCTTCTCTCCATTTCAGACTTGTAGGCCTGAATTATACGTGTGGTCCTTCTCTGTATATAATCCCTAAACTGAAAATAATGGGTAGCCCATATTTGTGACTTAACTGGTCATAAGACATCAAGACCTCTCCCTCAAATAGGTCTCCCAAACAGGAGACTCACTTGACCTCCCATGCTTTAAAACCGGAATCCATTGACCCCTTAGCTGAATCCCAGGGTTTCAGCGAAGGGGATAAAGGATGAGGTCTTATACAGATTGCCCTTGCCCTATCACTTCATCCTCCACGTTTTGACTGTGTTTATCATAATCGGGCTTCTACAATGCTCAGCAACAGATTTCATCCTATCCATAAACAGCAAGTTAAGGAGGGGGCACCTTGCCTGGGAGGCCTCAATGTCAAGCCATATCAACCTTGGATCCTTCCACAGCCAGTCACTCATATAGGAAAATAAGGCACTTATTTGGTATTATTTAAAATCTGGGAGATTCTCCCACCATACCCTGTGGGAGTTGCAACTTGGTGAATTCAACAGGAGGGTGCCTACGATGCCAAGTGAAGGATCCGAGCCAGCCATTGAGCATCCACAGCATTTGTCTTTGCAACAGCAATGGGAGCATTTTCATGTGGTGTCGTGGTTGAGTAAGAACGCTCATTTTAATCAGGGCTACTCGGCCAAACCGTGATATTGTTAACCCTTCCAAACACTGAAGATCTTGTTTTATCCTTTCAAACAATTGCACAAAGTTAGCTCTGTACAAACAACAAATAACAGGACATTTCCCCACTCACTCGTAGGGGACACTCGTCCCAATCCCTCATACCATCATGGTTCCTTCAGGTCTCTCAGCCTCTTCCTGACTTAATCAAAAGATTTCCTCATCTTGAATAGAGCCCCAGAGAAGTCTTGAAAAAACATAATTTTCAACCACTAGTACACCAAGGCCTGAGAGTCTTATCCCAGCCTTCTGGAGGCTTCCACTGTCCTTTGCTTCTCCTTGTAACACTGGAGTCACACTAGGACCAGGTGAGGGTGCTGATCCAACCTGGTCCTGCACATCATGATCCAGTGGGCTCAGTCCACATGCACTGGGCCCGACTCGACCTCCAGCCCCAGAACCTGCAGGAGCCACTATGCCAGGAGGCTGACCAGGTTCTCACCTTCTTCACGTTCTGGGAGCCTGACTATCCATAAGTTCTTCCTTTGACCTTGATTCTTAAAGTCGTTGACCTGGTCCAGTAGGGCCCGAACCCAGTTTTCCAGCATTCAGATCCTCCCCTCCGAATTCTCTGCCGTGGTCCTTTGCTCGGCTACCTTGACGCATCGATTCAGCACATGGATCTCCTGCCCATGCTTCTACAGCATAGCATAGATCAATTCCTGCATGACTCGACTTTCTCTCTGAGTTTTACAAAGTCCGAGATTATGTTCTGTTGTTCCAACGGGTTCCAAGGCGCCGCAGTGGGAGTTGCAGCCGCGGGTGTACCAAGCCTATTGGGGAGTGCCCTGCTTGCAGCGATCCTCGCATTCCCTTTCCTTTGTTCATCTTCATCTTCTTCTTAAAATGATATAATCAATATTTAAAGGGTTCTACAGGTTTTACTTTCCTTTATTTTCCTGAATTTTCTCATTGATGGCTAATGAGTGGGGAGGTAAAAGCATCACTTAACTGGGTTATGGTGCAGAGCCCAGCACAGCAGATCTATCAGATTGCTGCCATTTTGGATCCCCAGACACCTTCTTAACAACCCTATCAACTTTGGTGGCAACTTTGAGAGGTCTATGGGCGTGGAACCCAAGATCCCGCCGTTCCTCCACACTGCCAATAATGCTATCTTTAACCCTGTATTCACCATTCAAATTCGACCTTCCAAAATGAATCACTTTGCATTTATCCAGGTTGAACTCCATTGGGCCACTTCTCAGTCCAGCTCTGCATCCTGTCAACGTTTTCTTGTAGTCTGCAACAGCCCTTGACACTATCTACTTACCCATCAACCTTTGTGTCATAGGCAAACCTACTAATCCACCCCTCCACTTCTTCATCCAAATCATTTACAAAAACTACAAACAGCAAAAGCCCAAGAACAGATCCCTGTGGGACACCACTGGTCACTGATCTCCAGGCAGAATATTTTCCATCTGCTACCACTGGCTGTCATCTTTTGGCCAGTGAATCCTGTATCCAAACAGCCAGTGTACCATGGGTAACCATATCAACTGCCTTAGTGATATTCATACATACCTCATCTACTGCTCGACCTTTGTCAACTTCTCTCGTCACATGCTCAAAGAACTCAATAAGGCTTGTGAGGAATGACTTGCCCCCCCTCACAAAGCCATGCTGATTATCTTTACTCAAACTGCGTTTTTCCAAATAGTCATAAATTCTATCTGTCAGAATCCTTTCCAGTACATTGCTTACCAAAGATTTAAGATGACAAGTCTGTAATTTCCAGGGATTTCCTGTTTCCTTTCTTGAACAGAGGAACAACATTCACCTCCCTCCAATCATCCGGTACTACTCCCGTGGAGATTGAGGATGCAAAGATCATCACCAGAGGTTGAAAACTAAAAGGCAGGTTGAGTAGAGCAGTTTCCTCAGGATTGCTACCGGTACCATGGGCTAGAGAGACTCAGAACAAAGAATGAGCGCAGCTGAACATGTGGCTGCAGAGCTGGTATAGGAGGGAGAGCTTCAGGTGTGTGGACCATTGGGAAACTTTATGGAGAAGGTAAGACCTGTACAAGGAGGAGTGGTTACGCCTGAACTGGAGGGGCGCCAATATCCTGTGCAGGAGATTTGCGAGAGCTCTTTGGGAGGGTTTAAACCAGTTTGACAGAGGATGGGAGCCTGAACTAAGATTAGAGGATGAGGTAGCGGGTGAACAGGGAGATACACCGTGCAGTGAGTCTGTGAGGAAGGACAGTTGATAGGGCAAAGTTGCAGTAAGTGTGATGGGTTGAAATGTGTCTATTTTAATGCCAGAAGTATCAGGAATAAGGATGATGAACCTAGATCATGGATCAGTACTTGGAACTGTGATATTGTGGCCATTATGGAGACTTGGATATCACAGGGGCAGGAATGGTTGTCAGATGTTCTGGAGTTCAGATGTTTCAAAAGGAATAGGGAGGGAGGTAAAAGAGGTGGGGAAGTGGAATTGTTAATCAGTAATACTATCACAGCTGCAGGAGCAGTCACCTTATTGTGAGCTTTCTATAGACGCCCAATAGCAACAGAGACACGGAGGAGCAGATTGAGAGGCAGATTTTGGAAAAGTGTAAAAGTAACAGGATTGTTGTCATGGGTGACTTGAACTTCAACTCCAGAGTTCAAATAGGTTGTGGTTTTTAAAAAGATTTGTAGCTCAGGTTGAAGGTTTGCTCACTGAGCTGGAAGATTCGTTTTCAGATGTTTCGTTACCATGCTCAGTAACATCATCAGTGAGCCTCCGGTGAAGCACTGGTGATGTGTCCTGTTTTATATTCATGTTCTTGATCTCTTTGGGTGGGTGATACCATTTCCAGTTCTTTTTCTCTGAGGTTGGTAAATGGGGTCCAAATTGATGTAATTATCGATGGAGTTCTGGTTTGAATGCCAGGCCTCTTCAAATTTCCGTACGTGTCTCTATTTAACCAGCTCCAGGATGGGTGTGATGTCCTAGTCAAAGTGGTATCCTCCTGTATCTGTATGTAAGGATACTAGCCATAGTGGGTCATATCTTTTGATGGTTAATTGGTGTTCGTGTATCCACAAACACCAACTTGCCACCAAAAGACATGACCTATTATCACTAATACCCTTAGACGAAGGACACCACTTTGACTGGGACTATACATTTATCCTAGGACAGGCTAAATAGAGACATGCTCAGAAATTCGTTGAGGCCTGGCGTTCAAACCAGAACTCCATCTAAACTGGACCCCAGTTACCAACCTCAGAGAAAAAAAAACTGTAAATGATATCACTCACCTTAAGAAACCAAGACACATAAATACAAAATGGGACACAACACCAGCACTTCACCGGAGGCTCAGTGATGAGGTTACCTACCATGGTGACAAAACATCTGAAAACAAACCTTCCAGCAAACTTACAATCTTTAAATAGTTTGGATGGAACAGTTTTGGTCAGGTGTGTCCAGGAAGAAATTCTGACTCAATATGTAGATTGGCTGACTTGAGGGGAGGCGATATTGGATTTGGTGCTCGGCAACAAATCAGGCCAGTTGCCAGATCTCTTGATGGAAGAGCAATTCGGTGATAGTGATTACGACTCCCTGACCTTTACTATACTCATGGAAAGGGATAGGAACAGACGGTATAGAAAAGTTTTTAAATGGGGGAGGGGTAATTACCATGCTATTAGACAAGAATTGTGGAGCATAAATTGTAAGCAGATGTTCTCAGGGAAACGTATGACAGAAATGTGGAGATTGTTTATGGAGCACTTGCTGCAAATGCTGAATAGGTTTGTCCCTCTGAGGCAAGGAAAGGATGGTAGGGTGAAGGATCCTTGGGTTATATGGGATGTGGAACATCAAGTCAAGAGGAAGAAGGAAGCTTACTTAAGGTTGAGGAGGCAAGGATCAGATAGGGCTCTAGAGGGTTACAAGGTAGCCAGGAAGGAACTGAAGAAGGGACTTAGGAGAGCTAGAAGGGGGCATGAAAAAGCCTTGGTGGGTAGGATTAAGGAAAACCCCAAAGCGTTCTACACTTATTTGAGGAACAAGAAGATGGCCAAGTGAGGTGCGGGCCAACCTGGGATAGTGGAGGGAACTTGCACCTAGAGTCAGAAGAGATAGGAGAGGTCCTGAATGAATACTTTGCTTCAGTATTCACTAGCGAGAGAGACATTGTCGTTTGTGAGGGCAGCGTAAAACAGGCTGATATGTTTAAACAGATTTATGTTAAGAAGGAGGATGTATTAAAAATTTTGAAAACCATGAGGATAGATAAGTCCCCTGGGTCAGACGGGACATATTCAAGCCTTCTATGGGTAATGCAGGAAGAGATTGCTGCAACTTTGGCGATGATCTTGACATCCTCACTGTCCACTGGAGTAATACCAGATGACGGAGGGTGGCAAATGTTATTCCCTTGTTAAAGAAAGGGAATAGAGATAAACCTGGGAATTACAGACCGGTCAGTCTTATGTCAGTGGTGGGCACATTATTGGAGAGAATATTGAGAGACAGGATCAATGATTATTTGGAAAAGCACAGTTTGATTAGAGATAGTCAGCATTGTGAAGGGCCAGTCATACCTCACAAGCCTTATTGAATTCTTTGAGGATATTACAAAATGCATTGATGAAGGTTAAGCAGTGGATGTGCTGTACATGGGTTTAGCAACCTGTCTGATAAGGTTCCCCATGGTAAGCTCATTCACAAAGCATGGAGGCGTGGGATACAAGGAAATGTGGCTGTCTGGATTCAGAATTGGCTGGCCCATAGAACATAGAGAGTGGTAGGAGATGGAAAGTATTCAGCTTGGAGCTCAGCGACCAGTGGTGTTCTGCAGGGATCTGTTTTGGGACCTCTGCGCTTTGTGATTTTTATAAATGACTTGGATAAGGAATTGGATGAGTGCGTTAGTAAGTTTGCCGATGACACAAAGGTTGGTGGAGTTGTGGATAGTATGGAGGGCTGTTGTAGGTTGCAAAGGGACATTGACAGGATTCAGAGATGGGCTGAAAAGTGGCAGATGGAGTTTAACCTGGAAGAATGCAAAGTCATTCATTTTGGAAGGTCAAATTTGAATGCAGATTACAGGGTTAAAGGCAGGATTCTTGGCACATGGATAATAGTAAAATGAAGGGTATATAGATTACTTTGATAGACTTTGGGACACGCAACAGTACAGAGTTGCCAAATATAGGCTGATAGCCATGCTTAGTACCCATGAGGATGGCCTCAACCCGGATCTTGGTTTCACGAACACGATTGGTGAATCCACTGCACTAAACATTGAGATTTTCCTACTTTGGAAATAGAATCAGTCTGACTCAAGGTAGGGATACAGACTGACTGTAACATCATTCCCTTAATGCATTGTCTGAGCTGAGATGTCATTTGTTTTTCATAAAACCTTAAATTGTCTTGGGACAGAAGTTTTGGGCTTTATATATTAATCAATTAAACTATGCATCCCCATTCAAAGCCATTAAAGATTTAACAGCAATCTAGGTTTGTTCAATACATCACATCATTTTTATGACACTTTGATCTTTTACTGTAAATTTTGTGTCCGATGGTCCTGCCCCACTAGCTACCTGATAAAGGTGCAGCGCTCTGAAAGCTTGTGCTTCCAAATAAACCTGCTCGACTATAACCTGGTGTTGTGTGATTTTTAATTCTGAAAACAATCTGTGCAGCCTGCTTCGTGCCAAGCCCTTCCTGTTTCAGTAAATATATTGCCTTCAACATTTTATCAACAGACATTTCCTGCAGATTGATGTGCTGATGAAAGTTTCACTTTCACTCACCCACGGTAGAACCTAAAATTACATACATGTGTAATCAATGTTCAGTGTATGTCTCACATGATCTCAGGATGTTTACCAGATCCCAGTCCGCCCCTACATCACTTGGGCCTTCACAATACATCTTATTCAACCAAATGCCAGGCTTTAGCCCCTGCCTCAACTATTCAGCCCTCCTGTGTTAATAGTCTAACTGTCTTTGACTGAATTTCTGCAGGAATGGAGTTAAATCCCTTCATGGCTATATCTTTAAAACGCCATGTATATATGTATAAAACATATTTATATATCCAAATGTATAAAAATATATAAAACGTAGCTACAATTTTACAAGGGTCTTAACCAATGTAGATCTGCCCATTCCTTTCTGTCTCATGCTAAAAATGAAACTTTGGGCTTGCCTGAAAAGCGGGCTTCTATCAGCATCACTCTAAGATAGTCTTCACCAAATCACCTCTGAGCAAACAGCAGCTGCGTTTTCATTTCTTCTTCAATGGGACTCTAATGTATGCATTTCACAAGATCCTTTGTGTTGTTTTAACTTTGGACATACTTCCTTCACACTGGCTACAATTACTCCAACTTACAGTTTAACTTCAAGTATCAGACAATGGAAGCCTATTGTTTTCCTCCTTCGCCATTTTATATTAACTGAGAGCCACATTCAGACATTTCATATTAACCTCAGTCCTGGGCAGCCCTAACAACTGGAAAAGTGAGTTATTGTCTTTCATACCTGATTATCGTTGAAGAGGTAGCTATGAGCTGCCTTTTTACTGTTTGATATCATGAGTAATCACACTGATATGTCTTTGCACTTGCAGGGTATCTTCACCTGATGAGGTAATGCTTATGATGCATTCCATAACATATGAAACCAAACGCGGGTAATGTGGTATGGAAAGTATCAACATATTTATTGCAGCTGGTTATTACAGACAAATATTGCATTCACAGGCACGTCTTTGTGTCTGACCTCATGTTAAGCTATTCAGTTCCAGCAGAACAGCATGCTTCTAGTAGAGTGTTATGCAACAAGATTCGGATTTAGATTTAGATTAGATTTCGACTTTACTGTTATATGTACTTAAGTACAAAACTACAGGAGTACAGTATAAAGTTGTCAATGTCGCCAAA
Source organism: Hemiscyllium ocellatum (assembly GCF_020745735.1). NCBI lineage: Eukaryota > Metazoa > Chordata > Chondrichthyes > Orectolobiformes > Hemiscylliidae > Hemiscyllium > Hemiscyllium ocellatum. Next base: position 45,571,004 of record NC_083411.1, on the reverse strand, counting down.
CAAGTGCCTAGATGCAAAACCTTAAGAACAAGGTAGAAAGAAATAAGGAGCAAAGTTAAAAGTTAAATATTTCAGTCCTTCTTAGTATTAAGCCCAAAACTAAAGAAATAAAGCTAAAAGTTCAAACATTGCAGTCTTTAATGCTTAGCCATGTTGGCTCTGCTTTGACACGCTTTCCCTGTGCAAGCTTGATCTCCCCAGCTTGCTTCAGGTCACTGCAGATGTTAGGAGAACCTCCATCGCCATGTGGGCTCGTTCATGGGAATCTCAGACTCCCAAAGTCCTGATCCTGATGCTGTCCATGCCAAACCTCAGCTCACCTTTGGTGCCAGTGCTAAGCGTCATGGGACAGGTCCCCAGCTATTGCCTCACGCTAGACACCTAGACAAATGCCAAATTCATTAAGCTCAATATCACCACCACCACTGTTTTTCACCTGAAGCTAAGTTATTAGAAACAAAATGAAAACAAAAAAAAAACTGAAAGAAGAGAAATGATGAAAACGAAAAGGGAGAAGAGGAGCAGACAGAAAAGGCAAGTCTGCTCCTCTGCCATCTTGTAGAAATGCCAGCCAATTCAAGTCCGTGCTAGACCCACACCCTGACCGCCACAAGCCCACACTGGACCCACACACTGACCGCCACAAGTCCGTGCTGGATCCACTCACTGACTGCTACAAGCCCGCACTGGACACACTCACTGAGCACCACAAGCCCGTACCGACCAACTCACTGACCGCCACAAGCCCACTCTGGACCCACTCACTGATGACCACAAGTCTATACTGGCCCCACTTCCTGACCACCACAAGTCCATACCGGACCCATTCACTGACTACAAGACCGCACTGGACCACTCACTGACCACCACAAGTCCATGCTGGACCCACTCACTGGCCACCAAAAGTCCGCACTGGACCTACCTGCTGACCACAATAAGTCCGCACCAACGCCATGAATCCATGCTGGGCCTACTTGCTGATACCAATGCCATTGTCACAAACAAGCTCTTCAACAAAAGGTCAGCAAAAAAATTTAAAAAGAGGAAAAAATGAGAATTAAAAAAAAGAATAAAAATAAAGAAAAAAAAACGGAAACACCATACCAGTCCTCCTCCATCACCACCTTACCAGTGTGTAGTCTGAAGAAAGCTGGAGCGTGCGATGTTTAATCCGCAGGTCACATACAATGATACTGTGGTGATTTCATAAACAAGTCTGTTAAAAGTATACTGGCACATTCTGTGTCTTAAAGGTATACTAACACAGACTATGAGATATAACACAATAGTGAGCTGTCATATTACTGTTTGATATTACTGCATGAAAAATAGCTAATGTAAAATATTCCTGTATCTTGATGAGGAGTCCAGACTCAGAGCACAATTTAAAAATAAGGGATTGCCACTTATGTCTGAGATGATAATTTTTAAAATTAACTTTGAGTTCTTAATCTTTTGAATCCTCTACCACAGGGGGCTGTGGAACCTTAGTCTTTGAGTGTGTTTAAAACATAGATTGATAGATTTATGATTACTGTTGGTGTACAGGATGGGGTGAGTAAAAATGCATTGAAGTGTTTGATCAGCCATGTTTGTATCGAATGGCAGGGTAGAGTTACGTCATTGAGTAAACCTCTCTGCTAATTTAAAACCAGAAAAAGATTTATCCCAAGCAGTAATCTGTAAAAATGTAATTGGACAAGAACTAGTTAAAGTAAAAACTAACAACTTTATTTCTGAAAATATAACAGAGAATAATTATTTACAACTCCTTCCTCTAACCTATCAGTTACCTTCCCTTCTATAATACTAGTCTGATAAAACTCCTGATTAAGATTTACAAAACATAACTTCTTATCTCAAAACCAGGCAGTTTTTGGCCTTCACTGTATTCCTCTCTTCTTTTCGTCTTCTTGGGGATTCTGCTTCACAGGTTACTTATCGATAAAGGTACCTTTGAGAGAGCTATTCTCTGGGCAGTTTACAGATGTCATTGGGTTGACAGTTCTCCTGCCAGCTGTTCAATTTTCTCCAGTTTTATATCCCCAAAGCATCAGATTGTGTCACTGGCTTTTAAGATAGGGTATAATACACCCACATCATCATAACAGGAGTCTCAAGGTGCTGAATGACCTACTCATGTTCATATGTTGTGATGTTATTTTAACATAATTATTAATTTCAATGGCTTTAAAAATAGTCATTACTTTTACCTTTAAATACAATTGCAGAACAGGACAAAGAGGAGCTGCAAAGAAAATGTTGAACAGTTCAATCCCTGACATTTATTCACATCTATCCCTTTGTGCATTCACTGGACAGGGACAGAATATTTTGTCAAGATCACGTGCACCAAGTTCTTTTGGTGCCAGACAGGAAACCCCAAATTATTAAGCTCCCAAATGACAGGGATGAACAGGCTCATCTTGGCTATCCACCAGTCCCCTCAGTTAGTGGAAAAAAGGTAAATTTCAGAATGATCCCTCCCTTTTGGATATCTTCCAAACGAACCAAATGAAAGTTTGTGAGAAGATTTGTAACTCGGGTGCTCGCTGTTGTGGTTCTGTTCGCCAAGCTGGGAGTTTTTGTTGCAAACATTTCGTCCCCTTTCTAGGTGACATCCTCAGTGCTTGGGAGCCTCCTGTGAAGCACTTCTGTGCTGATTACTCTGGCATTTATAGTGGTTTGAATCTGCCACTTCCGGTTGTCAGTTGCTGTCCGCTGCAGTGGCCGGTATATAGGCTTTGGGTCGATGTGTCTGTTGATAGAATTTGAACCAAATTAAACTTTACTAAAAGGAACCAGCTTGACCTGGCTTTCCTGTGTTGGCCAATGGTGAATTCACTAATTACTCAATGAGAAAGGAAATAGTGATGCACCACACATTTACACCAATTAAGAATAAAATATGAGTCCAATTCATGATTAAAGGTTAAAATAAAGATCTACAGGTCAGTCTCCAAGTTGTATATGAAAAGTAGGTCTCAGAACTCACCAATACTTACATTGGCAGTGATCATTAGTTTTGACATTGGCAATTGAACATTCAAATTTGACATTCTTTGCTTTGCAGATAGAAATTCTTTGGATTTGGATCCTTTCAACAGCATCACTCACAATCTCTTCTCTTCCTTTACCTGAAGTGCAACAATGCTAAAATGGCTATCCTCGAAGCTGAGACATTCACAGCACATTAGTGTACATATATGACATCAGGTCACTAACACAGACAGACCCGTGTTGGAGCTCACTTTTAAATCTCTTTATATTATATTTCCCTGTTGGAATCAACCACAAAAACATCTGCAGCTGGATGTACTCCAGATGAGAGGAAGTTGGTAATCAACCTCTCACTGTGTCTTCCTTGTTAGTCTTTCTGTTTGATTTGAATTGAATGATTTATTGTCACTTGTATTTTACAGTGAATAACACAGTAAAATACAGTGAAAATTTCAACTGTCACCACAATCCAGTGCAAAATTAGTTTATGTCACCATTTCTGGAGAGGAGGGATATTCCAAAGCTCAGAATATAGTCATTGGATTATACACGGTGGTTGAGAATTTTTTTTTCAAATGGGACTAAGCTCATGTGGGAAGATGGCAGGTATGACAAGTGCCCTGTTTTACACAACCGTCATTGATTATGTACCTGGTTGGGACATAAACTTCAACCCATAGTGTGCTACTTAGACAGCTTTACTTGGACAGCAAAATGGCCCACATTTTCCATTTCCACTCAGCTCACCATCACTGTGCTTCACATCAAGAGCTCCTTCCCTGAAATACTGGGGGAAACATGACAGTCTTCAGATTCCATTCCGTCCCTCACACTCAGCTGGATGACGATGAAAAGTGAGGTCAAAGAAGATTTAAAAGGCAAAATTTAAAGCGCTCTATCTAAATGCATGCACCATTCTAATTGATGCACTAGCAAAAAACCTATGTCGTATTTAATTGTCATTCCTGAAATGTGGCTGCAGGTGACGAAAACTGGAAACTGAGTGTTAAAGGATGAATTGACAATAAAGTAAAACAGGGGTGGCCTTGTAGCTCAGTCATTAGAACTGCTGCCTCACAGCGACATGGACCAATTCTAGCCTCGGGTGATAATCTGTGCGGAGCTTGCATATTTTTTCCTTCTTCCGCGTGCCCTGGTTCCCTCACATAGATGTGCAAGTTGGGTGAATTGACCATAGTGTTCAGGGATGTGCAGCTTCGGGGCATTAGTCAGGAGTAAATACAGGGTAGGGGAATGGGTTTGGGTGGGATACTCTTCGGAGGGTTGGTGTGGACTTGTTGGAATGAAGGGCCTGTTTCCATTCCACACTGTAGAGATTCTAGGTGGTGTAGTGTTTACAGTAAGGAAGAGGATCAGTTTATTAGTGACAAATGGATTTCTAAACACAGAAACATTGAAAATAGGTGCAGGACTAAGCCATTCAGCCCTTCGAGCCTCCACCACCGTTCAATATGATCATGGCTGATCATGCAATTTCAGTATCCTACACCGCTTTCTCTCCATAGCCCTGAACCCTTTAGCTGCAAGGGTCACAACCAGCTCCTTCTTGAATATATCAAAAGAATCAGCTCAACAGATTTCAGTGGAAGAGAATTCCACAGCTTCATAACTCTTTGAGTGAAAAAATTCTTCTTCATTACAGTTCTGAAAAGCTTACCCCTTGTTCTTACTGCCTTGGAAAAACAGAATGGGTGGTAGTTTGCTATAAATAGAAAGCAGCAGGAGACATTGGTAGGACTGGCTTACAGGTCATGAAATAATGGTTGTAATGCAGAGCACAGAATAAGCCAGGAGGTTTGGGTGGCGATGGAGAGGGGGGGTGGTGTTGGGTGGGGGGGTATGGGGATCCAAATAGCAAGGATATGCAGAAATCATGAAGAACTTCATTTTATATATAAACTGAGAAATCTGTGGAAGAGGATTTCTTGGAATGTCTTTGAGTTAGACTTCTGGAGCAACATGTGGAGGAACCATGCGGGGCCCAATTATTTTAGATCCAGTATGATGCAATGAGAAATGGTTATTTCATCATCTTGTTGTAAAAGGATCTTTAAGAAATAGTGACCACCGTAGAGACATGGAGCTGAACAGAATGGAAACAGATCATTCAGTCCCACTTATCCATGCCAACCAGATATCCAAGATGAATCTCGTCCCATTTGCCAGTACTTGGCATGATGGAATTTCCTATTGAGATCGCAAAATGTGTTGTTCATTCTGAAATTAGTGCTTTAAAACTATATTCATGCAACTATGAAAGTGGAAGTCACAGTTGGCTGTGACTGATTGGTAAAATACATTAACTCCAGGAACAGAGTTAACCACGAACAATAGACCTTTTAGCCTGATGTCAACAGTGGGGAAAATAATTGAATCAATTATTAAAAAATGCGATTCCTGGATATTTAGAAACTAATTGATTGAATAGAATTAACCTGAATTTATGCAAAGAAAGTCATATTTAACAAACTTCATGGAAGCCAACAAGGAGGAAACCCATGGATGTGATATATTCAGAATTTCAGAAGCTTTTATGTGGAGCCATGCTTCTCAACTTTTCCGTATTCAACACCCTTCTTATCCTTGAAATCATGCAACACCCCCCAAAAATAAAGCTTGATTTCCACATATAGTACTTTAATCAATTTGTAAGGCGAGTTCTTTCGATATCAAAAGGGAACACATTTATCCACAACATTTGAGGCCATTTCATCGATGCGCCTTCTCATGGAATCGTTGCTAAGAGGAATACGCTTGATAGTCATTGATGGTTCCTGATGTAGCACGGTTGGTAATATTTTGGCAATAGCTGGAAGCACCAACGATTCACCCACGGATTGAGGTTTACCACATTTTGCAATTAGTTTCGCTATGTTGATTGATGCCACACTTGTGGCTCCCATCTTTGAAAAAGCAGTGGAAATCGTTGGGCGCTGATTGAATTTATTCTTAATGTTTGAAAATATGCCAAATCTTTGTTCTTTTTGTCACTGTGGTTCTTTTCCAAATGTTTAATATGACAGGAAGGCTTCATGGCCGCGTTGGAAAAACTTTGTTCATGGAGCAAACACAGTGGTAACTGCTTATTAGATGGAGATTGAATAAAGCCATATCACAAATAGTCCATACTATACTGCCTGCACTTTTTCTTACTCAATGAGCCCATTTTTACACTGTCACTCAAATACCCAGATGGAATCATGGGTATTACCTTATCACAATAATTTTAAGACGCTCAGACAAGTGGCAAAACTGGATTGGCTAATTAGTTGTAGTGTGCATTCATTCCGCCACCCGATAGAACATTTGGAAAGCTGTGTTTCATCTTCCTAGAAGTGACACGAGTTAGGTGATATTGATCTCAGCAGTAGAATCAGTGCCAACTGCGAACGAGTTCAAATGGTTTGCAATTCACAGAGAAGACTATCAATAATAGCGCAGCAACCAATCAGAGCGCACGCCTCCGTGGGTGTAGGGAAAATAACAGACTCATGTTATGCGATTATCCGTCTGCACACAGCAGTTTCCTTCAAGGACACAGCAGTCTTCCAAGTGATTGGTAAGCTCTCTACAAAGTCGTTCGTTGGACCCTTGCCGCCCCCTTTGACTTCAACGCCCACCGAAGGAAAGCAAACACCCCTCAGGGGCTGCTTCTGCCCCCGTTGAGAAACACTGATGTAGAGTTATTAAGTGGTGAGAGAACAGAAATGTTGATGTTCAAAGGGATATCAGTGTCCTTGTTCCTAAGTCATTGAAACTTGATATGCAGGTTGCAAAAGCAATTCTGGAGACAAATGGTACACTAGCCTTTATCTCAAGAGCATTTGAGTATGAAGCAATAATGTTTTGCTTTAACAGTTATGAGAAGAAGGCAGGAAAATGGGGTTGAGAAACATAACAGCCTTGGTTGAATGGCAAAGCAGACTTGATAGGATGAATGACCTAATTCTACTCCTATATCTTATGGTCTAATGGTGGAGTACTGATGATTCCATACTTGGAGTATTGTGTGTAGTTTGAGTCCCCTTGCCAATGAAATGACACATATGCTGTAGGAGGAGTGCAGCTGACAATCACCAGACTGATTCCTGGGATGGTGGGACTATCCTATGAGGAGAGATTGAGGAGACTGGGTCTGTACTCTTTTGATTAGGACATTGAGAGATAATCTTAAAGAAGTCGAAGCATATGGTGCTGGTAAAGCACAGCCAGTCAGGCAGTATTACAGAGCAGGAGAACTGACATTTCGAGAATAAGTTCTTCAAAGTGTCGATTCTCCTGTTCCTCGGATGCTGTCTGACTGGCTGTGCTTTTCAAGCAGCACAGTCTTCGACTAGAATCTCCAGCCTCTGTAGTTCTGACTTCCCCTAAACTCAAAGAAGCTTACACAATTGTTTGGAGTAAATGCAGAAATGATATTTCCCATAGCTGTGGGATCTAAATACAGGCGATATAGTCTCGGAATAAAAAGCAAGGCATTTGGCACTGAGGTGATGAGAAACACCTTCATTCAAAGCCTGATGAATCTTTGGATTTCTCTTCTGATTGTGATAGCTCAACCGAGTAGGTTCCAGGCACAGCTTTGTAAAGTTCTGGTCACTGATGACATCAAGGAATGTGGCTTACACCTACTATGTTCGTAAATTTCATACTCCATCGTTATTAATTAGATGTAGAGGGTGGTGTGGATGTTTTGAGGTTGTGGCAATATGTTATATAAATGCATTTTTTTAGTCTGAAACAAAACTCATGTAAAATAGTTTCTTTCAGCTATCACATGGCGCAATATTTAAAGGATTTATACTTCAGCCGAGAAGAGCTCAAGAAAATGAGTTTGGCTTATAAAAGAAATGGAGTGAAAGAGGTTCAATCCCTGTTACAAAATAAATTAGACGAGCTGGACAGTGTAGAACTGAACATTGCCATAACAGGAGAGTCTGGAGCAGGGAAATCCACCTTTGTTAATTCTATCAGAGGGCTTCAGGATGATGATAAGGGAGCTGCCATTACTGGCGTTGTAGAAACTACAATGAAACCAAACAAATACAAGCATCCTACCCTACCAAATGTTTGTTTCTGGGACCTGCCTGGAATTGGAACTACAAAATTCCCTGCTGATAAATATCTGAAGGAAATGCAATTTGAAAGGTACGATTTCTTCATCATTATCTCAGCCTGTCGATTCACAGAAAATGACACAAAACTCGCCAAAGAGATTTATCGGCTGAGGAAGAAATTCTTCTTTGTTCGATCCAAAATTGATAATGATCTAAATTCAATGGAAAAGGGAGGGAAGGAATTTAATGAAGAGGAAGAACTGGAGAAGATCAGGAATGACTGTGTCAGCAAGTTGGAAAAAGAAGGGCTTGAATCACCAAGTGTTTTCCTGATATCAAACTTTGATCTGAATCTATATGATTACGATCGATTAAATAAAGCTCTTCAAGAAAGTCTTCCAGAGATAAAGCAAAGTGTCTTCATACTGTCCCTTCCAAATATAAATTTGGATATTATAAAGAAAAAAAATGAACAGCTAAAGAAGCGAGTCTGGATGTTTGCAATAGTTTCCGGAACATTGGGATTAGTACCAGTTCCTGGACTCTCCTTTGCATGTGACATTGCCATACTGATTGGGGCACTAGTACATTTCCGAATGTATCTGGGTCTGGATGATGCCTCGCTTGAAAGACTGGCCAATAGGGTACGGAAACCTGTGAAAAATCTGAAGGCAGTGGTGAAAACCCCCCTGGTGGGGGGTGAAATAACTGTTGATAAAGTGAGCAGAATATCCTTGCGTCTTGCTGTTGTCAGTTTCTCAATACTTGAGACTATCATTTACTTTGTACCAGTCCTTGGATCCATTTTTGGAGCAGGGTCATCATTTCTTATGACCTACAAGCTGCTGAGTGTTGGACTGGAAGATCTTACAGAGTGTGCACACAAAGTGGTGAAGACTGCTTTTGGGATTGAATCAATCCGGTGAGTCAAATCTGTAACTAATATATTAAGGTGATTTAACCATGAATGTTTCAGGAATTCTACTCCATGGTATTCCCTTTTTGTGAAATAATTCCTCAAAATGTTCCTCAATCATTTCAGGGAAGGGGTCTATGGATGAACATGCACTGAGAGCTTGTCACTATGTAATATGGGACAAGAAATTGAATCAAATAAATGTTAAAGAGTTTACTCAACTTCATGCATTCACAGTAGCCAGTCCATTCCCTTTGTTGAAAACTAAATGAAAAATATTTATCCTTTTCCAAGAATCATAAAATCATCCAGCACAGCATCTGACCATTCAGTCCATTATGCCTGTACTCAGAAATGCCTGGATTCTTCAATGGTATTCATATTAATTTCCATTGTTTAGACCCTGTGTATTTTGACTCATAATTGTTGTGAGCTCACAGGATAACAGTCTGACTTGCACTGTGTCATTAATGAGCTGATCGTAAGCCTTCAGTGAGAATTTAATTGCAGAGGTCACATGACTAGTGCAAGTCAGGAAGGAAACTTGTGTTGCATTTCTATCCCAAACCTACAGCAAGAACATCATGACTGAAATGGAAAATCCAAGGTTTACAAATCCAATGATAATGTACGAGGTGGCATGTTGGCTCACAGAACCAAGAACCCTGGTTCAATTCCACCTTGGGTGATGGTCTGTGTGGGGTTGCACAATCGCCCCATGTCTGTGTGGGTTTCGCCCAGGTGCCCCTTTCTCCTCCCATAGTCCAAAGATGCACATATTAGGTGGATTGGCCATGTTAAATTGCCCACAGTGTCCAGGTCTGTGCCAGCTAGTGGGATTAGCCATGGCAAATGCAGGGCTACAAGGATAAGGTACAGGTTGGGTCTGGGGTGGGACGCTCTTCACAGGGTCTGTGTGGACTTAGAGTCATAGAGATGTATAGCAGGGTAACAGACCCTTCAGTCCAACTCATAGAGTCATAGAGATGTACAGCATGGAAGTAGACCCTTCTGTCCAAAATCCATCCATGCTGACCCGATATCCTAGGTTAATCTAGTCCTATTTGCCAGCATTTGGCCCATATCCCTCCAAACACTTCCTCTTCATATACCTATCCAGATGCCTTTTAAATCTGCAATTGTATTAGCCGCCATCACTTCCTCTGGCACCTCACTCCATACACATACCACCCTAAGCATGAAAAAAATGCTTCTTCGGTCTCCTTTATATCTTTCCGCTCTCACCGTAAACCTATGCCCTCTAGTTCTAGACTCTCCACCGCAGAGAAAAGACCTTCTCTATTTGCCCTATCCATGCCTCTCAGCTTCCGATGCTCCAGGGAAAACAGCCCCAGCCTATTCAGCCTCTCCCAAGAGCTCAAATACTCCAACCCTGGCAACATCCTTGTAAATCTTTTCTGAACCCTTTCCAGTTTCACAATATCCTTCCGATAGGAGGGAGACCATAATTGCATGCAATATTACAAACGTGGCCTAACCAATGTCCTGTATAGCTGTAACATGACCTCCTAACTCTGAAACTCAATACTCTCACCAATACAGGAAAGCATATCAAATGCCTTCTTCACTATCCTATCTATGTGTGACTCTATTTTCAAGGAACTATGAAACTGCACTCCGAGGTCTCTTTGTTCAGCAACACTCCCTAGGACTTTACCATTAAGTGTATAAGTCCTGCGAAGATTTGCTTTCCCAAAACACATCTATTTCTAAGTTAAACTACGCAACCCATTGGCTCATTTGACCAAGGTCCCATTGTACTCCAAATGGCCTGCTTCAGAACTGTGTGAATTCTATTCTATGAGATTCATTCTCTGAGCATTGGTAATTTTCACATTTCCACACACATATATGTCATTCACATTATGTTATAGTCACAATAGGTAATTACATTAAAAGGGGAGTTTTACTGGAACAGACAACACACACCAATGCGAACAGTTATTGAGAAACAAGCCCATTTTCTAATAATGCCAGAACATTTGGCCACCTTCAACCATACACCCTGGTCTTAGAATCATTGCTGGATTTTTAAAATTCATTCATAGAATGTAGGTATTGTTATGTAGACCAGCATTTATTGCCCATCCGCAATTGCCCAGAGGGAATCAGTCCCATTGCTTTGGATCTGGAGGCACGTGTCGGTCAGACACCAAAAACAGGTATTTCTTCTGAAGGCTCACTGGACCTGAAACTTTAATTTTGTTTTTCTCTGCACAGATACTGCCAGACCTAATGTGTGTTTCCAGCAATTTCTGCTTTTGCTTCTGATTTCTAGAATTTGCAGTTCTTTTGGTTTAGACCTGATACCGGTTCTATTCCCTAAATGAGATTAGTGAGCCAGTTGAGTTTTTACTTCAATCAACAATGTTTTCACGGTAATCCTCAGTTCCTGAATTCCAGATTTTTAGTGGATTCACATTTCACCATCTGCAATGCAGATATTGAACCAGAATTCCCAGACCATTTTATGGGTCTCTGGATTAATGTCCCGTGAAAATACCACAAGGCTGTCACCTCCCCTATCAGTGTCTGTCAGAAAAAGGGTCAGTTCTCAGTCATTTCATTATGCTGACTGATGGGCTAAAGCGAGACACAAACCCTCCTATAAACCATCGTAATATGGATCAGGAATTCCCAAAGGGAGTTTGTGTTTCTCTGTCGGTGTGAAGATGCCTCTCAGGTGATTTTAATGGCAGATTTTCAGGGATGTAAAATCTTTTTCATCTCCACCTCTCCTTTCTGTTGTCCTGGAAATTCCCCAATACAAGTGCCTCTGAGGGTCAGGACCTTCCCACTTTTTCTCCAACCATGATTTCTTTCCTCCCTTGTGCTTGCAGCCAGTAGATTCAATGGTGGTGTGTAATTGGGCCTATCAGCTGCAAGCGTCGGAGAGAAACAGACAATGATTGGAGGACCATTGAATAGGGTCAGGGTAAGCAACAGTGATGGTTTTGAGAAGTCTGTAGTGATACAAGAAATTGGAAAAAGTTAGGGAACCATTGACATAGACCACCAATTATACTGATTACCCCTCATATGGATTACTGCCAAACTGATCACCTCTTTGCATTGGTCATCCCACATTGATATCACGCATCCAATGTGATAGCTCACAAGAGAAGACAAAAAGCCTTAGTGGCAACTGTGAGAAGAACTTTGAGTGGTATATGAGAGCAAGTCTCTCCTTGTTAGCAGCATATAGGAGATGTTCTTCCTCAGCTGTGATGCCTACTCATGAGTTCAAAAAGACTAGATACTTGCAAGCAGAGACCAATTAACTGCTCATTGCTCATTGCGGGACATCGCAGTGCATAAATTGTTATATTTGGTTACATAACAGTATTAATTGTAATTCACCAGTAATTAAATTGATGTGCAACGTGAGAATGTGGCAATGTGCAAAATAAATGTAAGATCTTTTACATGATTCAACACAGCATGCTAAATATTTCATTACAGAGATTCATTCTTCAGTCCAGGAGAATTAAAAAAACTGCAATCAACTTACAAAACAGGTGCACTTAAAGCGGTTAAACCAATGATATGGAAGAAGTTAGATGAGATAGACAATACAGTGTTGAACATCGCAGTAATGGGAAAAACAGAATCTGAGAAATCCAATTTCATCAATGCAGTGAGAGGACTTCAGGAGAATGATGAAGAAGCAGTTATTGTTGGCTACACAGAAATCACAATGGAGCCAATCAGATATAAACATCCCAACATACCAAATATTTATTTCTGGGATCTTCCTGGAATTAGAATGCCAAAATTCCAGGCTAAAAAATACCTGAAGGAAATTAATTTTAAAAGATTTGATTTCTTCATCATTATCTCAGCCAATCAATTCTCAGAAAATGATGCAAAACTTGCCAAAGAGATTGGACGTCAGAAGAAGAATTTCTACTTCATTCGGGCTGAAGTTGATAATGATCTCAATTCATTGAGAAAGGGAGGGAAAGAGATTGATGAAGAGGAAGAACTGGAGAAGATTAAAAATAACTGTGTTAGTGAATTGTTGAAGGCGGGTATTTCAGTACACAATGCGTACCTGATGTCATATTTTAATCTGAATCTTTACGATTTTAATCTTTTTAATGAAACTATTGAGGATGATCTTCCAAATATAAAGAAAAGTCTATATAGACTGTCTGTTCCAAACTTAAACTCAGAGATTGTTGAGAAAAAAAGGAGAGAGCTTGAGAAAAGAATCTGGATGTTGGCAGCACTTTCTGGGGAAAAGGGAGCAGTGCCAGGTTCTGGAAGTGCCATTAGCTGTAATATTGAGGTACTGATTGGAGGAATACATCATTTCCGTAAATCTCTGGATCTGGAGAATGCCTCTCTTCAAAGACTGGCCAAGATGGCAGCTAAACCTGTGGAGGATCTGAGAGTAATGGTAACAACACCCCTGGCAGGGGAAATAACTCCCAATTTAATTACAGAGTTACAACAAGGTCACACTGCTATCACCATATCAGAACTTAAATACAGCCTTGACTTTATACCAGTCATAAGTTCCCTCTTTGAAGAAGGATCGTCATTTCTTATGATCTACAAGATGCTGAATGCTGCACTAGATAATCTTACAGAGAACGCAGAGAGTGTGGTGAATGCTGCATTCGGGACTGAGTCAATCCGGTGAGTCAATGTGGTTGCTGATATAATTAAAGGGCTCTAAGCTGGAACTTTGCAGGGATTCTGCTTTATTTATACTTCAGTTTTAAGAGTTTATTGCTGAAAATATTACTTACTCATTTCAGGGAAGGGGTCTGTGGATCAGTGTTTGGTGAATGAGTTTGGGTAAAGCGTTACATGAAAATGTGAAGGATATGAAGTTTAAAAGACCTCAGCTAATTTCACAAACACATTGCAGTCAGGTAATTCTGTTCATTAAACAGAATAACAAGGAAGCCTCCCTGTGCCCGAATCACTGAAGCATCCAGCACTGAAAGTAACCATTCAGTCCATCATGTCCGTAGTCAGAAATGTCTGCATACCTCAATGACAGTGAAGGGTTCAGTTCCCATGTCCAGCTCCTTCTCTGTAATGTGTTATGGACCAGGCCTGATCCCCTCAAAACATTTCAAGGAAGTAGCCCCAATCCTAACTTTGTTTTAAGCAGGTGTAATGCCGATATTCCAGAGGGATGCAGTTGGTCAAATCATGTAGTTTTAAACAAAACAGAATTTATTTACAAGTTTACTAAATGAAACACAAACAAAAGAGAACAGAATACTGAATGACCTAATCTATTTGAAAACCCAAATAGCCCTTGATTCCCTTGTCTAATTCCAAACTGTCAAACTGTCAATTCCTACACTGCTCTTGGAGTTGAAAACTCCAAAGAATTCTGACCCCCTGAAAGAAGAAATTTCTCATTGTTTCAGTTTTAAACAGGAGATGTTTTGTTATGAAACTGTATCCCCAAGATCTAGATTCCTCGGAGAAAGTTCTCTCAGAAACCACCCTTACAAGATTCCTCAGAATCTAATAAGATCAATAAGATGATGCATCACTCCTTTAAATTCCAATGAATTCAATTCCAGCCTGTCCCACCCTCATGATCCAGCCCCATTCTTAGAAACATTGATTGAGTGAACTTCCCTCAAACTGCCCCAATGCAAGCTCTCCAATGTGATTAAAACTATTTGGGTGGCACAGTGGTTAGTACTACTACCTGACAGCACCAGGGACCCGGGTTCAATTCCCATCTCGAGCAAATGACTGTGTGGAGTTTGCACATTCTCCCCGTGTCTGCGTTTGCTCTGGTTTCCTCCCACAGTCCAGGTAGGTGAATTGGCCAAGTTAGATTGCCCATAGTGTTAGGTGCATGAGTCAGGGGTAAATGTAGGGGAATTGGTCTGGGTGGGTTCTTCTTCAGAGGGTCAGTGTGGACTCGTTGGGCCGAGGGCCTGTTTTCACACTGTAGGAAATCTAATCTTATTTATCACCTTCACTATGTATCCATACAACTGCTACAAATAAACACAGTTTCTTGAAAAGATATGTTAACCTCTCCTCTTCCATAGCACTTCCACAGAAGAGGAGTAGCCTAAATATCCGGAGATCTCGTTTGACTTTCACCTCAACCCCCTGTCTTCAACTCTATCACTGCATCAGTACTATGAAGCAGCAACCAGTAAACACCCATTCAGTCAGGATGAGTAAGTGTGAGGGGAGACTCAATGGTGATACATCAACACAAAGTGGAGAATAGAGATTTGAACTGGGATCAGAGAAACAATCTCTACTATATGGAGAGATAGAAAATCATTGCCCTTTGCTGCAGTGCATCAGAATACAGTTCAGGGAAGAGGGTGCTTGTGTTCTAGCAAAGATAAATTTGTGAATTATTCATTTCATTTTTTTATGGGATCTCACAGTGTAGATATTAGCTGTTACATGTGGCCACATGACACCAGTGTTTCTATTTCACCAGAAGTGTATTGGGCATGAAGAGCTGAATTTTCCCATATTTTGAAGGAATTATTTACAGTACAGGAGGAATCTATTCATCGTTTCTGCACCAGCTTTCAGAACAGCTACCTAGCTAGTCTCACTTTCCCACTTTCTCAGTAGTCACTTTCAAGTACATATCTAGTTCTCTTTTGAAACATCCTAAGGAATCCATCACCAACATTCTCCCATGCAGTGCAATCCAAATCCTAACAACTTTGAGTGAAGAAGTTTCCCCTCATCTCACTCCTAGCATTCTTGCTGACAATCGTGAAACTGTGACCCCTACTCACTGCCATTCCAATAAAGTGAAACAGAATGCTCTTCTTTAGCATGTCAAACTTGTTCATAATTTTTAACACTGCGAGGACACTTTTAATCTTCTCTGCTTTAAGGAGAATAAGCCACATTTCTCTCGTCTTTCCTTACATCTAAAATCCATAATTCTTGGTTTTACTTTAGTAAATATACTTTGCACTCTCTCCAAGATTTTATCATCCATCCTTAAATAAAGAGCCCAGAACTGAACATAATAACTCAATGTGGTCTGCCCACATACTTCTCTAATGGGTTTTGAATCTATGGAATTCACTATTCCAGAGTGTGCTGGTACATTTAACAAATTTAAAGAAGAAATTGGTCTTTAATCAGTATTGGTTCAAAGGATCACAAAGAGTGGGTAGGAAAGTGGAATTGAGGCCAAGATAAAATATCAGTTGGTGTATTAAATGGCAGAGCTGGCTCAAAGACTAAATTGCCTACTGGTCTTCTAGTTTTATGGTCTAATTTTCTCTAAGTTCTATTTTCGACAAGTTTCAAAAAGGGATTTCTCTTCACAAGGTCCGGTGGGTATTTTTTAAGCAATCATCCCAAACTCACCTCATTAATTGCCTGTAATGCCCCTATAGTGCACCTCTTGTCTGATACTAGCTCAATTCTCAGACCCACCTTTACTGGAAGAACTTGCTACTTCTGGGATATCCCCGTATCCTTGGTGCCAGCGCAATGGTTAAAGGAGATTGTACATCAGATCAAATTCTGGCAATCTGGTTGGAAAATGTGATTTGTCATTTCAATGTAAAGGAAGTCCTCATCTGACGTTCCACACAATTATCACAAATTCCTTACATAGCACACATTGCTCAGGGCTGAGGAAGATTCTGCCTAAAGAGTTTCTGGATATCTTGAGGTTGTAGCATGTACTGCAAAAGTGCCCATTTCTTTCATCTGCTGTAAAACATCATGTTAAACGTTTTCTTTCAGAGATGAGATCACTCAATTTTCAAACTCAACTTGCTCCAGTCCAACAGAAACACTGAATAATGTGTGTGAAACAGCTGGGCTAACACCAAAGAAGGTAAATGATCTGGACAGTTCAGAATGTAATGTTGCAGTGACTGGAGAAACCGGCACAGGGAAATCCACCTTCATCAATACGATCAGGGGACTTCGGGACGATGATAAAGGAGCAGCTAAAGTCGGTAACACAGAAACCACAATGGAGCTAATGGGATATAAACATCCCAACCTGCCAAATGTTTATTTCTGGGACTTATCTGGAGTTGGAACAATGAAATTATCAGCTAATGAATACGCGAGAGTAATGAAATTTCAAAAATATGACTGCTTCATCATTATCTCAGACCGTCAATTCACAGAAAGTGAAGTGAAACTCGCTGAAGAGATTAAACGAGTGGGTAAACAATTCCATTTTATCCGATCAAAAATTGATAATCATCTTGATTCAATGAAAAAGGAACGGAGACAATTCAATGACAAAGACGAACTAGAGAAGATCAGGAATGACTGTGTCAGCAAGTTGCAAGAGGCAGGGATCCCATCACCCAGAGTATTCCTGATATCAAATCTCTGTCCTGCTCTGTATGATTTTAACCTGTTAAATAAAGCTCTTGAAGATAATCTTCTAAATGTGAAGAAAGATGCCTCTTCTAACAGGCCACTTCTTCTAATCCAAAATCTTGAGCTTGTGGAGAAAGAAAGGGAAGTGCTGAAGAAACAAATCTGGAATCTGGCAACTCTTTCTGGGGCAGTGGGGACAGTGCCAATTCCTGGAGTCTCCCTTGGTTGTGACATCGGGATACTGATTGGAGCAATAATACATTTACGTAAGTGTATGGGTCTGGATGATGTCTCTCTTCAAAGATTGGCCAACATGACAGGAAAATCTGTGGAAGATCTTAAAGCAGTGGTGACAACTCCCCTGATGAGGGAAATAACTCCTGATGTCATATATAGAATGCGTTGGGGTCTCACTGCTGCCTCCACCTCAGCAGTTGAGCTTGCTGTATGTAATATTCCAATCATTGGTTCTCTCTTTGGAGCTGGATCATCATTTCTTATGACATACATGTTGCTTAAAGACGCACTAGACGATTTTGCAGAGAATGCACAGAGGGTGATAAGCACTGCATTTGGGACTGAATCAATCCAGTGAATCTGTGCCATATCTGATCAGTTAAAGATGTCTTGTTATGAGCATCATCAAGACTGACACATTATGTTAATATCTGATTGGGCACCATTAACAATTTAGCTTGCTTAATGTTGATAAAGTTTCAAATTCCAGATGCTTACTAACAGAATAAAATGACAAGATTCCAGAACTTTGGACAAATAAAGTAGACTTCATTACACAGAGTTAGAGAAGTAAAACAATCTATTATGCATGTAACTTATAAATAAAACAGAATGAAACTCTCAGACCATCTCACATTGTTCTGGAAACAACATTGGCAAGTTGAGTTCTGCCAACCCTCCAAATCCTCCTTATTAACATCTGGGGTGTGAGCCAAGTTAGAGATATGTCTCACAGAGCAGTCAATAATCAATAAAGTCATACTAATAAAATCATATCTTATAGACAATGTTCCAGATATCATCTTCACCATATCTGAGGATGTCCAAAATCGCTAATCGTACAACCCTATTATAAAGTCAATAGGTATAGTCACACAGTGGTATACAGACAGGAATGATTTGCCCTTGAAGTTCTCATCATTGATTTTGGACACCATGAGGTCTCATGCTATCAGGTCAAACACAGGCAAAGAAACCCGCTGTTTACTAGGTAACAGCCTCCCTCAGATGATGAACCAGTCCTGCCTGTTTTAAGCATCACTTGGAGTAAGCACTGAGGGTGATAATGGCACAAAATGTACCTGGCTGAGGAACTTCAATGTCCACCACGAAGTGTGGCTCAGCAGCTTGATTGTTTGAGCCCGACAGTACATTGCTGTTAGACTGTGTGCAACAAAACGGAAAATATATTTGACCTCATCCTCACCAATCTACCTGCAGCAGATACATCTGTACACAGCAGTATCGATAAGAGTGGCCACTCCAGAGTCCTTGTGGAGACAAGGTCCTATCTTCACATTAATACATTATGTTGCGTGATACAATCACCAGGTTCAATGGGACAGATTTTAAACATTTTTTGTAACTGAAGACTGGGCATCCATGAGACTCTGTGGCTAGTCAGTTGCAGCAAAGTTATAGCTAATTTTTATTAGTATGACTTTGTTGGTTATTGACTGCTCTGAGAGACAGATCTCCAACTTGGCACATCCTGCAATCTCAGGGGCTGGAATATTTTCACTCAACCCTTACTATCAAGTTAGGGGATCAATCTTTTAAGAGTCAAGAATTTTCAAGAACATGCCAGGATCAGCACCACGCAAAACTAAAATTGAGATGTCAATCTGGTGAAGCTGCAACAACTTACATACGAAACACCCAGATGTCCCAGCATCGAAGATGTCAATTTTCAGCAAATTCAACTTACCCCATGGCATATCAAAAAATGGTTGGAGGCATTGGATACTGCAAAGGCTATAAACCGTGATAACATTTCAGCAATATTACTGCACACTTGTGCTTCAGAACATGTCACTCCCTGAACCAAGCTGTCCCAGTACAGTTTCAACACCAGCATCTACCCGACAATGTGGAAAACTGCCCAGGTTTGTCCTGCACACAAAAAACACAACAAATCCAACCCAGCCAAATACCTCTCCATCAGTCTACATGCGATCATGAGTCAAGTGGTGGAAAGTGTCATCAATAGTGCTTTCATGCAGCACCTGCTCAACAATAAACTAAGAAAATTATAACATAAATCTGACAATCACATTTGGGATAGAAAATTCCAGCTTCTGGGCATTCCAATGGCCTGGTGTGGAAATCTCATCCAGTTCCTTCATGAAGGTTTCATCTTGGAGTGTGGCTTTGTGGTCTCATTCCTGTGAAGAGATCTTGTAATCCATCCTGAGGTAGTAGTCTTCCATTGTGATGGTCTTGGCTTGGCTTGGCGTGGCGATCTCCAGATTTGGTGGTTTTGTCCCGGCATGTAGATCTGATAGAAACCTCAAAGATAGGATCAGGAGGAGGCCATTCAATCCCACCATCGGGAACATCCTCCCTGCATCCACCATGTCTAGCCCTGTCAGAATTTTATAAGTCTTTATGAGATTTCCACCTTCAACCTCATTCATTTGAACTCTAGTAAAAATAGTCCTAATCTAATCAATCTTTCCTCAGAAGTCAGTTCCACCATCCCCAGAACCAGTCTGGTAAACTTTCGCTGCACCCCCTTGAGAGCAAGAGCATCTTTCCTCAGAAAACCAGACCAAAACTGCACACACTATTCTAGGTGTGGCTTCACCAAGGCCCTATATAACTGCACCAACACATCCCTGCTCCTGGACTCAAAACCTCTCACAATGAAGGCCAGCATAGCATTTGCCTTCTTTACCACCTGCTGTACCTGCATGCTTACCTTCAGCGACTGGTGCATAAGGACACCCAGGTCCCACTGCACACACCCCTCTCCCAATTTACAGCCATTCAGCTAGTAACCTGCCTTCTTGCTTTTGCTTCCAAAGTGAATAACCTCACATTTATCCAAATTATGCTGCATCTCCCATCGATTTGCCCACACACCCAAGCTGTCCAGATCATGCTGAAGGATCTCTGTTTCCCAGTCACAGTCCACCCTCCCACCCAACTTGGTACCATCTGCAAACTTTGAGATGTTATTGTTTCCTCATCCAAAACATTAACATACATTGTGAACAGCTGGGGTCCCAATACCGATCCCTGTGCCATCCCACTAGCTACTGCCTGCCAATTTAAACAAGACCCATTAATTCCAATCTTTGCTTCCTCTATGCCAACCAGTTTTCTATCTATCGCAATACACTTCCCCTAATCCCATGTGCTTTAACCTTGTGCAATAATCGCTTATGTAGGACTTTGTCAAACATTTTCTTAAATTTAAAATAATACAACTTTACTAGTTATATCTTCATAGAATTCCCACAGACTTGTTAAGCCGGATTTCCCCTTCATAAATCCATGCTGACTCTCTGATTCTGCCACTGCTTTCTAAATACTCTGCAATGAAGTCCTTGATAATGGATTCATGAATTTTCCCCCAGATGTTAGACTTACTGGTCTATAATTCCCTGGTTTCTCCCTCCCTGCCTTTTTGAATACTGAAAGACATTAGCTACCTTCCAATCTGCAGGGACTGTTCCAGAGTCGATAGAATCCTGAAAGCTGACCACAAATGCATTTATTTTTTTCTAGAGTCAGTTCCTTAAGTACTCTGGGATGTAAATTATCAGGTCAAAGTATGTGAGAAGATTTGTAGCTCGGGTGCTCGTTGTTCGCCGAGCTGGGAGTTTTTGTTGCAAACGTTCTGTCCCCTTTCTAGGTGACATCCTCAGTGCTTGGGAGCCTCCTGTGAAGCGCTTCTGTGCTGATTCCTCCGGCATTTATAGTGGTGTGTCTCTGCCGCTTCCAGTTGTCAGTTGCTGTCCGCTGCAGTGGCCGGTATATTGGGTCGAGGTCGATGTGTTTGTTGATAGAATTTGTGGATGAGTGCCATGCCTCTAGGAATTCCCTGGCTATTCTCTGTTTGGCTTGCCCTATAATAGTGGTGTTGTCCCAATCGAATTCATGTTGTTTGTCATCTGAGTGTGTGGTTACTAAGGATAACTGGTCATGTCGTTTCATGGCTAGTTGGTGTTCATGGATGCGGGTTGTTAGCTGTCTTCCTGTTTGTCCTATGTAGTGTTTTGTGCAGTCCTTGCATGGGATTTTGTACACTATGTTGGTTTTGCTCATGCTGGGTATCGGGTCCTTTGTCCTGGTGAGTAGTTGTCTGAGCGTGGCTGTTGGTTTGTGTGCTGTTATGAGTCCTAGTGGTTGCAGTAGTCTGGCTGTCAGTTCAGAAATGCTCCTGATGTATGGTAGTGTGGCCAGTCCTTTGGGTTGCGGCATGTCCTCATTCCGTTGTCACTGAGGATGTCACCTAGAAAGGGGACAGAACGTTTGCAACAAAAACTCCCAGCTCGGCGAACAGAACCACAACAACGTAGATTATCAGAGCCTGGGGATTTATCCACCTTCAACCTCAATTTTCCCAGCACCATTTCTCTATTAATATTCACCTCCCTCAGTTCTGCTTTCTCACTAAATCTTGCAACTCCAACATTTCTAGTATCTGTCTTTTGTGAAGACAGCACCAAAGCCTGTAATCAGTTACTCACCAAATCTTTGTCCCCTATTATACATTCCCATTACCAATCTCTTTCTCTTTCCGTACCTACAAAACTTAGTGTCAGTCTTTACATTCCCTGCAAGCTTACTTTTATATTGTATTTTCTCCTTCTTAATCAATATCTTGGTCCTTCTTTGCTGAATTCTAAACTGTTGTCATTCCTCAGATCTATTATTTTCCTTGTTCCCATTGGTGGGAAGGGCTTCTTTGGTGGCAGCTTCCAGGTATTCCAGTGATCATTATCTTAATTGGCTCTATCCTGAACTGAAATTGGTCTGAGATGAACTCAATCTTACTTTTTTCTTATCTTTGACTTCTTTCAATAATGGGGAAGCTCTGTGGTATGGCAACTTATAAAACACATCATTGTCATTTTTTAAATTAAAATACACGTGACAATTCTATGTTATATCTAATATATACGATATGTTTGGAGGACTTCAGGACTGTGAAAATGGATTTATTTCAATTCCTGGCAACACCTCAATTATTTCCTTTAAGCAACTCACTGAAAGTTCATTGTGAACAATGCAATTTTTTTAAAACAATGTTTCTGAGGAAATTACATGACCGATGATAACAGCGTGTTTGGATTTTGACCTGGGTGGGAGCTGCTTTTGAACAATGACTGTATATGTTAACCAATCTTTGCATCCTTATTGAAGAGGTTCTCTTTTACAAATAAACCATTCATTGTTGGGAATTCTAGTTGGTGGCGTCTTATTTAAGTCTTATATTGATGGGTATTTAATTGGTTATCCTGGTAACTGGAAAAACATTATTTTTACTTTATGGTGTGAGCCATGGAGCACTGGGACCAGAGAGAATGCACCCTGCATTCAGTCGTAATAACACAATCAGCACATACCAGGACACTTGGGCGGCAGAATGAGACGGTCCAAATCGGAGCTCCTCTGTTAGTTTCATTTCCTTTCTCTTTTTCTCCCCTTTTCCTCCAACCCCCCAACCATTAACTACCCCTATCTCGAGGAGCGTGTCAGGGAAGCTGGTCTGTCACGGGCAGGAGCTGTGCATGCAGGCTGTGATCTGCAGCGGCAGCGAAACGAGTATGGGCCGAACCGCAGACCGAATCCCGGAGCTAAATAGACAATAGATAAAGGTGCACGAGTAGGGCATTCTGCCCTTCGAGCCTGCACCACCATTCAATATGATCATGGCTGATCATCCTTAATCAGTATCCAGTTCCTGCCTTATCTCCATAACCCTTGATTCCACTATCCTTGAGAGCTCTGTCCAACTCTTTCTCAAATGAATCCAGAGACTGGGTCTCCACTGCCCTCTGGGGCAGAGCATTCCACACAGCCGAAGAAGTAGCGGAGTGAGTTCAGGCTTGGCTGAAAATCCCGGCATGAGAGCGGCAGAGCAGAGCATGGGCTGGGTCCGCAGTGAGGCGTGGGCTAGTGTTGGAGCAACATCAGCAGCAGCAGGGCAAGGACGGACTGAAGTTGGGGCTCCAGCAGCAGGGTGAGCATGGGCTGGAGTCCCAGCTGGGAGTGGAGGTAGCATTGCCTCGTGTTCTGCAGTCAATGGGCATGGGCTTATGTTAGAATGGATGAGAACTTCAAGTAATTTAAGTAATTTATTGTCACTTCCTTTTATCATTCTGTACTTTTCAGCACCGCCTTCTTAACCTGCAATATTCTTCCCGACCTCTCTGTCCCCACCCCCGCTCCAGCCTATCACCCTCACCTTAACCTCCTTCCCGCTATCGTATTCCCAATGCTCCTCCCCCAAGTCCCTCCTCCCTTCCTTTTATCTTAGCCTGCTTGGCATACCCTCCTCATCCCTGAAGAAGGGCTTATGCCCGAAACGTCAATTCTCCTGCTCCTTTGATGCTGCCTGACCTGCTGCGCTTTTCCAGCAACACATTTTTAAGCTCTGATCTCCAGCATCTGCAGTCCTCACTCTCTCCTAGTTGATTTTAAACTCTAGACCCATGCTTATCTATCCCGAGGTAAACTGTACCTAAGATGGCACCAAGTAGCAATACTATACACTTTCCACTGCACTCATTGAATGTATGTGACAATAAAGGTGTTCAGTCCAATAAAAGCATTTATTCTATCCTTTGCTTGGTCTGTGCCCGAGTGCGTATAGTATTGTCTCAACAGCTACACTCATCCTGCAAAATTGAATTCAATAGTTTCCCACAGCACTTGGCTTGCAAAGCAATGAGAGGCAAGATATCTCAAAATGCTGAATACACTAGATGCTGAAAACCTGAACTAAAAACAGAAAATGTTTCAACAGTGTTTCACTTCAGACAGCATATCTGAAATGCTATGGACCAGACCAACCCCCTTCAAAATATATTAAAGAACTCCCCTAGAATTTACCTTTTTCTTATTTAAAAGTCACACAACACCAGATTATAGTCGAACGGTTTATTGGAAGCATTAAATTTCAAAGCGCTGCTTCTTTATCAGGTGGTTGTAGAGCAGAATCATAAGACACAATTTATAGCAACAGGATTGCAGTGTCATGGAATGGAATATTAAACAAATTTAGCTTGAGTCTATTAAGATGACCATGTTACTTTCTGTTCCTTCATACGTAAATCCCAGAACTTTTTAAAAGTTACATTCTCAAGGTACCTTTTAACAATAGGTGCCATTCCAGCTCAGATAATGCATTAAAGTCTGTGTGCCAGTCTTAGGTCAGACTGCTGCTATTTCTAAAGTGGAATTGACAGAAGCTTACAAGAATTTATTGAACAAAATAAAATGCAATTCTGCAAGTACAAATACACCCCACAAACTTATGCGTGCGTGCAGGGGAGACAGAGTATGTGCGTGTGTGGGTGTCTGTGAAAGAGTGTGTGTATGTGTGTGAGTGGAATGGGGTATAAGTCTGTGAGAGGGTGAGCGTGGAGGCACTATGTATGAACGTACGAGAGAGAGCTTGTGTATGACAGAGGGTCTGTGGGACTGTAGGAGTGTGTGCGTGTGTGTGAGAGAGTGTGTAGTGCAGTGGGGTCACCTGTACTGTGACATGAACCCAAGATCCTGGTTGAGGCCATCCCCATGGAGCCAAACTTGGCTATCAGCCTCTGCTCAGCCACTTTTCATTGTTGAGGGTCGCAAAGTCCCCCCTGGAGGATGGTCACCCAAAGGTCCAAGGTCAAATGTCCCGGATTGTTGAAGTGTTCCCAACTGGGAGGGAATATTCCTGTCTATTGATTGTTGTATGATGTCAATTCATCCATTGCCGTACCCTCTCATCGATCCCATCAACGTACCATGCTCAGGGTATCTAGGTGATGCCCCCACATGTAATGGTGGTGACCATGCCAACACTCTGACATATCTTGCAGCATCTGCTGTGACAAGGTTGCATGGTGTTGTCTTGAAGGCCAGGCAGTTTGCTGCAAATGATGATCGGTTTGAGGTTTCGTGGTTATTTAAAAGCGAGAAGTGGAGGTATGGAGAAGGTCTTGGCGAGGTACCCATCCTCATCAATAATATGTTGCAGGTTGTGAGGAATGTGGCGTAGTGTTTCGGCTCCTGGAAAGTACTGGACACCGAAGGGTACCCGATCGGTTGCAGCTTATGCCTGTCTCCTAAGCAGGTCATTACGGTTTCTCACTGTGGCACATTGGAACTGGTGGTTGATGAGTTGAGCATCATACCCTGTTCTTATGAGGGTATGCTTGAGTACTTCCAAGTGTCTGTCACGTTCTTCCTCATCTGAACATCAAAGCTAAATGTAGGGTGTTGCGTCCCAGATGCAATTCGATTGGTCAAACTATTCAGCATTAAGCATAACACAGTTTATTCATACACAATAGTTAAAATGCAATGAAAGAAGAAATAAAAGAAAAGAACTGGCTTAGCTGTAACTGCATTAAAATGCATAGTCAACAATAAAAACAGGAACTATCACTATTTTACTGTTCCAATATAGTAACATTCCAGAAACACACTTCTGTCAAAAGGCAAATTGAATAGAACAGATTGTTTCACATGCAACTCCTGCAGCCCACGAGAAGAACATCGAGAGAATTCTGTTTGCCAAAGCTATCTCATGATCCCCTTTTGCCCTCCTGATTTCCCTCTACTTCTACTGCTTTAGACTCTTTTGATTCATTTGATCCCTACCGTCTATACCTGACATTTGCTTCCTTCGTTTTTTTTGACTAAAACCTCAATTTCACGAATCATCCAGCATTCCCTACACCTGCTAGCCTTGCCCTTTACCCTAACAGGAACATGCTGTCTCTGGACTCTCGCTTTCTCATTTTTAAAGCCATTTTCAAGATTTCCCTTACCTGTGAAAATTTGCCATCAATCAACTTTTGGAAGTTCTTGCCTGATATCGTCAGAATTGGTCTTCCCCCAATTTAGAGAATTTTAAGTTTTAGATCAGGCCCATCCTTTCCATCACTATTTTAAAACTAACAAAAACATGGTCGCTGGCCCCAAAGTGTTCCGCCACTGACACCTCAGTCATTTGCCTTGTCTTATTTCCCAAGAGGAGGTCAAGTTTTGCTCCTTCTCTAGCAGGTACTTCCACATACAGATCTTGTACACACTTAAATTCCTCTCCATCTAAACCCAGTTTATGTTTGGAATGTTAAAATCCCCTATCATAACCACAATTATTCTTGCAAATTTCTTACAAATCTCCTTACAAATTTGCTTCTCAATTTCCCGCTGACTATTGCGGGGTCGACAGTACAGACCCAATATGGTGATCATCCCTTTCCTTTTGTCAGTTCCACCCAAATAATTTCACTGGACATACTCAAATATCCTCCCTAAGTACAGCCGTAATGTTATCCCTAATCAAAAATGACACTCCAATTCCTCTCTTGCCCCCCTTTCTATAGTATCTATACCTTGGAACATGAAGTTGCCAGTCCTGTCCATCCCTGGGCCACATCTCTGTAATTGCTTTGATATCCCAATCCCATGTTCCTAAAAATAGCTTGAGCTCATTTGCCTTACCTGTCAAGTCTCTTACATTGAAATGAATGCAGTTTATCAATCCTCCCTCATTCTCTGTTTGTTCCTGTCTGCCTTGACTGTTTGATTTGCTCCTATTCCCAACTGCACCAGTCTCAGACTGATCGGTTTCCTCACTATCTCCCTGATCCATCTGTCTTCCTCCCGCAAACCCTTAACCCCTACACCCTCTCCCAACACTACTTTAAATCCTCCTGAACAGCTCTATGCAATCTCCCTACTGGTACATGAGCCCCATTCCAATTCAGGTGCTACCCATCCTTCTAATACAGGTCACTTAACCCCCAGAAAGATTTCAATGATCCAAAAATGTGAAGGCTTCTCGCTTGAACCAGCTCCTCAGCCATGCATTCATGTGGTCTATCCTCCTATTCCTACTCTCATTGGCCCACAGCATCGGGAATAATCCAGATATAACTCCCTTCGAGGGCCTACTTTTTTGACCTCTTGCCTAATTTCTTATATTTTCTCCTCAAAATTGCGTCCTTTTCTCTTTTGGTATCATTAGTTCTGATGTGTAAAATGACCTCCTGCTGGTTCCTCTTCCCTTTGAGAATATTCCGGACCCTTTCCAAGACATCCTTGATCCTGTCACCAGGGAGGCAACAATCCATTCTGAAGTTTTGTTGCCAACTGCAGATGCCTGTACATGCCTTGGACTAGAGAGTCCTCTATCACAACTGTTCGCTTGGAACCTGATGTACTCTTCCTGACAGTAGAACCAGTCTCAGTACAGAAATCTGGCTGTCAGTGTTATTTTCCCCTCAGAATCCAACACTTGCTACATCTTCCAAAACAGTAAACATGTTTAAGATGGGCATAGCCACTGGTGATTCCTGACTCATTCTCCTACCTTTCCTCGAGGAAACCCACCTACCTGACGGTATCTGTCATCCATCACAACCCTGGTGCCTGTAAACTCTTCTTTGCCTCTAACTACCGCTCCAATCTATCCTTGTGATCAGATAGGATTCATAACCAAACTCACTTCCTGCAGTTATAATCATCAGAAGCATTGAAATTCTCCCTAATCTCCCATGTCTGACAGGATATTAACTTCCTGTTTAGTATGCTTTCCTTTATTGGTCACAGTATTGAGTAGAGGTGTTGGGAGGTCATGTTGTGGCTGTACAGGACATTGGTTAGGCCACTGTTGGAATATTGTGTGCAATTATGGTCTCCTTCCTATCGGAAGGATGTTGTGAAACTTGAAAGAGTTCAGAAAACATTTACAAGGATGCTGCCAGGGTTGGAGGGTTTGAGCAAAGGGTGAGGCTGAATAGGCTGGGACTGTTTTTCCTGGAGCGTCAGAGGCTGAGGGGTGACCTTATAGACGTTTATAAAATCATGAGGGGCATTGATAGGTTAAACTGACAAGATCTTTTCCATGGAGTGGGGGAGTCCAAAACTAGAGGTTTCAGGTGAGAGAGGAAAGATAATAAAAGGGACCTAAGGAGCAACTTTTTCATGCAGAGGGTGGTACGTGAATGGAACAAGTTGCCAGAGGAATTGGTGAAGGCTGGTACAATTACATTTAAGAGGCATCTGGATGAGTATATGAATAGGTAGAGTTTAGAGGGATCTGAGCCAAATGCTGGCAAATGGGACTAGGTTAGGTTAGGATATCTGGTCGACATGGACTAGTTGGACTGAAGGGTCTGTTTCCAGGCTATACATCTCTATGACTCTAAGTCTATGTATTGGGCTTAGTGTGTGTTGGGAATGCACTGTTGACAACGACACCTACTGGGGATAAAATTCAATGCAAATTGCACCACTGAAGGTAGAAAAAAAGCACAACTTGTAAATGCCCCACAATCAGAGAATGAAACACATTATATAGTTCCTATTTTAACCCCACAGAGAAGTGCTGTGAGGAACAGATGGGAATATTTGCAGGAAGGAATTCAGCAAAAAGAGAATATTGTTGAGAATTCCATTGATTTTCAGCATTCGTTCCTGTGAAGTATCAGCCATAGCTTGAACTCACTGGGTTGATTCATTTTCAAATGCAGCCTTCACTATTTTATGTGCACTTGATAAGATCCTCAAGCACAACACTTGGCAGCTTGTGGGTCAAAGGGAATGATGATCCGGTTTCACAGATGGAACAATGACTGGCGAAGTGCTGGGGCTAATATCACTTCTGAAGAGGTAATTGCTGTGAGATCCCTCTGAAATTTTAAAAATTATATCAGGAGTTACTTTCCTGAGCAGGTGAGTTGTCACCACTACTTACACATCTCCCACAGATTTCCCTGCAATCTTGGCCAGTCTTTGGAGAAAGGTATCATCCAGACCAAGACATCTACGGAAATATATTATTTCTCCAATCAGTATGGCAATGTCACAATCAAGGGAAACACCAAGAATTGGCACTGCCCCCACTGTGCCAGAAAACATTGCCAACATCAAAACATTGTTTCTTCAGCTCTTTCCTTTTCTCAGCCACAGTCTCCAAATTTAGGTTTGAAAGAACCAGTAGGAACTCACTTTTCATATTCAGAAGATCATCTTCAATAGCTTATTCAACTGCTTACATTTGTACAGATTCAAATCAAAATTTGAGATCCATTGTGGTTTCTGTATTACCATCTTCAGCTGCTCCTTCATTATTGCCCTGAAGTCTTGTTGTTTCCACACTATAGGGAAACTATGAATTTGTCTGAACACCTCATCTTCTGACTGGGCAGCCTACAGCCCAGAGACATCAACATTGAGCCCTTCCCAGCCCTTCCCCCTCCCTTCCATTCCTCTGATCGGCCCTTCCTTCCAGCTACCAACCGGATTCATTCCTCCCATTGACCAATCAAGTCGTACCCTCTACCTGTGTTCACCTATCCCCACCTCACCTGAAGAAGGGTTACACCAAGGGTCAACTTGTCCACCTGCTGATGATGTCTGGCTTGCTGTGTTCTTCCAGCCTCCTGCTTGTCTGGCTTGGATTCCAGCATCTGCAGTTTTCTTGTCTCCTACAACAGACTAAGGTAGTAGACACTTACACAGTGCAGTGTCACTCCTTAGAACATTCCCATACGCTGCAATTCCACATTGCTGGTGAGATATAAACATTGTTGTGAACTAGCCACGGTGACAGCTAACTCATACAAATAAAAGCCCACAACACACTGTGAAATAAATGACCAGCTAATTTATATATTACACACTGTCATGCTCTCAGAACATCTCAACATGCATCATACTTAATAAATTACTTATAAAGCTGAGAAACAGAATAGCATGAGTATGCCATTCAGCCCCTTGAGCCTGCTCCACCATTTTAGTCCATGGCTGATCATCTACCTTAATGCCATTTTCCTGCACCAGCGAGAAATCTCACAATCGCTCACTTGAACTTTCTCAATAACAGAACATCTCTCTAGCTATCTGGGTCTAAGAATTCCAAAGATTGACCAGCATCAGAGTAAGCAACCTTTAAAACCATTTGGATAAGCACTTGAGATATCATAACATTTAGGGATATGGGACAAGTGCAGGAATTTAGAATTAGTGCATTGTGATAGTTCTTGCTGGTACAGAGTTGATGGGCCAAAAGGCCTTCTCTCCGCTGTATTATACTCTCAAATTATGAAAAGGTTTATCCTCCTCTCAACCCCAAATGATCTGCCTTTTATTCTGAGGATGTGCCTCTTGATAATAGATCCTATAGATGGAGGAAACATCCTTTATGCACTTAAAGAATTTTTAAAATCCCTATGAGAATACCTCTCCTCTTTTTTTAAAACTCCAGAGAATACAGTCCCAGTCTCCTCTATCTCTCTTCATGGGGCAGTCCCACTATCCCAGGATTCACTCTGGTGAACCTGTGCTGCACTCTCTCTCTGGCAAGAATACTTCTCTTTAAGCAAGGAGACTAGAACACAATGCCCCTAGTGCAGTCTCTCAAATGTTTTCAATAATGGAAGAAACATTTCTTTGCTCCTGTACTGAAATCATCTTGCCAATGAGTCTGACATGTCATTTACCTTCTGAATTGCTTGTTGCACATTAACTTTCAGTGGAGCATGAACAAGAACACCCTAGTTCCTTTGTGCACCTACACCTTCCAATCTCTCACCTTTTAAAAATATTCTGCATATTCATTCCTCCTGACCAAGTGGGCAACCTCATGATTATCCATATTGATTGTGTCACACTTATACTCATTCATTCGGCCTCTCTAAATCGTCTTTGCATCTTCCCCACAGCTCATTCACACAAACGTTTGTATTATCTGCAAACCTGGAAATACTACAAATAGCCCGTAGAACCACAACATTGATGTAGATTGTGAATTGCTGGAGCCCAAGCACTGATCTTTGTGATGCCCCACTTTTCACAGACTGCTAACCTGAGAATGACCCATTAATCCCTACATTCTGCTGTTTATCTGCTTTAATTTTGTTTACCAACCTCCCATATGGAACTTCATTAAAGTTCAAATATCCAAATGTACCATAGCAAGTATGTTCTTCCTTAGAGGACCAGAATTCACACAATACTCCAGGAGCATGTACGGATTCTGTTTGTAACATCCTCAAAAAGCTCTATTACGTTTATCAAACAATATTTTCCCACCATAAGTTAATGTTGATTCTGTCCAATCAGACAATTATTTTCGAAATAAGCAAATCCTTGAGAACAGATGATTGTAGTATTTTCCTTACTACTGGTATCAGACTAACAGATCTATACATCTCTGTTTTCTCTCTCCCTTTTTTCTGGAGCTTTGGAGTTACATTTACAACCTTCAATCTGCAGGCACCGTTACAAAACAAATAGAATGTTGAAAAATAGTCACTAATGCTCCATTTTCTTTGTCGCCATTTCTTTCGACAGTCTAGCGTGAATGATATCAGGTCCTGGAGAGTTGTCAACTTTCAGACCTGTTAATTTCTCTTACACTTTAGGAAGTGTATGTCATCTCTTTCTTTAGAAATGCCTGCTATCCCTCCCTTGAGGAGTTATCTGAAAAACCTCTTCCTCGAATCAGATATTTCACCTTTCTGGAAGTGACTGATATCCCTTCCTTCATTGAAATTCTTTCCTTCAGATGTGTGTGATATCCCTTCCTTCATGGTCTGTTTAATATATCTCTCATCCAGTCATCCCTTCAGTAAGCATCCCATATTCCTCCTTTCAGGAACTGTCTGATATCCCCGGCTTCAGAAAGTGCCTGGTACCCCTACTTTCAGAAAGTGCCTGATATTGTTCTCCGAAGATAGTGGCTGATGGCTCTTTATCAAAAGCCACAATTTGATCCTGAATGGAACACCAAGCCTGATGTCCCAAAGCTGGATACTTTCCAAACAACCCATTCAATTCTGTTATTACACTCCTCAGATGTCCTCCCAGGAAGTGTCTGATATCTGCTTGTTCAAGATCTTCTGATAATCTGTCCTTCAGGAGGAGACTGATATTCCTCCCTTCAGGAAGTGTCTGATATCCCTCTTGTCAGTGAATGTCTGATATCCTTCATTTCAGGAGCTAATATCCAAATCTTTAGGAGTTTTTGTCCACCTCTACCAGGAATAAATCCTGTTCTCACAAAGTATTCAACAAATCAACATTACCATGTAAAACTGGAGCAGGAATGCAGTTTCCAGTCTCACAGATAGGGACATTATCGCTGCACTCTTAGAGACTTTGTATAAAGGAGTAAGCTTAGCATTCTTAAAATATGCTGCAGATGCTTTCACTGCCCAGGTGAACCTCTACAGTGTAAGATTCTCTCTAATGGTAGAGTTCTTATTTCAGATCTCCAGCATTCACAATATTTTGCTTTTTTGTTGCTGTTACAATAGCCTGATTGAGCTTGTTCATCCAGGTCTCCATGCAACAATAGACATAGGTATCAGGTCTTACTCCTTTTCTACAGCAAGCAGATAGGGACCAGCACAGAGTCTGCTGTGTTTTTTCTGAAAAATAACTTAATTCACCAAATGAAATCTTTCCCAACACTGTTCCATGACTATCAACGTTCACTTGCAATGCTAACCTCTGCTGTGATTGCAATCCATGTCCTCTTCGTGATTATCGAAGCTTTTGTAACGGCCCAAATGATATAAGACATCTCCTTGCCTCTGAATGTCTTCCAGAAATGTTTGCAGATCCTCCCACTCTGACATTCTAACACAACAAATATAAAACGTAAAGGGTCATGTGGTGCAATGCTCCCAGACACATTTGTGTTTTCCATTCACAAAACATGTTTTACATCTCATCACTACGTCTTGCTGAAGAGTAGGTGGGGGTAAATTTCTCTACAAATAGCACAGGGTGCCATGGACTTTGCTGCCGTCACTTCCAGATAGCCTTCCCTTCAGACCATGATTGATGGAGTGGTCTAATCGCTTCTTCTTGTGCCACGCAAGTGTGGAGCTGAGAGGGACCTGGCCTGTGGTAAATTAAGTGGGTGCATGCTGATGGATGACCGGTAAGAGGAAAAGTGATTGGGGAAAGGCTATTGAAATGTCATATTGGATCAGACATTATCAAATGCACAAAATACCCTGCATTGATGCAGAATATCACCAATGAATAGCATGAGTCAGTGGTGTGAAGATGCAAACTTCTCCATGGCTATGTCTGGTGAGCCTCTCCATACTTTATGTTATGGAGTGTGTAGTGATTGTAACAAGGTCAGCCAGGTAGACCCAGTACAACATGAAATCCCTGATTGGTACTGTTAATTTGGTTCAATCGGGAGCCCTGGCTGACAGATAGAAACAGGATTGACAGACCTCCTGTTCACTCAGAGAGCTGTCTCTCAGGAAGCTGGATTGTGTCAAAGACTCCCCACATGCAAATAAAGAATGACTCAGTGACAGGATACCAGCACCTGGAATTATTTCAGAGTGCACTCATTCAGTACTTTGGAATTGGCAACAACAATTACTACTTTTTCTATGGGTCACCTGTTACAGGGACAGCAAGCAGTTTGATAACATTTCAGGACTTTGAACGCTTATGACTGCTCAGTAATGTCTCAATGAAGGCAAAGGAACAAAGCATACACCTCCCACCTCACAAATACACCAGCTTATAGGCCTATTACTAATACCTGAATGAGTAGCCCAAATTTGTTGATCCCACCTCTACTTCTATACAACGTCCAGGGGTGGCAATCCCAAAATCTACTGCCTTTCCCTCATCAATCATTCTTGTCACCTCCTCAAAAATCTCAATCACGTTGGTAAGACATGACCTCCTCCGGACAAACACATACTATCACTAACAAATCCATTTGCTTTCAAATGTGAATAAATCATGTCTCTCAGTATCTTTTCCAATAGCTTCACCACGGATGTCAGGCTCACCGGCCTGCAATTATCTTGATTATCTCCCGGTCCCTTCTTAAACAAAGGAACAAGATCGCTATGCAATCTGTGATGGCCTTCTTCATTATACCACCAAATTTTGGTGTCGTGTGCAAACTTACTAACGACACCTTCTATGTTCTCATCTAAATAATTTATACATATGACAAACAAAAGAAGGCCCAGCATTGATCCCTGTGGAATACTGCTGGATACAGGCCTGCAGTCCAAACGACAAACCTCCCACCATCAATTTGTGTTTCCTGCCATCGGGCCAATTTTGTATCTGACTGGCTAGCTCACCCTGAATCCCATGTGATGTAATTTTACTAATTAGTCTACAATGCAGAACCTTGTCAAAGGCCTTATTAAAATTCAAGTAATTAACATCCACCACTCCACCCTCAATCTTCTTGGTTAATTCCACTAAAAGCTTAATCAAATTTTTGAGACATAATCATACGGGATTGATAAGGCCAGAGGTGGAGTATTGTGTGCAGTTCTAGAATCTGTACTATAGGAAAGATGTGACAACACTGGAGAGGAGATTTACCAGGATGTTGCCTGGACTGCAGATTTTCAATTATGAAGAAAGATTAGCCAGACTGGCATGGTTTTTCTTAGAGACAAAAAATGTGCAGAATCCAAAATAGGTAGAAAACTGAAAGAACACAGCAGGCCAGGCAGCATCAGGAGGTGGAGAAATCAGCATTTTGGGCGTAATCCTTCTTCAGGACTTATGCCCAAAACATCGATTCTCTTGCTCCCCGAATGCTGACTGACCTGCTGTGCTTTTCCAGCAACACAGTCATATCTAAAGTATTAGCACACTATGATCCCAAGGGAGATGTGGTACTAACATGCAGTATGGGATCATGTGGCCCACAGAGACAAACACCCAATAGCATAAGCTTCCTGGATTTTGGTTGATGTTGAAAGAAGATCCACCCAGATAGAGAAGGAAGGTTTGGCAGTCATCTTTGGTGTGAGAAAATTCCACCATTACATTCTGGACATTAATATGTAATAGTAACAGATTACAACCCTTTAAAAGAGTTACTTTAAGATGATTAGACAGTACCACCCACAGCTTCTGGTCAAATTCAACAGTGACATCTTTTTCTGAGTGCGTACAATTACAAGTTGGAACACTACCCAGGAGGCCAAGTAGCAAATGTGGATACCTCGAGCCACCTCTCACTTGCAGGTACACCACAGGTGGTGCCACCACTACAGTCCTGGTTTTAAATTTTAGAGACTCCCTTCCAGTCACCACTGACAATATCAGACAGTGGACAGAAAAGTATTGCATCCTGGCCAAACTAAAACAGCTGGTGGCGGGAGAAACAAAAGGGCCATCACACAGTAAAATTGAAATCTTGCTGTACTGCTATTTGCTCTGCTTAATTTTGTACACCATTATGTCCTTAGGCCTTGCCACAGGCGGTGGGTGTGCATGTGGTACATTTGAGTCTCTAACTTAGTCTGGTACCGTCTCTTGGCATCTCTAATGGCCTTGCAGAGGCCGTATCTGGATTTCCTGTAAAGTTCTGGGTCATTCCATTTGAATGCTATACGCCTGATGATGAATTTCTTCCAAGATGCTTGGGTCGCAAGATGCAGGCTATAGTCTGGTACATACCACCAGTCTCCAAGGCAGAATCGGCAGAACAGGACTTGGTGCATAAACACCCGAGAAGAAGCACAGGAAAAAGAATGGGCCTACTTCTCAGGACTTGAAGGGAGAGGGATGTAATGATTGGAACGAGGTCAGCCAAGTGCATCTCAGAATATGATTTCCCTAAGTGGACCAAGTTAACAGCCCCTGTCAGGGAGTCCCTGACTGACAGATATAAACAGGAGTATCAGGAGTTCTGTTCACTCTCAAGGTCAGGTCTGTACTAGCTGAGTTAGTGTCATGTACAATGTATGTTTAAATAAAGGGTGACTTGGTGAGGTGAACATTGGCCTTTGTGGAATTCTTTCAACTTAGTTTTGATTCATCAGAAATTTTAAACACATTACTTCTGATCTCTGTGTTCATGTCATTGACAGAGATTGCAAATCCCAAGTCCCTACCATTGATTATTGTTGCTCAACACTACTCATCGCCTGCCGAGTTGAAAATGCCATATTTATGTCCATAATAGACAGACAGGAGGCTGGAAGAACATACTGCGCCAGGCAGCATCAGAAGGTGGAGAAGTCATAGAATCATACAGTCATAGAAATGTACAGCATGGAAACAGACCCTTCAGTCCAACCTGTCCATGCCAACCAGATATCCCAACCCAATCTAGTCCCACCTGCCAGCATCTGGCCCATGTCCCTCCAAACCCTTCCTATTCATTCAAATACCCATCCAAATGCCTTTTAAATATTGCAATTGTACCAGCCTCCACCACTTCCTCTGGCAGCTCATTCTATGCCTGTACCACCCTCTGTGAGAAAAAGTTGCCCCTTAGGTCTCTTTTAGATTTTTCCTCACTCACCCTAAACCTATGCCCTCTAGTTCTTGACTCCCCCATCTCAGGGAAAAGACTTTGTTGTATTTATCCGATCTATGCCCCACATAATTTTGTAAACCTCTATAAAGGTCCAGGCTGTTCAGCCTCTCCCTGTAGCTCAAATCCTCCAAACCTGGCAACATTCCTGTGAATCTTTTCTGAATTCTTTCAAGTTTCACAACATCTTTCCAGTAGGAAGGAGACCAGAGTTGCATGCAATATTCCAACAGTGGCCTAACCAATGTCCTATACAGCCGCAACATGGCCTCCAACTCCTGTACTCAATACTCTGACCAATAAAGGAAAGCATACCAAACGCCTTCTTCGCTATCCTATCTACCTGTGACTCCACTTTCAAGGAGCTATGAACCTGCACTCCAAGGTCTCTTTGTTCAGCAACACTCCCTAGGATCTTACCATTAAGTGTTAACGTCCTGCTAAAATTTGCTTTCCCAAAATGCTGCACCTCGCATACATCTGAATTAAACTCCATCTGCCACTTCTCAGCCCATTGGCCCATCTGGTCAAGATCCTGTTGTAATCTGAGGTAACCTTCTTCACTGTCCACAACACCTCCAATTTTGGTGTCATCTGCAAACTTACTAACTGTACCTCTTATGTTCACATCCAAATCATTTATATAAATGACAAAAAGTAATGTACCCAGCACCGATCCTTGTGGCACTCCCAGAAGAAGGGTTACACCCAAAACGTTGACTTCTGCACTTCCTGATGCTGCCTGGCTCGCTGTGTTCTTACAGCCTCCTGTCTGTCTATTTTTGATGACAGCAACTGCAGTTTTTTTGTCTCTAACTGTATTTATGTCCATAATTATTCAACCAAGAAAAATTCCATCCCCAGCTTTTAAAGTATC
The DNA here is from genome assembly GCF_020745735.1 of Hemiscyllium ocellatum. NCBI lineage: Eukaryota > Metazoa > Chordata > Chondrichthyes > Orectolobiformes > Hemiscylliidae > Hemiscyllium > Hemiscyllium ocellatum. The sequence continues at coordinate 45,533,256 of NC_083411.1, read as the reverse complement.
ATTTACAATTTTCACACCGGCTTCCCGAATTTACTCATGCTTGAATCTTGAGGTCAAATTGTTCATAATGGCTATTAAGAGCAGTCATTCTGCATTTCCTATCAGGTCATTGAACCCTAGTGATTCACTGAAGTAACTACTATTTCCACACACCAGTTAACTTTCACATTCTACCACACAACCTAATTATGAAAGCTTTAAAGGGAAACCTAACATGGCTTTCTCATATGGTTAACTATTAGCGTGCTGATCCAGCAATTTGCAATTATCACCACCTATGGATAAATATTCTCCTGCTTGAGTAGTGCAGCAGGGTAAGCCTGTTAGAACTGGGATGATGAGAAATTTCATCACCCTGAGTGGTAAGCTAATAGAATTCTCTGTCACAGAAAGAGTTTGAGGCTGAAACATTGAATATTTTCATGCAAGAGATAGATATATTTCTTCCTTATTAAAGGATGAAAGGATATGGGGAGAAAGTGGAAATAGGGTCCTGAGTTGGATGATCAGCTATGATCATGTTGAATGACAGAGTCAATTCAAAGGGCTGAATGACATACTCCGGCTCTTATTTTCTATGTTTCTGTGAAATCCAGTCATTCCCAAACATCTTGCTGTTTCAAAGCTTGAAACTTTCTGCAATCCCTCTGTGAAAACTGTGAGAGTGGCTGGAAGATTATTGAGAGCCGGGGGCAATGTTGATTTTAGGAAGGATTGTGAACACAGTTTCCTAATCTCGACAGTTGATTACTTATTGTAATTTTCTGACAGTTTGTTGATAAGCAGCAGTTCAAAATTAGATAAAGGAAATACACAACCTGTGACAAATGTGAATGTTTTACTGATGCCAGAATCATTCTGTAGAAGGGGGAGGGAGAGTAGAGGCAGCACACTCTCAAATCCCATTGATCCTATGTCCTTCTGTGCTGATCTCTTGTCATATTTGATTGTCTTGGTACGAACAGTCTTTGTTCTTCCGTTGAATTGATGTGGAGAATCTCCTGGTCTTCCCCCTGGGCAGATGGTATGGCTCGTCTCCCTGATTTTGTTTCTCCTTCCTCCCCATCTGTTCCTGTTAATATTCCTTTTATTCGGGGTTGATCATTTTCCTGTCTAACCCTCTTGGCCAGTGGCCATTAAGCAGCCACTCGTGACCATTATCCCTCTGTCCATCTCAATCTGCAGATTAGTTTCCAGTCCTTCTGGGATCAAAATCCTTCTTCTTTCTCATATGTTACACTGAAAATGGGAGCGAGTGATGTCTGATAAATCCTTTACATGAGCTAGAACATTGATAATTCTTATGACCTCTCTTTGTTTTCAAGTCAAGATTTGTTTGCATTTGCTGTTACTAATATGGCACAGTTAGATGAGTTCTCATGCTGCAGAAAAATATCAAAAGAAGGAATGCTGAGTTAACACAGGTTTTGGCAACCCCCAATTTACAATAGTAACAAGTAATAATGAGGGGGAGTAGCCATTACTCCTCTAAGCTTACAGTCCAAACATTTCAGCTGTAGCTCCACTTAGGGTCACTGGTCCCACTTTGGGAACATGAAATCCATCCTGAATGTGTAGCTATTTAACAACTGACCTGACACTAGATTAGATTAGATTAGATTAGATTAGATTAGATTAGATTAGATTACTTACAGTGTGGAAACAGGCCCTTTGGACCAACAAGTCCACTACTATCATTTAAATCAGCAGGAAATAGGGTTTACTGTCTATCTGAGAAGCAATGGACCTTAGTTTAGAAATTTTTGCAATTGTCTCCTCAGTTTAGAATGTGAACTGAGAATATGAGGAACTTGGACCCACAACCTCCTGTCACATAAGGGAGATGTAACCAGTAAGTCACAGTTAACACAGAAGTGCAGAAGGTATTGAGGAATATGTTTCGATGTTTGTTGTATAATGTAAGCAATAAACTCATTTGAACTATTCTAATCCTTGATGCTACAGATTAGTAATGCCAGTGGAAAAATAGTACTGTGCTCTCAAACCAATACACCTAAGATCTATTCTAACAGTAGTATGGAACAAGGAAATAACGAGAACTTGTCAATCATTATTTTGTTAACTGCTTACCTGTCTGGTAGGATTCTCTCTGACAATAACTGAGGCAACAGCTGAAAATGTGTTGCTGGTTAAAGCACAGCAGGTTAGGCAGCATCCAAGGAATAGGAAATTTGACGTTTCGGGCATAAGCCCTTCATCAGGAATGAGGAGAGTGTGCCAAGCAGGCTAAGATAAAAGGTAGGGAGGAGGGACTTGGGGGAGGGGCGATGGAGATGTGATAGGTGGAAGGAGGTCAAGGTGAGGGTGATAGGCTGGAGTGGGGTGGGGGCGGAGAGGTCAGGAAGAAGATTGCAGGTTAGGAGGGCGGTGCTGAGTTGAGGGAACCGACTGAGACAAGGTGGGGGGAGGGGAAATGAGGAAACTGGAGAAATCTGAGTTCATCCCTTGTGGTTGGAGGGTTCCCAGGCGGAAGATGAGGCGCTCCTCCTCCAGCCGTCGTGTTGTTATGTTCTGCCGGTGGAGCAGTCCAAGGACCTGCATGTCCTCGGTGGAGTGGGAGGGAGAGTTAAAGTGTCGAGCCACGGGGTGGTTGGGTTGGTTGGTCCGGGCGTCCCAGAGGTGTTCTCTGAAGCGTTCCGCAAGTAAGCGGCCCGTCTCCCCAATATAGAGGAGGCCACATCGGGTGCAGCGGATGCAATAGATTATGTGTGTGGAGGTACAGGTGAACTTGTGGCGGATATGGAAGGATCTCTTGGGGCCTTGGAGGGAAGTGAGGGAGGAGGTGTGGGCACAAGTTTTACATTTCCTGCGGTTGCAGGGGAAGGTGCCGGGAGTGGAGGTTGGGTTGGTGGGGGGTGTGGACCTGACGAGGGAGTCACGAAGGGAGTGGTCTTTGCGGAACGCTGATAGGGGAGGGGAGGGAAATATATCCCTGGTGGTGGGGTCCGTTTGGAGGTGGCAGAAATGACGGCGGATGATACGTTGTATACGGAGGTTGGTGGGGTGGTAGGTGAGAACCAGTGGGGTTCTGTCTTGGTGGCGTTTGGAGGAGCGGGGCTCAAGGGCGGAGGAGCAGGAAGTGGAGGAGATGCAGTGGAGGGCATCGTCGATCACGTCTGGGGGGAATCTGCGGTCCTTGAAGGAGGCCATCTGGGCTGTGCGGTGTTGGAACTGGTCCTCCTGGGAGCAGATGCGGCGGAGATGAAGGAATTGGGAATATGGGATGGCGTTTTTACAGGGGGCAGGGTGGGAGGAGGTGTAGTCCAGGTAGCTGTGGGAGTCAGTTGGTTTATAGTAGATGTCTGTGTTGTGTCGGTCGCCCGAGATAGAAATGGAAAGGTCTAGGAAGGGGAGGGAGGAGTTTGAGACAGTCCAGGTGAATTTGAGGTCAGGATGGAAGGTGTTAGTAAAGTTGATGAACTGTTCAACCTCCTCGTGGGAGCACGAGGCAGCGCCGATACAGTCATCGATGTAGCGGAGGAAAAGGTGGGGGGTGATGCCAGTGTAGTTGCGGAAGATGGACTGTTCCACATATCCTACAAAGAGACAGGCTTAGCTGGGGCCCATGCGGGTGCCCATGGCAACTCCTTTAGTTTGGAGGAAGTGGGAGGATTGAAATGAGAAGTTATTCAGGGTGAGGACCAGTTCAGTCAGTCGAAGGAGGGTGTCAGTGGAAGGGTACTGGTTGGTGCGGCGGGAAAGGAAGAAGCGGAGGGCTTTGAGTCCTTCGTGATGGGAGATGGAGGTGTACAGGGACTGGATGTCCATCGTGAAAATAAGGCGTTGGGGACCGGGGAAGCGAAAATCCTAGAGGACGTGGAGGGCGTGGGTGGTGTCCCGAACGTAGGTAGGGAGTTCTTGGACTAAAGGGGACAGAACCGTGTCGAGGTATGCGGAGATGAGTTCGGTGGGGCAGGAGCAGGCTGAGACAAAGGGTCGGCCGGGGCAGTCAGGTTTGTGGATTTTGGGCAGGAGGTAGAAACGGGCGGTGCGGGGTTGTGGGACTATGAGGTTGGAGGCGGTGGATGGGAGATCCCCTGAGGTGATGAGGTTATGGATGGTTCGGGAGATGATGGTTTGGTGGTGGGAGGTGGGGTCGTGGTCAAGGGGGCGATAAGAGGAGGTGTCCGCGAGCTGGCGTTTGGCCTCAGCAGTATAAAGGTCGGTGCGCCAAACTACTACCGCGCCTCCCTTGTCTGCCGGTTTGATGGTGAGGTTGGGATTGGAGCGGAGGGAGTGGAGGGCTGCACGTTCTGATGGTGAGAGGTTGGAATGGGTGAGAGGGGTGGACAGGTTGAGTCAGTTAATGTCGGTTAATAACTGAGGCAATCCTATAATAGAGTATTATTGATTAGGTTACAAGAATCTCATCCTTTAAATGGGGTGTGATATCAGATAGTTACACAGTTTGACTGGTTCCCTCCGTCCTCCCAGTACAGAACTGAAACTGAATCCAGTGTAAACTGGATCAAGGTGTTGATGTCTTTGCAGCTCCAGAAGGACTCTCAAGAAGGATACACAACAGGTAAGATCAAGAAATGGAACATATTAACAATATTCATCTAATTGAGTTCAGCTTGGCTTTGGCAATCCCATAAATCTCCTGATAGACCTGGTGTTTCACCAGGAGTCAATAATGACAAAGACAAAGTAGGTAGGAAAACACAATGGCAAATGCAGGCAAAAGCCTCAGCCTGATTACCTTTGAACTGATTAGCTCTCCAGACCATTTCAGAGGGCAGTTAAGAGTCTACCACAATTGCTATGGACCTGGAATCACGAAGGGATGACAGTCTTCTTTCCCAAAAGGACATTGGTGGCCTAGTTGGGTTCTCCATGACAACTGCCAATAGACATGTCACTATTCAGTTAGCTTTTATAATCCAATTTTAAAATTTGAGTCAAAATGTCACTATCTGCCATAATTTGATCAAACACAGGTTACCAGATTATTAGCCATTTTCTCTGGATTACCACTCTAGTGATATTACAAGTTTGCATCACCACCTAAGAGAAATTTGGTTCAATATTTTGAATTGAAATTAGATCTTTAAAAACCATAAAAAGAAACTGTAAATTCATTATGTTGTTCATCAGCCAGTAACTGTCTGTCAGTGCTTTTTGCAAGTAGTTCTGCTATTACGCAGTAGTTGCATTCCTGTGTGACCCCATGCTATACAAAGATCGTGCAATACAAGTATACTTGAAGTATATAACAATTTACACTTCAATGCACTGAGAGTACAGGTCTCCTACCCTTTCTCTTGATTATATGGGTCGGATTGATGTCACTCCTTGCAAATTTCATGAGTCAGCAAAAGCTGGGAGCTGTTTTCCTTGTGTATGTGTCAAGTTTCATATCTAGACCAGATAGTCTTTCATTGTCAACCTTCAAATGCAGAAATGGCTATTCGATGGGACTTTATTTAAGTGTGATCAGGTGTGCAAAGTGACACCTTGTCCCATAACTGCATTTTTCTTGATGTTCAAAGTAAAGGAGACCCAGGTTCAGCCATGGGAGACAGTATGAGTATTTACAGCTGAATTTCTATGTTGGTGGCTGGGACAATGCAGAGGTGGTATGGATAGGAGGAAAGGTGTGCATATGGGGTTATATTATAATCATCCAAAATCTTATTAAATAGTTTTAAAGCAGGCTTGAACTACTAAATCACATAAATGGCCCTCTTTCCAGTCCCTGTGGATATGATTGAATCACCAGGCAGCAATTCTATCATATCAATGACGTAAGAAATTTAGAAACCTGGACAGAAATCCACAGAAGATAGTTTTGCTATGATGTGTGAGGATCTGAAACCAGAATACAGGTGGAGGTAAATAGTTGTTGTCAGGAACAACCACTTAACAGATGTTCTTAATAACTTAGGTGGCAGTAAAATGGCTTCTCGATGCAAATAACATGACAAAATGGCTTGTAGGCTGTAAATTGACAATTCTGCTATAGCTGCATAATTGATGAACCACAGTCTGCTTCAATAGAGATTAGCAGACAACACTCCCTTTACAGCACAGAAATAACTAGACTGGCCATTCTTACTGACCTTCAGATGTAGGTGCAATGGCTTGGTTAGTGAGATAAGAGTGACCTAAGTGTTGGAAAATAAAGTCGGTTCCCAGTTAATACAATTGGGCCAAGTAACTGTCAAATAAAGCAATATTGTGTATTGGTTGGTAATTGTGTGAATGTACTATGCGATCATAGCCTTCTTTAAGAAAAGTACAAAAATGTCTTTGTTTTAAGCCATGTGTGCAGTTCCTCCGAGGAATAGGGATGTATATAACCTCTGCATTTCTGGGTGCTCTGTACCTGGCTGTATGAACAAATAAAGAAAGAAGTCTTAAAGAACCAGACTGTTTGTGAGTGCTTATTGACTGATCACGGAACATCTGAGATACACGATTGTTAGTCTCACAAGTGACAGTTTCAAATTAAGAGTAGATATATTTTATTGTTTCGCTACATACTATTCATACAGACAACAAACACAAACACTGCATACACCCTAGTGAATGAAGCATTTCATTCTCCATTTAATGTCACATATGCCATTTTTTAAAAGAGGCCTTAAATTGGAATCCCATTGGTGCTCTCAAGTGGATGGAAGCAATTCCCAGATACTATTGGAAGAAGAGAAAGTTAGAACTCCCAGTTCCCAATCTATGATCCTCTTTCCATCAATAATGTTAAAAATAGATCAAATAGTTCTCCATTTCACTGCTACATATGGAACCTTCCTGGCATACATTAGCCATCACATTTGGCTACATCACAACAGTGGTTACATTTCACTAATTAATTAATTAAGCCCAATATATAGGTGGTTCCAAATATGTGACAATATGTTTCATAAATAAAAGCTTTTTATATTAAGGTGGAACTAAACATCATGTTTTTTTTCTGCAGAGATCAGATGGCCCAGTTTTTTGAATCCCTCATTCTTCAGTCTGGAAGAGTTTAATACAATGAATGCTGCTTATAAAACAGATGGAGTGCAGGTGGGAATACCACTGATACAGAACAAGTCAGATGACCTGGACAATACAGAGCTGAACATCGCAGTGGCAGGAGAAGCAGGTGTTGGGAAACCTACCTTCATCAAAGCAATGTGTGAACTTGAGAAAAATGTTAACGGAGCAGGTCAAGTTGCCAATATAGACAATACAACAGAGTCAGTTGGATACAAACATCCCAAACTACTGAATGCTTGCTTTTGGGATCTGCCAGAAATTGGATCAAAATTCCAAACAAATAGGTGCCTGAATGAACTGCATTTTGAAAGATATGATTTCTTTATCATTATCTCATGCCAAAGAGATTAAATGATTGAATGAAGTAGAAATTCTTTCCCAATCTAAAATTGACAATTATCTGGAATCAATGAGAAAGGAAGAGGGGGGGGGGTGTATTTAGTGACGAGCAAGAACTGGAGAAGATCAGGAATCACTGTGTCAGAAACTTGCAAGAAGCAGGGATCCCATCCCCCATTGTACAATCCTGGAATTCCTACAGTGTGGAAAGGAGCCCTTCAGCCTAACCAGTGCACACCAACCCTCCAAAAAGTAACCCCAGACCAATTCACCATACCCGATATTTACCACTGATTAATACACCTAACCTACACATCCCTAAACACTATGGGCAATTAGCATGGCCAATTCACCAGACCTGCACATCTTTGGCTTGTGGGAGGAAACCGGAGCATCCAGAGGAAACCCATGCAGACACAGGGAGAATGTGCAAACTCCACACAGGGAGTTGAAGCTGGGTACCTGGCGCTGTGAGGCAGCAGTGCTAACCACTGAGCTACCGTGCTGCCCCAATTGTCATCCTGATATCAAGTTATGAGTTGAATCTGTATGACTTTAATCTGCTCACAAGCTCTTGAAAGTGTTCTTGTGAATATGCAGAAAAGTACTAACATACTGGACCTTCCAAATTTAAACACAGATTATAGAGATGAAAAAAAGTTAAAGATAAAAATATGGAAGTTGGCAATATATTCCGGAACAGCAGAGTAGTGCCAAGTGTTCACGTCAGGCTTGTTTCTCATAATGAGAGCATGATTAAAGAAATAGCAAATTTTCATCAATGTCTGGGTCTGGATGATTCCTCTCTTCAAAAACTGGCCAAAAGGGCAGGGAAACCTATGCAGGATCTGAAAGCAGTGGTGACAACTCCACTGGTCAGGAAATAACTCAAGATTTAGTTAAAAGGATGAAGTGGGGCTACGTTGATGAAGACAGCTCACTAAGTGGGCTTGCCTCCAACACCTCACGGAGCATTCAATGCATCGTTGCAGCATGATTGTCATTTTATATGGCCTGCCAGCTACTGAATTGTGCACTTGATGATCTTACAGAGAACGTACAGAGAGTGGTGACGGCTGCATTTGGGACTAAATCCAGTGAATCCAGGCTGTCTCTGATATTGTAAAAGTGTTTATCCCTGAGAGTTACAGAAATTCTGCACTAGAATATTCCCTTTTTGGAAATTAATTTCTGACAATTTACTTAATCCATGTAAGGCATGCCTTTGGATCTTGCTGTCTGCGTTTTCAGGGTGTAGACCTACACAAGGTTCTCTGTTCATATCACTCCTATTGTCTCTAATTTACAGTGGCTCCGAGTCAACCAATATCCAGATTATAAAACTGTCATCCTGTCATATCCCTTCAGGTTATTGCACCACCCCCCTATCTCTAATCAGCAACCGTCCCACAAGATACTTGAACTTCTCCAGTATGATTACATGACTGTCTAATTCTTATTTCGTGAGCATATCCAACATTATTTGCTCTATTGCTGGTGGCCACAATTCAGTTGCCTAAGCAGCAATCTCTGGAATGTTTTCCCAACAGTTCACCACCTCGTGACCTAATTTCCTCATTAAAATACCCCTTAAAATCTCTCTCTTTCGCCAAATCTTTGGTAATCTGACCACTCCCCTCACCACCAACACTCAGCAGTAGCAATGCATACCATCTACAAGACGTACTGCAGAAATTCACCAAAATTCCTTAGAAAGCACCTTCCAGACCCAGATCCACTTCCATCTAAACGTTCAAGGGCAACAAATACATAAGAATACTACCCGCTGCAAGTTTTCGTCCATATATCCTGACTTGGAAATATATCGTCGTTCCTTCACTGTCGCTGTGTCAAAACCCTGGAATTCCCTCTTTAGGGACATTGAGAATTAACCTACAGTACATGGACTGCAGCAGTTCAAGAAGGCAGCTCACCATCACCTTGTCCAGGGCAACTAGAGATGTACAGTAAATGCTGTTCATGTCCCACAAACAATTATATTTTTTAAAATGTCAAAAACAAGGAAATCCACCTTGTTCCTACTTTGACAGAAGCAGCACATGATGTCTTTATTCAACCCATCTTGTTGTAATCAAAAATGTCTGTGTTCCTTAATGATCAGGACAGATTCAGGGTCTCAATGATATTCTTATTTGATTCACAACAAAAGCATCATCACAGAAATGGACATGGTTTTCAATGGAGACGAAGCCATTGATATCTGGCATCGATTTTCTGAGTGCTGGTAAATTTCAAATTGGCCCCTGTATCCAGCTTCTTACACAATCTTGGAACCACAATGAAAGAAAGTTGGCCTCCAAATCAGATACAATATTTCTTCGCTGTCTGCCACTGGACATACAGATCTGACTTGCTGGATCTTCCATGGTGTTATAGGTGTAATCAATGACAATCTGAACCTTGGCAAACTTGCCCTGAACCTTGTGTCATGTTTCAGACTAAACCCTCTCAATATATATTAAAAAGATAGCCTGGACACTAACTTTTTCTTATTTTAAAGGCAAGTGCCAGACGTGGCAATCCAGATGCAACTGACAGGTTTGAAGCAAAACCCATTTTATTCTTACACTATAGTTAAAATACAACTAATGAAAGAAGAAATTTGAGTAACAATTCTATTGGAAAACTTAACAGAATAACAGATTGTTTAGCTATTGAACAGTAAACTGTTCCAATATAGTAACATCCCACAAACCCGTCCTGGCCAAAGGCAAATTCAGGAAACTAGATAGTCTCATCGGCAAATCTCCAGCCCAGGAGGCAAAAATGTAAAGAGAAAACTCGGGGGCAGAGAGAGAGTAGCAGAGAGAGATGTACTGCAGTTTCCAAACCAGGCTTCAAGATCCCAACAACTGCTACTACTGAAAAACTAAAACAAAAGTCCTTTTTCTATGGGAACTAGGCTGCTTCTATTGTTCCTACTTAGAAAAAAAAACTCAAGGTCTCACAAACTGTTAACTTATGAGCTTTCAATAGGCAGGTCAGCGCCTCTATCTTTAAACCTCTCTTCAACAAATACCAAGACAAAATGCAGTTCTTAAAGTTACAGCATTGTAAAGCCTATGACTCTTTCAGACTGGCTGTTATAGCCCATTGTAAATGCAATGAATTGCAAAGCCCATCATAACATTGCATCAATGAATATGTTCATGTAAAGATAGATTATAAGCAGGGTGACTTTGGATAAGTCACCACTTAAAAACTGAAAAGATGCACTCGCAAAGAAAATCAGGGCCATTGTTGAGTACTTGGACCTATCAGGACAAGCTCTGCAGTATGATCCACCCAAAGTCTCACTGGAGCAGGAGTCCTCGTTTAGCCCCTCAAACCTCTCAGTCACTGAAAAGGGAGATTGACAATCAAAGAATCACTAGACTCAAAGGTTCATTATAATTGTTCATACACTGTTTACACTGTTATGGAGCAAGCTGCTGGGAAGTCCAGACAACCTCTCCACTGATCATTCACTTTAAGTTCACCTTGGCTGCTGCAAACCAATCATATTATTAATTGATTGCATACACATCCAATCAGTTTCACCGTGTGACAGTCCATGGACAGCTTTGGGTGATCCCATTATCTCTGTTTTCTCGGTTTACCAGATTCCCCCTTATTAATTATCCATGGGCCTTGAAAATGCATCTTATTCAACCACATACCAGACTTATACTCCCCTGCTGAAAGGAAGTGACATCATCTAGCTATCTCAGGCTGAATATCCATAGGAATGCAGTTAAATCCCATAATGCCTATGTACCTAACACATTATTTTGATATACAATATTTGCCTACGCATTAATATACAGCACAATACATGGCTTACTTTGCTATCCCACACAATATGATAGGTAGCTGCTTCTGCCAGTTACCTCCCAACAGCCATTCATGATTGTGGCTGATCCCACATTTTAGCACAACTTCCTGGTCTATCCCCAAACTCTTGACACCTATAGACTTCAAAAATCTATTTTTTTCTTAAACATATTCAATGATTTAATCCCCAGTCTTATTTGGAGAAAAATCGACAGGTTCGCCAGTCTCTGAGTGGAAGCAATGCCTGAAGATTTAGATTGCCCTGGTGTTGTGCTGGTTTTGCAATTCATTTCTCATTTTCACATACTCTGTCTCCAGCAATATTAACCTAAATTTTGAAGCTGTTATGTGAACATGCAGTTGTGACGTTTAGAAGAGTTGGGGAGAAAGGAGGCATCCTTTCTCAAACAAGTCTCAAAAATGTCTGCTTCAGAATCACAATTGTATTTCTGATGATAATTCTGCTGGTAGACAACTTCACTGGACCCTTGCCCTGATCCCATCTGCACTCGTTGTGAAGTGCTAACCTAGGAGGGACAATCTTTCCCTTGTTCATCCCTTTCTACAGAGCACGGCACAAGAATGAAAGTAAAGGCATCACCACTGCTCCTGACCATTGAGCTGTTTAATTCTCTGCTAATTCCAGACATAGGGGGAACAAAGTGTTTCGATATCATCGAGGACATAGCACTGGGCTCATGGATTGAATGACTCCTGTAGCATTGGTCACCCTTCCTTTGGGAAAGGCAATGGGGCTAGAGTCGGGTTACTTTCTCATATTGGTCCTGATGATTGTGGATGAAAGGATGAGAGTTCTTGATGTTCTTGTTTTATTTTTGGATATCACAGCACTGGCACATGCCCCAAAGGACCACTAATGTGCTCGCTGTTTTGGTCCAAATTTTCCGATCTGGGTTAGAATCCGTTTCTGACCCAGGCCAGGCAAGAATTTGCCCACATACCCTTTAGAAGAGATTTCTCCAGGTAGGAACCTTCCCATCCAAAGCCCCACAGTGCAGTCGACGAATGTGCACAGGCAGGACGGGAGTTTGAAGCATAGAAAGCATGCCACTCTTTTGTAGTTGTCATGGTTTAAAGCTAGTAAAGATACATTGACAGCTATTGAGAGAAGGTAAGTGCTCAGCAATGTGAGACTGTGGGACTCTCAGAGTTTTCTCTTTATCTGCAGTATAGACAGATCTTCTTTCACTTGAATACTGGGACACAGGTGAACACATGAAAAGTGGAATTTTTCAACCCATAGGATGTGCTATTTCTGCCTCTTTCAGGTAGAGATTGACAGATTTCTGATTGCCAGTGGTGTAGAGGGCTATGGGGATAGGTTAGATCAAATGCATTGAAGTGTTTGATTCGTAAGAACATACTGAATGACAGGATAGAATTGATGAGTTGAATGGTTTTGTCCGTTTCTACCTACCTTAATAATGTTACATCTGACTATGTCTGAGTCATGGAGAATTGCAACTTCATCCATCCTTAGATGTGGACCACACAGCCTTCAGGGAATGAACAGGCAAAAATGATAATGTAGCAACATCAAATATTCAAAATAAGAGGAAGTTAATTCTGTTTGTCCCTGCTGTTGGATAAGATAGTTAATACTCAAGGGGTGAACCAATATGATAAGATAAACTCCACCTGTGAGGAAATAAAGGACAGTATTGAGGAGAACTAAAGTGGTGGATGTTTATCAAGTGTATTGTACACTTTTCATGTGTTCACCTGTGTCTCAGTATTCAAGTGAAAGAAGATCTGTCTATACTGCAGATAAAGAGAAAACTCTGAGAGTCCCACAGTCTCACATTGCTGAGCACTTACCTTCTCTCAATAGCTGTCAATGTATCTTTACTAGCTTTAAACCATGACAACTACAAAAGAGTGGCATGCTTTCTATGCTTCAAACTCCCGTCCTGCCTGTGCACATTCGTCGACTGCACTGTGGGGCTTTGGATGGGAAGGTTCCTACCTGGAGAAATCTCTTCTAAAGGGTACGTGGGCAAATTCTCAATCTTCTGAGTAAAAAAACGTTCTCTTGAGCTTGGATCTAAGTGTTCTTCCTCTCGGTTTTAAATTGTTCCCTCTGATTCTAGACCCCTTAACCAGAAGTGCATCTGTCCAGCACCTACCTTTAACTATTTGTACTTTTCAATTAGGTCACCTCACATTCTTTAATACCTAGAGATGACAAGTCCACTTTGCTCAGTCTCTCTTCATAGGGTAGTACTGTCTTTCCAGGTATAAATCTGGTGAACATTTCTTACACTCCCTCCTATGGCAATCATATCTTTCTTGTGCAGGTTAGCCAAATGGACCACATAAAATATGAGTTCTCTGATTGGGGCTATAAACCTGGTCAAATCAGGGATTCCAGGCTGGCCGATTTAAACAGTAGTGTCAAGGTTTCAGTTCACTCCAGGACCCAGCTCTGAACTAGCTGGGTCAGTGTCATATACTTTGCAAGTGTAAATAAAGTGTAACTCGGTGATGTGATGTGATGTGATACTAGCCGTCATGTAGCTATTTCAGATTGGTACCAAATTTGAAATATTTCTTTACCATTTTTAAGTACGTAATTTCTAAAAAAAACTCTATCACATATATTAATTTTTCTAAATTATGCTATGTGGTTGATACCAATTAGTCATACTCTCACCAATTTGAGATTTGAGTACTTACCCAGGCTGCAAACCATGGTGACACTGAGAAAATACTTCAATGTCATAGATAATGTCTTTTAAAGGCAGCTTTAAATTGGGGTCTTATCGGTCCTCTCGGGAGATGGAAATGATTCACAGTTACCGTTGGATGAAGAGAAGATTTGAATTCCTGATTCACAGTCTATGTACCCCTCTCCACCAGTAATGCTAAAAAAATGTCAGATAGTTCTCCATTTCATTGCTAGTTGTGGAATATTCCTGGCATAAATTAACCATCACATTTGATCACATTACAAATGATTACATTTCTCCACTAATTAGATAAATATGAGGTGCTGCATTTTGGAAAAGCAAATCAGAGCAGGACTAATACAATAAATGGTAAGGTCCTAGGGAGTGGTACTGATCAAAGAGATGTTGGAGTGCAGGTTGGCAATTCTTTGAAAGTGGAGTCGCAAGTATATAGGATAGTAAAGAAGGCATTTGGACTGCTTGCCTTTATTGGTCAGTTCATGGATTTGGGAGGTCATCTTGCAGCTGTATAAGACATTGGTGAAGCCACTTCTGGAATGCTGTGTTCACTTCTGGTCTCCCTGCTATCGGAAGGATGTTGTGAACCTTCAAAGGATTCAGAAAAGATTTACAAGGATGTTGCCAGGGTTGGAGAATTTGAGCAACTGGGAGAGGCTGACTAGTCTGGGGCTATTTTTCCTGGAACATCAGAGATTTATGGGTGACCTTATAGAGGCTTCTAAAATCATGAGGGGCATGATTAGCCAAGGTCTTTTCTCCAGGGTGGAGGAGTCCAAAACATGAGGGTATAAGTTTAAGGTGAGAGGGGAAAGATATAAAAGGGACCTAAGGGGCAACTTTTTCATGCAGAGATGCACTTTTTCGTGCATAAATGGAATGAGCTGTCAGAGGAAGTGTGGAGGCAGGTACAATTACAGCATTTAAAAGGCATTTGAATAGGAAGGGTTTAGAGGGATATGGGTAAAAAGTGAGGTCTGCAGATGCTGGAGATCAGAGCTGAAAATGTGTTGCTGGTTAAAGCGCAGCAGGTCAGGCAGCATCCAAGGAACAGGAAATTCAACGTTTCGGGCACGTGCCCGAAACATCGAATCTCCTGTTCCTTGGATGCTGCCTGACCTGCTGCGCTTTAACCAGCAACACATTTTCAGCTTAGAGGGATATGGGCCAAATGCTGGCAAATGGGATTAGATTAATTTTGAATATCTAGTCAGCATGGATGAGTTGGACCAAAAGGTTATGTTTCCGTGCTGTACATCTCTATGACTAATTCATTAATGGACATGAAATACATCAAAGGTTTTGAGAATGTGACAATATGCTATATAAATAAAAGCTCTAAATGTGGAGCCAAATATCACGTAAAATATATTCTTTCAGAGGTCAGATGGCTCAGTCTATGAAACCCTCAATCTTTAGTTTGGAAGATGACCTTTCAAGCCCAAACTTAGTGATTGTGGAGGTGCAAAAGAAACGGTTACAGAAAAGAATACAGCTGTTAGCGATACATTCCGGAGCAGAAGAAGCAGTTCCAGTCGCACATGCTTCACTTATTTACAACAATCAAATTCTGGTTAAAGAAATAACAGGTTTCTGTCAATGTCTGGAGCTGGATGATGCCTCAGTGGTAACCACTCCCCTGGTTAGGGGCAAAATAACTCATAATATAATTATATGTATGAAGTGGAGCAATGTTAAAGACACTTCACTAAGTGGGCTTGCCCTCAACAAATCATGAAGCATTCAACGCTTTTTTGCAGCAGGATAGTCATTTTACTGAACTATAAGCTGCTGAAGTCTGCACTGCATGATCTTTCAGAGAATGCACAGAAAGCAGTGATGGCTGCACTTGAAACTGAAGCAATCCAACAAGTCAGTACTGTCTCTGATATTGTAAAGGTTTTCATCCCTAAAGGTTACAGCAATTATATGCTACAATTTTGGGCAAATTGCTTTCTGACAATAATCTTAATCTACATCAGGGATGCATTTTGGTGTTGTTTTCCAGACCTTAACTAACACCAAGTTCTTTTTCAATATCACCCCTTTTGTCGAGAATGCTGTGCTGGAAAAGCGTAGCAGGTCAGAGCATCCGAGGAGCAGGAGAATTAACATTTCAGTCATTAGCCCTTCATCAGGAAACTGCTTGAAATGTCAATTCTCCTGCTCCTCAGATGCTGCCTGACCTGCTGTGCTTTTCCAGCACCACACTCTTGACTTTAATTCCCAGCATCTACAGTCCTCACTTTCTCCTAATTGATTTCATCCTTGTTGTGTATAGTTTAGATTGGCTCCCAATCAACCAACATCTTCATTTTTGTTTTTGTCTTTGTTTTCATATCCCTTCTTGTTAATATCTTTCCCTAAATCTGACAACTGCAATGGCCCATAAGAGATCTGAGCTTTTCCAATTCTTACTTCATGAATATCTCTAATTTTAATTACTCCACCATTTGTGGCTGCAAGTTCAGTTGTAGAGGAATCTCTGGAATATTTTCAACAGTTCACCATCTCTTGATTTCATTTCCTGTTTATAATATTCCTTAAAATCTTTTGAAAAACATCTCCTGATGGGGCAGCAATAAACATAATAGTTTTGTCAGTAATCATCAGTACATACTGCAGCTCAGTGACGTGAACATGAAATGATATAACTATGACTATATTATCAAATTATAAGTTGGAATACGATTGGACAATATAGTCATATGTACTTGCCCAGAATGTGAACTAAGAAATCAAGGTTGGTAGAGATATGGGAGACCAAACAAGAACAAAAATCATTCGATAATCTCATCAGGAAAATCTCAGAAACCTGTCCTGAAGGTCACTGGACCTGCAATGTTATCTCCAAGGTTTCTCCACAGATGCTGCCAAACCTAAGATTTTTCAGCAATTTCTGTTTTTGCTTCTGATTTCCAGCGCTGGTAGTTCTTTCAGTTTTTTTTTTATTTTTGGTGAGGAAATGTGCAACCTTTTGATTATAAAATATTATCTGTCGGAATAGCTGATCGGTGGAAGTATCTATAAAAATGATTAAAAAAAAACCTTTGTTGTAATAAAGATTTGAGCTGTACATAGCTTCCACGATTTGTGTACATTTCCCTGCACACATGAATA
Source organism: Hemiscyllium ocellatum (assembly GCF_020745735.1). NCBI lineage: Eukaryota > Metazoa > Chordata > Chondrichthyes > Orectolobiformes > Hemiscylliidae > Hemiscyllium > Hemiscyllium ocellatum. The sequence continues at coordinate 45,516,244 of NC_083411.1, read as the reverse complement.
AATGGTTGAACAAAGAAACCAGAGTCCTGTCTAGTTGAAAAAGTTGGGGTTAAACACACCCTTTCAGAGAAGCTGTGACTCAGAGCAAGCTGGGCCATTGTGAAAGTGGGCGATGATATGGTGAGCTGAAAATGTGTTGCTGGTTGAAGCGCAGCAGGTCAGGCAGCATCCAAGGAACAGGAAATTCGACGTTTCAGGCATAAGCCCTTCATCAGGAATGAGGAAAGTGTGTCCAGCAGGCTAAGATAAAGGGTAGGGAGGAGGGACTTGGGGGAGGGGCGATGGAGATGTGATAGGTGGAAAGAGGTCAAGGTGAGGGTGATAGGCTGGAGTGGGGTGGGGGCGGAGAGGTCAGGAAGAAGATTGCAGGTTAGGAGGGCGGTGCTGAGTTGAGGGAACCGACTGAGACAAGGTGGGGGGAGGGGAAATGAGGAAACTGGAGAAATCTGAGTTCATTCCTTGTGGTTGGAGGGTTCCCAGGCGGAAGATGAGGCGCTCCTCCTCCAGCCGTCGTGTTGTTATGTTCTGCCGGTGGAGGAGTCCAAGGACGTGCATGTCCTCGGTGGAGTGGGAGGGAGAGTTAAAGTGTCGAGCCACGGGGTGGTTGGGTTGGTTGGTCCGGGCGTCCCAGAGGTGTTCTCTGAAGCGTTCCGCAAGTATGCGGCCCGTCTCCCCAATATAGAGGAGGCCACATCGGGTGCAGCGGATGCAATAGATGATGTGTGTGGAGGTACAGGTGAACTTGTGGCGGACATGGAAGGATCCCTTGGGGCCTTGGAAGGAAGTGAGGGAGGAGGTGTGGGCGCAAGTTTTACATTTCCTGCGGTTGCAGGGGAAGGTGCCGGGAGTGGAGGTTGAGTTGGTGGGGGGTGTGGACCTGACGAGGGAGTCACGAAGAGAGTGGTCTTTGCGGAACGCTGATAGGGGAGGGGAGGGAAATATATCCCTGGTGGTGGGGTCCGTTTGGAGGTGGCGGAAATGACGGCGGAAGATACGTTGTATACGGAGGTTGCTGGGGTGGTAGGTGAGAACCAGTGGGGTTCTGTCTAGGTGGCGGTTGGAGGAGTGGGGCTCAAGTGCGGAGGAGCAGAAAGTGGAGGAGATGCGGTGGAGGGCATCGTCGATCACGTCTGGGGGGAATCTGCGGTCCTTGAAGAAGGAGGCCATCTGGGCTGTGCGGTGTTGGAACTGGTCCTCCTGGGAGCAGATGCGGCGGAGACGAAGGAATTGGGAATATGGGATGGCGTTTTTACAGGGGGCAGGGTGGGAGGAGGTGTAGTCCAGGTAGCTGTGGGAGTCAGTCGGTTTATAGTAGATGTATAGTTGATTATAAAATATTATCTGTCGGAATAGCTGATCGGTGGAAGTATCTATAAAAATGATAAAAAAAAACCTTTGTTGTAATAAAGATTTGAGCTGTACATAGCTTCCGCGATTTGTGTACATTTCCCTGCACACATGAATAAATGGTTGAACAAAGAAACCAGAGTCCTGTCTAGTTGAAAAAGTTGGAGTTAAACACACCCTTTCAGAGAAGCTGTGACTCAGAGCAAGCTGGGCCATTGTGAAAGTGGGCGATGATATGGTGAGCTGAAAATGTGTTGCTGGTTAAAGCGCAGCAGGTCAGGCAGCATCCAAGGAACAGGAAATTCGACGTTTCGGGCATAAGCCCTTCATCAGGAATGAGGAAAGTGTGTCCAGCAGGCTAAGATAAAGGGTAGGGAGGAGGGACTTGGGGGAGGGGCGATGGAGATGTGATAGGTGGAAGGAGGTCAAGGTGAGGGTGATAGGCCGGAGTGGGGTGGGGGCGGAGAGGTCAGGAAGAAGATTGCAGGTTAGGAGGGCGGTGCTGAGTTCGAGGGAATCGACTGAGACAAAGGTGGGGGGAGGGGAAATGAGGAAACTGGAGAAATCTGAGTTCATCCCTTGTGGTTGGAGGGTTCCCAGGCGGAAGATGAGGCGCTCTTCCTCCAACCGTCGTGTTGTTATGTTCTGGCGATGGAGGAGTCCAAGGACCTGCATGTCCTTGGTGGAGTGGGAGGGAGAGTTAAAGTGTTGAGCCACGGGGTGGTTGGGTTGGTTGGTCCGGGCGTCTCAGAGGTGTTCCCTAAAGCGTTCCGCAAGTAGGCGGCCTGTCTCCCCAATATAGAGGAGGCCACATCGGGTGCAGCGGATGCAATAGATGATGTGTGTGGAGGTGCAGGTGAATTTGTGGCGGATATGGAAGGATCCCTTGGGGCCTTGGAGAGAGGTAAGGGAGGAGGTGTGGGCACAAGTTTTGCATTCCCTGCAGTTGCAGGGGAAGGTGCCGGGAGTGGAGGTTGGGTTGGTGGGGGGTGTGGACCTGACAAGGGAGTCACGGAGGGAGTGGTATTTTCGGAACACTGATAGGTGAGGGGAGGGAAATATATCCCTGGTGGTGGGATCCGTTTGGAGGTGGCGGAAATGACGAGCATTCATTTTGTCTGCGCTCTGGTCATTTCTCCCACTGGAATTGAGGCCCAACAGTGCAGGTCCAACTTCAGAACGGGGACTCAAGTTTCTTTCAGAGGAACAGTAGGGTGTGTCTGGTTGGCAGCCAGAAATAAAAACTGATGCATCACATGTCACTGGAGCTGGCTGGGGCCAGAAGCATGTTATGGAGAGCCAGGTGGGAGCAGGAGTGGGAACATGTACGGGAGAGACAGGTGAGAATACAACAAGGGAACTGCAAGTCGGCCCAAGGTCTTGGATAACTTTGGAAGAACTCAGTCCTGTGCATGCGCACATCCAACAGATTAAAGTCACACAAATCAGTGAAAAGGAAGACATTTTGATCATTAATTAGAAACGAATGAGAGAAAGCTTTTAAAAAGTTTTGACAATTCAGGATACATATGGATCAGGGTTTTCCAATATAGATTCCTTTTATTATTAAAGGGAAGTTTGGGGAGATTGGAGTTATTCTCCTTGAAGCCGAAAAGATTAAGAGGCAAACTTATTGAGTTGTTCAAAATTATGAAAAATCTTGACAGGGTAAAGAAAGATATTCTGTTTCCACCAGTTGACATATCAGTAACTAAAAGTCACAATATCAAGGCTGTCAAAAAGAGAGCTAGGAGTGAGATGACGAGAAACTTTTTTCCTCAGAGAGTTGTCAGCATTTGGAATGGGAGAATGGTAGAGGTAGATACCATTGGAGGTTTTAAAAGATACCTAGATATCATTTTGAAAATGAAGAAGTTAGAGGGCTACAGAGGTAGGGCTGGAGAGTGGGACTAGCTGGGTAGCTCTTTTGGGAGTCAGTATAGACACAATGGATCAAATGGCCTCTTCTGTACTTAAAATTCTATGAAAAAGGTAGGAGGAGAGAAGGTGAGCTTGAGTTGACAGTGGAATGCAGCAATAAAGGAACAATCTCTCTCTCAAAAAAAAACAATCAACACAGTGACACCCTACAACTATTGGGATGATTACAGATGCACAGGAAAATATCCTGATGTAGAAAAACATATTTTAGTCCCCCCATACCCATGTGGGTTACGTTCCAGGACCTACATATCCACAGTTTCAGGAAGCCCGAAACTGTGGATAGGACCAAATCCATTCATTAAATGGGAAACATACCTTGCCAGCAGCTTCCTGGTGCCCGGTGCTGGAACATTCCCTATAATATGCACAGGCCATGCGTAAACCGCGGGTAACTGATACCGTGGAAAATAATTCTGCAGATACAGCGGTTGCCCTGTATATACCCAAAGCATACAAAGGTCAGATATGTTTGTGTTGGGCCTCAGAGTAGACTGGAATGGATCAGGATCTTCTCAAAGGAGAATTCAGGGTATTATGTGGAATGTTTCTAGATAGGGTAAGTAGGCAAAGTCTTTTCCCTGGGGTCAGAGAGTCCAGAACATGAGGGCATAAGTCTACGGTGAGAGGGGAAAGGTATAAAACAGACCTACGGGGCAACTTTTTCACACAGAGGGTGGTACAGGCATGGAATGAGCTGCCAGAGGAAGTGGTGGAGGCTGGTACAATTGCAACATTTAAAAGGCATTTGGATGGGCATATGAATAGGAAGGGTTTGGAGGGATATGGACTGGGTGCTGGCAGGTGGGACTAGATTGGGTTGGGACATCTGGTCAGCATGGACAGGTTGGACTGAAGGGTCTGTTTCCATGCTGTACATCTCTATGACTCTATGACATAGGACAAGGCATAAACAGGACTGCGGTGATATGCCAGTAGAAACAATTAAGGTACCATGGTACACACATCCATTTTATATAAAAAGGACCCAATTAAAGCAAGAGCCTATTAAGATGGTAGCCGACATTATCGAAGATCAAAAAGAGCAGGGAATAGTGGTAGGCATCACTTCAATGATTTTACTGGTCAAAAAAGCTAGATGGATCACATAGACTCACGAAAGGAGATATGGCCTTGACAGAAGTCATGCCCCAATTTCACCTGATTGTGGCAGCAGTGAGCAACAAGGTTACTGCCAACAGTGTTTTGAAAACCAACAACCTCTACCACTTAGAGGGGGCAAGGACAGCAGATCCATTGGAAAAATACCATTTACAAGTTCCACGCCAAGCCAAACACCATCCTAATTTGGAAATATTATCTCCATTCCCATTATTTCACTCAGTCAAAATCCTGGAAGTTCCTTTCTAACCACACTATGGGTATACCTAATCCCCATGGACTGCATCAATTGAAGAGGGCTGACTATTAAATCATGTTCAAGAGAAATTTGAGATTTGTCCATAACCTGTGAACGAACAAGGAAAATGATCAACCATGCCCCATGAGTAAAAATAAAAGTTGTAGAACATGTACTCAGGTAATATATATTCTAGAGACCTCTACAAAATGTAATGTGATATCCGATAAATGATCGTGGCACGTTTAATTTTATTGAGATGTTCTGCATGATAAATGAATGCAGCAGTAAGAGAGTGCAATAAAATGCAGACTGAGTGTGGAACTGACTCTTGTATCTAAAAACAATCACCTACCAGAGGTCAAGTTTCCAGCAGCGCACAAGGGAGATTACACGGTACCAAGGCTGAAAATAAGTGAGGAGATGGGTGAAGCTTTCCACTCAAAAAAACACCCAGGAAAATTTAATCACAGAGTAACCAGCCAAAGAAATGCCATAGCCGAAATTGAAAGGACAGAGTCTCTTAGGTCTGTCTCCTCCAATCACAGGCAACTTCGCTACCATGTTTGCTGTTGATAGGCTCACTACTGAGTAAATGTGAGAGCCATCCAGCAGGTGATTGGAGGAGCAGCTGGGCAGGTGCTGTCATGGTAATTTTTTTTGTTTTTGTATGCAGTATACCTTTAAGAGACATGCTCATGATATCATGACTGGAAACAGGACACTCTGTTGGAGGTATAATACTGTTATTATAACCCATTTGGGAAAGTTTGCTTATTTTCAATATACACCACTCCGGAGCACCAGGAAAATTAATAATTTAATCAAAGTATGCAAAATCCTAGTTTACCTGTTTGATGAAATCAAGTTAGTGGAAAACATGGACCAGGTTCCTGTACTTAACAAGAACTACTCTATTACAAATAAATAAGTTCTGACCACTGGTGAACAAAACTGTAAACTGTCAGCAATAACCACTAGTTCAAACTCTAATCCTCCCTTAAAAACCCCTCGCACACATACATATGGACAGATGCAAACAAAGAAAAGAAATATATGGGTGTTATACATTAAGTGAAAAACATTGGGGAATCACAGTTGTATATCAACACAAGCTTCAATGAGGTGATGTTTTTTTGAGACCACTGTCATTCAATTTCCTCCTTTTCATGCATTTTCAGTTTTTGCTGAAGGCACAGGGATTTAAACATGATTTTTTCAGTTTCACAAGTCATTGATTAGAAACAACAGCATATCGCAAATGTTGAGAGAAAACAATTGACTGTCCCCAGGTTTGAGTTATTTGGCTTGACAGTGTTAGAGACAGACCCAGCTTCTTCCAGCCTGGAAACCTTCTGCCTTTATATCTTTTGCTCACACACCTGTTCAGCAGCCTCACAGCCAGAGAGTTGTCAGCCTGATGACCACAGACATTCACAACATCGAACTGCATCCCACTCTGCACACAAGTGACAGGCTGTCTTATCTGTCTTCCCCCACTGGTTGCAGTGAAAACACAAGTCACAACAGTTCCAACGCATCAGTTCTTTTCTCAATCCTTGGTTCTAAAACTGTCCTCTTCCTCGAATGTAAAATTAAAGAAAGTAATAGTATGTAGTCTTACAATGTTTGTGACTGAATAACCTAATATTTGCCCAAATACTCAAGTGCCTTTGAGTGTAAGACATATATATGTTCTAATCCATAACTATTGATCTACTCAAAACCAAGTCACCCACAGTTAGTTTTATGTTACAGGAGCTAACAAGCATCAACATGTCAGGTATAAATTCACTGCTGGAGACAAAGCTGACACCATGGTGGCAGTTCATGGTTAGCAGGGGGCAATTTATAAGAGTCAAAGATGTCTAGTAAATATTCAGAAACATCAATAAAGATCCACCAAATAATATCGATGGATAGGAATATTTTTGGGCCATTAAGACCATTAATGATTTCCACGAGTGGAGATCATTACATTGAAAAAGACCGAGAAATTTCATTCCAGATTAAATTCCAAATTTGAAGAGCTGCCTCTCTCTAAAAGAAAACGATCCAACAACAGCCTTTCCGGTTTAAAAGTAAACAACAAAAAAAAATCAAAAGCTTTGCAAAATGTCAAACAAAACTCTCTTGAATGAAATACACCTTTCAACACACCAAAATCAGTGTTCTAAACTGAGGCTACTTGCCTTCCCGCAGGGTATCAGTTACATCCGCCATTTTGAGTCCAATTCGAAAAATAGCGGGAAGATGGTGTGACATCATAATTCCTTCTTCGGAGTAAGTGACATCTAGTGGCAGGATCCTGCTACTCCAAGTCAGTAGATTGCGAAGGGACAGCTTCTCAGGTGACGCAAGTTGAGCAACAAGGTACAGTATATAAGGTGGAGCTGACATGAAAAATAATCAGAGAGCAAAGCAAAAGCAAGTTGATAAATAAACGAACGCCACTCCTTAAAACAGAAGTGAAGAGCTCCAGTGAGACATGGCAAGCAAAGATTTGGGCAAATGGTTTGGGCAGCAATGAATATCTTTAAGAAATGTCAGTTCCTCAAGCAACCTTTGCAAGCCTGTTTTACAGATCAAGTGATAAAAGATCTCAAGAAAAGCTCTATTTTGCATGCCATCATTCACAGAATTAGGCCATCCACGCTTTCCATGAATGATCAACAAGATTCAGAAAAAAAATCTAGGAAGCACTCAAAACCAGATCAAGGTGAGAATGAATTTCAGACTCCAATCCATGTCATAACAACAAGACCCTATTGACATATTTGTTTGAAGATGTTAGAGTCAATGGCATTTATGAATAAAAACTCTCTGAGAGGCTCAATGAATTAATAATCACTTTGACACCATTTAAAAACTTTGGGAAGGATTCCTGCATACGATGAAAGGTCATAGCATTGATACCTTGCTGAACAACAGTATAAACACAGGGTAGACAAACAGGAAGCTGGAAAAAATGCAGCAAACCAGGCAGCATCAGAAGCTGGAGAAGTCGACGTTTCAGGTGTAACCCTTCTTCAGGACTGAAACATTGACTTCTCCACCTCCTGATGCTACCTGGCTTGCAGCATTTTTTTCCAGCCTCCTGTCTTTCTATTTTGGATTCCAGCATCTGCAGTTCTTTTTGTCTCCAGTCAGTATAAACACAAAGCCGCAATGGGAGGCCATCAACAACAATATATTTTAGGTGCATGCTAAGTTGTTCCTCTAGTCAGCCGGTGAATCAAATGAACAAAATTTCTCACAGATGTGGTTTGAGGAACATATCCAAGAGCTGTCCAACATTCTGTGGCATCTGCAAATCATATAGCACCAATGGACATGTGCAGGAAATCTAGTTCTAAATGGCCAGGCCAGACTCTGTAACAAAACACACGTTATCAACGCGATTATCAACAAGCCAGGTGCCAGGGTTTGTGATGTCTCGGATTGTGTTTTCAGGATCCTTGAGGAGGAGGATGAGCAGCCCCAAGTCATGGTCCACATAGGTACTAACGACGTAGGTAGGAACAGGGATGGGGATTTAAAGCTGACATTCAGGGAGCTAGGGTGGAAGCTGAGCGCTAGAAAAATACAGAGTCGTTATCTCTGGTTTGTTGCCCATGCCACATGCTAGCGAGGTGAGGAATAAGGAGAGGAAGGAGTTGAATGCATGGCGACAGGGATGGTGCGGAGGGAGGTTTCCAGATAGCTGCATAATTGGGGTTCATTCTGGGTAGCTGGGACCTCTACAAACAGGATGGTCTACATCTGAACCAGAGGGGTACCAATATCCTGGGTGTGGGCAGGGAATTTGCTAATGGTATTCAAGAGGGTTTAAACTAATTCAGCAGGGGGATGCAAACCTAAATTGTAGCTCCAGCGTCGAGGAGGTTGAGAGTAGTGAGGTCAGAAATATGGTTTCAAGGTCACAAGTGTTCACCAGAAAGCAGGAAGGTGGTTTGAAGTGTGTCTACTTCAACGCCAGGAGTATCCAGAATAAGGTGGGTGAACTTGAAGCATGGGCTGGTATCTGGGATTTCAATGTTGGGACCATTTTGGAGACATGGATTGAGCAGGGACAGGAATGGTTGTCGCAGATTTCGGGATTTAGATTTTCAGTATGAACAGAGAAGATGGTAAAAGAAGGGGAGGTGTGGATTGTTAGTCAAAGACAGTATTACGGTAGCAGAACGGATATTTGAGGACTTCTGGATCTGTGGTGCTGGAAGAGCACAGCAGTTCAGGCAGCATCCAACGAGCAGCGAAATCGACGTTTGGGGCAAAAGCCCTTCATCAGGAATAAAGGCAGTGAGCTGGAAGCATGGAGAGATAAGGTAGAGCAGGGTGGGGTGGGGAGAGAGTAGCATAGAGTACAATGGGTGAGTGGGGGAGGAGATGAAGGTGATAGGTCAGGGAGGAGAGGATGGAGCAGATAGGCCCTCCAATCCCTCTGCTCCAATCCCAACCTCACCATTAAGCCAGCGGATAAAGGGGGTGCAGTGGTAGTCTGGTGAACTGACCTCTACACCGCTGAAGCCAAACGCCAACTTGAGGACACCTCTTCCTACTGCCTCCTAGACCATGACCCCACCCCCCATCACCAAACCATCATCTCCCATACAGAACCTCGTCACCTCAGTGGATCTCCCACCCACAGCTTCCAACCTCATAGTCCGGGAACCCCGCACTGCCCGGTTCTACCTCCTTCCCAAGATCCACAAGCCTGACCACCCTGGCCGACCCATTGTCTCAGCATGCTCCTGCCCCACCGAACTCATCTCTACCTACCTCGACACTGTCCTATCCCCCCTAGTCCATGAACTCCCCACATACGTTCGAGACACCACCCACGCCATCCACCTCCTCCAAGACTTCCGTTTCCCTAGCCCACAACGCCTCATCTTCACCATGGATAGCCAATCCCTCTACACCTCCATCCGCCATGACCAGGGCCTCCAAGCCCTCCGTTTTTTTCCTCTCCAGACGTCCCCAACAGTACTCTTCCACCGACACTCTCATTCGTTTGGCCGAACTGGTCCTCACCCTTAACAATTTCTCCTTTGAATCCTCCCACTTCCTCCAGACCAAAGGGGTAGCCATGGACACACATATGGCCCCAGCTATGCCTGTCTCTTTGTTGGCTACGTAGAACAGTCCATCTTCCGTAATTACACCGGCACTACTCCCCACCTCTTCCTCCGCTACATTGATGACTGCATTGGCGCCACCTCGTGCTCCCGCGAGGAGGTTGAGCAATTCATCAACTTCACCAACACATTCCACCCTGACCTTAAATTTACCTGGACTATCTCTGACACCTCCCTCCCCTTTCTGGACCTCTCCACCTCCATTAATGATGACCGACTTGACACTGACATATTTTACAAACCCACCGACTCCCACAGCTACCTGGATTACACCTCTTCCCACCCTATCTCTTGCAAAAATGCCATCCCGTACCCAATTCCTCCGCCTCCGCCATATCTGCTCCCATGAGGACCAGTTCCACCATAGAACACACCAGATGGCCTCCTTCTTTAGAGACCGCAATTTCCCTTCCCACGTGGTTAAAGATGCCCTCCAACGCATCTCGTCCACATCCCACACCTCCGCCCTCAGACCACACCCCTCCAATCGTAACAAGGACAGAACGCCCCTGGTGCTCACCTTCCACCCTACCAACCTTCGCATAAACCAAATCATCCGCTGACATTTCCGCCACCTCCAAAAAGACCCCACCACCAAGGATATATTTCCATCCCTGCTCCTTTCCGCCTTCCGCAAAGACCGTTCCCTCTGTGACTACCTGGTCAGGTCCACGCCCCCCTACGACCCACCCTCCCATCCTGGCACTTTCCCCTGCCACCGCAGGAACTGTAAAACCTGTGCCCACACCTCCTCCCTCACCTCTATCCAAGGCCCTAAACGAGCCTTCCACATCCATCAAAGTTTTACCTGCACATCCACTAATTGTATCCGTTGCTCCCGATGTGGTCTCCTCTACATTGGGGAGACTGGGCGCATCCTAGCAGAGCAATTTACAGAACATCTCCGAGATACCCGCACCAATCAACTACACCGCCCCATGGACCAACATTTCATCTCCCCCTCCCACTCTGCCGAGGACATGGAGGTCCTGGGCCTCCTTCACCGCCGCTCTCTCACCACTAGACGCCTGGAGGAAGAACGCCTCATCTTCCGCCTCGGAACACTTCAACCTCAGGGCATCAATGTGGACTTCAACAGCTTCCTCATTTCCCCTTCCCCCGCCTCATCCTAGTTTCAAACTTCCAGTTCAGCACTCTCCCCATGACTTGTCCGGACTTGTCCAACCGGCTTATCTTCTTTTCCACCTATCCACTCCATCCTCTCCTACCTGACCTATCACATTCATCTCCTCCCCCACTCACCTATTGTATTCTATGCTACTCTCTCCCCACCCACCCTCCTCTAGCTTATCTCTCCATGCTTCCAGCTCACTGCCAAAACGTCGATTTTACTGCTCCTCGGATGCTGCCTGAACTGCTGTGCTCTTCCAGCACCACTGATCCAGAATCTGGTTTCCAGCATCTGCAGTCATTGTTTTTACATAATTGAGGACTTGCCTACTGAGGTAGTAGGGACTGAAGTTAGAAACAGGAAAGGAGAGGTCATCCTGTTGGGAGTTTTCTATAGGCCTCTGATTAGTTCCAGAGATGTATAGAAAAAGCTACCAAAGATAATTCTGGATAGGAGCAAGAGTAACAGAGTAATTGTTATGGGGGATTTTAATTTTCCAAATATTGACTGGAAATACTATAGTTCAAGTATTTTAGATGGGTCAGTTTTTGTCCAATGTGTGCAGGATGGTTTCCTGACACATTATGCAGACAAGCCAACAAGGGGCAAGGCCACATTGGACTTAGTACTGGGTAATGAACCAGGCCAGATGTTAGATTTGGAGGTAGGTGTGAACTTTGGTGATAGTGAACACAATTTGGTTATGTTTACTTTAGCGAGGGAAAGGGAAAGGTATATAATGCAGGGCAAGAGTTATTGCTGGGGGAAAGGCAATTATAATATGATTGGGGAAGATTTAGAATACATAGGATGTGGAAGGAAACTGCAGGGACTAGGCACAATTGAAATGTGGAGTTTATTCAAGGAACAGCTACAGCGTGTCCTTCATAAGTATATCCTGTGAAGCAGCAAGGAAGTGGTCGAGTGAGGGAGCCATGGTTTACTACAGAAGTTAAATCTCTTGTCAAGAGGAAGAAAAATGATTATGTTTGGATGAGACGTGAAGACTCAGTTAGGGTGCTTGAAAGTTACAAGTTAGCCAAGATGGACCTAAACAGAGAGCTAAGAAGAGCCAGGAGGGGACATGAGAAGTCATTGGCAGGTAGGATCAAGGAAAGCCCTAAAGCTTTGTAAAGGTATATCAGGAATAAAAGAATAACTATAGAAAGATTAGGACCAATCAAGGATAGTAGTGAGAAGTTGTGCGTGGAGTCCAAGAAATCGGAGAAGTGCTAAATAAATATTTTTCATCAGTATTCACACTGGAAAAAGACAATGTTGTCGAGGAGAATACTGGGGTACAGACTACTAGACTAGACGGGATTGAGGTTCACAAGGAGGAGGTGTTCGTAATTCTGGAAAGTGTGAAAATAGATAAGTCCCCAGGGCCGGATGGGATTTATCCTCGGATTCTCTGGGAAGCCAGAGAGGAGATTGAAGAGCCTTTGCCTTTGATCTTTATGTCATCATTATCTACAGGAATAGTACCAGAACACTGGAGGAAAGCAAATGTTATCCCCTTGTTCAAGAAAGGGAGTAGAGACAACCCTGGGAATTACAGACCAAATGAGCCTTACCTCAGTTGAGGGTAATGTGTTGGAAGAGTTTATAAGAGGTAGGATTTATAATCATCTAGAGAGGAATAAGTTGATTAGGGATAGTGAACATGTGAAGGGTAGGTCGTGCCTCACAAACCTTATTGATTACTTTAAGAAGGTGATGAAACAGGTGAATAAGGATAAAGTGCTTGATGTGTATATGGATTTCAGTAAGGCTTTTGATAAGGCTGTTGTTCAAAATATGGAGGCGAGGGGTTGAGAGTGATTTAACGGTTTACATCACAAATTGGCTAGCTGAAAGAAGACAAAAGGTGGTGATTGATGGTAAATGTTCATCCTGGGGTTCAAGTTACAAGTGGTGTATCGCAAGGATCTGTTTTGGGACCACTGCTGTTTGTCATTTTTATAAATGACCTAGATGAGGACATCAAAGGATGGTTTAGTAAATTTGTGGATGACACTAAGGTCGGTGGAGTTGTGGATAGTGCTGAAGGATGTTGCAGGTTACAGAGACACATAGATAAGCTGCAGAGCTGGGCTGAGAGGTGGCAAATGGAGTTTAATGCCTAAAAGTGTGAGGTGATTCACTTTGGAAGAAGCAACAAGAATAAAGAGTACTGAGTTAATGGTAGGATTCTTGGTAATGCAGATGAGGAGCGAGATCTTGGTGTCCATGTACATAGTTCACTGAAGGGTGCCAGCCAGGTTGTTAAGAAGTCATACTTTGTGTAAGGTTTTATTGGGAGAGGGATTGAGTTTCGGAGCTGGAGCTGGATAAAACTCAGGTACAGACGCACTTGGAGTATAGCGTATAGTTCTGGTCAGCGCATTATTGAAAGGATGTGGAAGCTTTGGGAAGGGTTCAGAGGAGATTTACTGGGATGTTGACCGGTATGGAGGAAAGGTCTTATGAGGAAAGGCTGAATGACTAGAGGCTGTTTTCTTTCGAGAGAAGAAGGTTGAGAGGTGATTTAATTGAGACATCTAAGATAATCAGTGGGTTAGATAGAGTGAACAGAGAGAGCCTTTTTCCTCAGATGGTGATGGCTAGCAGAAGGAGACATCGCTTTAAATTGAGGGGTGATAGATATACGGCAGATGTCAGAGACAGTTTCTTTCCACAGAGAGTAGTGGGGACATAGAAAGCACTGCCTGCAACTATGTTCAACCCACCAATTTTAAGGGCATTTAAATGGTCATTGGATAAACATATGGATGAAAATTGATTAGTGTATGATAGATCGGCCTCAGGTTGGTGCAACATCGAGGACCGAAGGCCCTATACTGTACTGTAATGTTCTATGTTCTATGATTGTGCAACAGTACAATGCTGGCAGCAAACTGTCAAGAAGATACACAAACATGTTGATAAATTGCCCATTCAACAATGTGATTAGATTACTTACAGTGTGGAAACAGGCCCTTCGGCCCAAGGGTGGCCGAAATCCACACCCTCCCATCAAAGCGCAACCCACCCATACCTAACACTACGGGCAATTTAGCATGGCCAATTCACCTGACCTGCACATCTTTGGACTGTGGGAGGAAACCGGAGCACCCGGAGGAAACCCACGCAGACACGGGGAGAATGTGCAAACTCCACACAGTCAGTCGCCTGAGGCGGGAATTGAACTCAGGTCTCTGGCGCTGTGAAGCAGCAGTGCTAACCACTGTGCCACCGTGCCACACACCTACACTCTTGTGAAAGGCAAATTTCAGAACATGATCATGCTTTCCATATTGTTAACCTCACGCAACAGGTCAGTGATATAAGGCCATAAGAAGCTTTTACAGCCATTGATAGCACACGTTCTGAAAAAAACAGAATGACGCACTCTAAAAGCAAAATTTGACAAATGGGACAAGTGCTAACATATTATCACTATGCATCCTGCAAGTGATGTTCGGGTACAGCCTCTCACTGCATAATCATTAAGTCCAGGTATTGGTATAATCATAGTGTTGTGCCAATACATTAGTTCATTTTAGCTTTCCCAAAATCTTCTACCTGGTGCATATGAATGATCCAGCAGTGTCAGGACAATCGGTGTGCACACTGAAGTCATAATACATGAAATTTAAACCACACCAACTGGGGTAGAATGGACCACACATATTGCAATCAAGTCAGGAAGTGAAGACATTATTATTGGCCAGAGCCAGAGTAAACAATTGGAATTAGCAACTGCCAAAGATAAGCAAGCAAAAGAATTGTAAAAGGGTTGGCCTGACACTATTTTTAAAGGCACCCCTGAGAACTTTCACTCATTTTGGCCTTGAAGAGATGAACATGGCATATTACAGCAAGTTATTTTACCAGTCAAACAAACCCTATTACCACAAAGATCACATCAGGAGATCATGTCCATGTTACACCAGGGATGCACGGTATTGAACAGACATGAAGGCTATGTGCTGGCCAGGAATGAAGCAGAATATCCAACAACCCATGAATCTAAGTGAGGCACGCCAAATGTAACAACCCCCACAGTGGGGGGGAGACTGTACATCCACATGATGTTTCATCCATTCCCAGGACAAAAACAGCAACAGATGCAGTCACATTGCAAGGGAGCAATTATATGCTCGTGACAAACAAATTCTCCAAATTTCCCATTGTTCAACAACTTGGCCTCATAACAACTTCACTGGTATCATAATCCCTATTTTTAATTTAGTCCATGTCCTGAATGGTTGGTGCCTGATAATAGACTGCAGTTCATTGATAAACCATTACTGGACATGTGTGCCATGTGGGGAGTGACTCATAATACATCTTCATCCAACTATCCTCACTCAAACCAACTCACAGAATGGTGTGTACTATCAAATCTATGATCGTTTATTTGTGAGCAGCATCACAAGATTTGTACACTACATTGCCACATTTCCACGCAAAACTGATGAAGAAGGGATTACCATCCCCATCATAATTTCCATATGGAAGGCAGATGTGAATGACCTTACCCATCAACTAATTGTTTGACTGTTTTGAGACATGGGTTGTTCCTCTTCAAGGCACAGAAGAAAATGGAAGAGAGATGAGCAAGGAGGTAGAGCTACTAAAACTGCACATTGGTGAGACAGTGCAAGTTAGAAATCCAAACACAAGCACTTAGATACTAGCAAGGTTTTCTGGAATATATAACCAGTCCACATCATTCAAAGCCATCCCTGATCCTGGTATGACATGGCAAAAGAAAACAGAAGCTATCTCAGACTAATGTATGACACACAAATTATTGCAAAGAGAGTGAGGAAGATAATGTGGTGATGTTGAGTGACATCAGCACAGTAAGACAAACAAGTGGTTGATCTAGAGCAGTCACAATCAATACAGACCTCTGCAGATCGTATCTGATCATCAGCTCAGGGCAGATTAGTAAATTTCCAGAGCATTATATTGAAGTTTGAATTGTTAGCCTTGCAAACTCTGTTTTACCTGTTTGTATAATAATCCGATTAACAACATATGCCTATGTCAAGTAAATTTATTTGAGATAATTTGTTTTCTCTTTGGGAAAGGGGCATGTTGTGTTGTGTCTCACAGTTAATATGCAATACCTTTATTTAAAAAAAGTATGCTTATGATAGCACGACTGTTTCAGGGCATATGACCTGAGGGTATAAAGATCTCAAAATCTCCCTTAATGGAGAGCGACCTGAAACATGATACACAGAATTACAGGGTTGTTATGGTGCAGCAGGAGGCCATTTAGTTCACCATGTCAGAACTGACTGAGCATTTTACCGTATTGCTAATCTCCTGTCTTTTTCCTGTAAAGTTATCTCTTATTTCCATGTAAATAACCATCCAGTACTCTCCTGAATTTTTGAATTTGTACCTGCCTCCACCACACTTCCAGGTGGTACATTCCAGTCTCAAACTACTCACTGAGTGAACAAAGTTTTTCTCATTTGCTTCTTTTGCAAAATACTTTCAAATCATTTTCTCTGGTTCTTATTTCTTTACAAATGATGTGCCTTTCCTATCTATTTTATCCAGAACTCCCATGATTTTGAAAGCTGTCCAATCTTCTCTGAGCATTGTCCTATTTGAGGAAAACAGTCCCAACTTTTCCAATCTTGCATCATAACTAAAGTGTTTCATCTCCGCAACCATTCTCATAAACCTCCTCTGCACTGTCTCTGTTGCATTCACATCCTTCATTTTGTTGGCACCTAGAAACGTACACAGTATTGCAACTAATTAGTGTCATATATAAGTTCATCATAACTTCCCGGCTTTTTCACTCCGAAGTCCCTGCTAATGAAGCCTAGAGTATCACATGCTTTGTTAATTGAATTGCCCTCTTGACCTAATACCTTTAATAATGTATGTAAATATTCACCCATCTTTCTGCTACTTTAGACCCTTCAGAATCATGCCTTATATTTTACACTGTCTTGTCATGTTCTTTGCGTGAAAGTGTATCATCTCACACTTCTCTATGGTGAACTTCATCTACCAAATATCTGCACACACAACCAATTTGTCACTGTCCTTTTACAGTTCCATATGGTTCTCTTCATAGCTTACAGGTCTCTAAAGTCTCAAATCATCTGAAAGCTTTGAAATTGTTGTTGCTCACCAAGATCTGGAATAGTTGCATAGAGATCAGGAGAAGCAAGTGCCCTGATAATGACCTCTGGGGAATTCTATTGTGAATGTTTCTCCACCTGCAAAAGATCCATTGACCCTGTTTCCTATCCCTCAGCCAGTTATATATCCATATTGCTACTTTCCTTTTCACTCCATGATCTATCACTTTCCTTACAAGTCTGTTGTGTGACAATGTAGCAAGTGCTTTTAGGAAGCCCAAAAGCTTTGCCCTCATAAATTCTTCCTGTTACCTCTTCAAACGTCTCCAGCAAGTTAGTTTTAACACATCCAAATTTACCCTTCTGAAGTATCATAGAATCCCTATAATGTGAAAGCAAGCCATTTAGCCCATCACATCAAAACCAACCCTCCAAACAGCATCCACCCAGACTCACCATATCCCTGTTATCCTGCATTTCCCATGACTAATCCACCTAGCCTGCACAGTCCTGGATACTATGGGACAATCGCAGCATGGCCAATTCACCTAACCTGTACATGTTTGGTCTGTGGAAGGAAACCAGAGCACCCAGAGAAAGCCTGTGCAGACCGCGGGGTGCGGGGGTTGGGGGAGTGGGGGTGGGATGTGCAAACTCCACACATACATTTGCTTGAGGCTGGGATCGAACCTGGGTCCCTGGCAGCACATCAATCCATTTTTTTCCATGTGACCATTATTTCAATCCTGAGTAGCTCTTCTGAAAATCCCTCCAAAACAGCTGACTGGTCTGGCATAAGTTTAACACCTCAGCCATATCTCCTTATGTCAATCTACATTTTGGTCTACTCAGCATTTACTATTACCCTTTTACTATTGATATCCTTGAAAAACATTTTGGGATTTTCTTCAATGTAAGCCAATCTATTATTGTGGTTCTGTTCGCCGAGCTGGAAGATTTTGCTGCAAACGCTTCGTTCCCTGGCTAGGAAACACCATCAGTGCTATTGGAGCCTCCTGTGAAGCGCTGCTTTGATGTTTCTTCCGGTATTTATAGTGGTTTGTTCTTGCCGCTTCCGGGTGTCAGTTTCAGCTGTAGTAGTTTGTATGTGGGGTCCAGGTCGATGTGTCTGTTGATGGATGTTCTTGCCGCTTCCGGGTATCAGTTTCAGCTGTAGTGGTTTGTATATGGGGTCCAGGTCCATGTGTCTGTTAATGGAGTTTGTGGATGAATGCCATGCCTCTAGGAATTCCCTGGCTGTTCTCTGTCTGGCTTGTCCTATGATGGTAGTGTTTTCCCAGTCAAATTCATGTTCCTGGTTGTCTGAGTGTATGGCTACTAGGGATAGCTGGTCGTGTCGTTTCGTGGCTAGTTGATGTTCATGTATGCGGATTGTTAGCTGTCTTCCTGTTTGTCCTATATAGTGTTTTGTGCAGTCCTTGCATGGTATTTTGTAAACTACGTTAGTTTGGCTCGTGCTGGCTATTGGGTCCTTTACTAACTAACGTAGTTTACAAAATACCATGCAAGGACTGCACAAAACACTATATAGGACAACCAGGAAGACAGCTAACAATCCGCATCCATGAACATCAGCTAGCCACAAAACGACACGACCAGCTATCCCTAGTAGCCATACACTCAGACAACCAGGAACATGAATTTGACTGGGAAAACACTACCATCATAGGACAAGCCAGACAGAGAACAGCCAGGGAATTCCTAGAGGCATGGCATTCATCCACAAACTCCATTAACAGACACATGGACCTGGACCCCATATACAAACCACTACAGCTGAAACTGATACCCGGAAGCGGCAAGAACATCCATCAACAGACACATCGACCTGGACCCCACATACAAACTACTACAGCTGAAACTGACACCCGGAAGCGGCAAGAACAAACCACTATAAATACCGGAAGAAACATCAAAGCAGCACTTCACAGGAGGCTCCAATAGCACTGATGATGTTCCCTAGCCAGGGAACGAAACGTTTGCAGCAAAAACTTCCAGCTCTGCGAACAGAACCACAACAACGGACACCCGAGCTACAAATCTTCAACCAGACTTTAAACCAGTCTATTATCATAATCCCACTTTGCTTCTCGTATTTGATTTCTTACCTCTGTTCTGAACTGTCAGTACTCCTCATGGTTCTTGGTTGTATTTATTACCTGACATCTGCCATAAGCACACTTCCGTTTCCTTCAACTTAAATTTGATCTGCTTCATCATTCAGGATTGTTTACTTTTATCTTTTGAAGGAACACTGTACCCAAACTCTCTCCTCTTCAGAAGTAATCCACTGGTTGGCTTCTATTGTTCCTGCCTACCTTGGTTCCAGTATATCCAGCCCTGATTTGTTCTTGTTCTATTAAAGTCAATGCTCCATCAGTATATTATTCATCCTCCACCAACATCCTAAACCTTCTGATGCTCTGATCAGTGCTGTCTGAATGCTGCCCCAGTGTCACTTCATCTACTTGGCCCACCTCATTACCAAGAACCAAGTCTAGCAATATCTCTTTATTGTTGGAGTGGACACATACTGCTGCAGGAAATTCCCCTGAATGCAATCTGATGGAAGCATGTGGCTATTTGTACCTAAATGGTGCAATGTTAACCTATTCACTGATGTGTCAGTGATTGTAATATTTGTATGTACCAGGAGTTATAATAAATATATTGAGTCTTTCAGTACCAAGTTACACACATCTAGTTTAGATTAGATTAGATTCCCTACAATGTGGAAACAGGCCCTTCGGCCTATCTAGTCCACACTGACCCTCCGAAGAGTAACCCACCCAGACCCATTCTCTCTAACTAATGCACCTAACACTACGAGCAATTTAGCATGAGCAATTTACCTAACCTGCACATCTTTGGACTGTGGGAGGAAACCGGAGCACCCAGGAGAAACTCGCGCTGACATGGGGAGAATGTGCAAACTCCACACAGACAGTTGCACGAGAATTGTTCTTATACTACAGGAGCTATCATCAGCACCAGTGCATCAGAGATGAATATTCAACTGGAGCCAAAGCCCACATCCCTGTGACAGATCAGCAGAGGTGAGCATGTTCCTGTGGTTGCCATTGGCTGACACTGGACCCGGGGATATTGCACTTGGCTATGTTCAGTTGTTGCAATGGGCAGAATCCGAGGGAGGGATTGCTGTAACAATGGGCGTAAAGAAGGGGCTATTGGGGTGAAAGAGGCTGCAATGTCCTCTTTAATACTGTTGTGTGTGCACTTACATCAGACGGATTGCTGTAGATCAGCGAGGTGACTCACTTCTCATCGCATACCATTGATTGATAGTCAAATAAATGCTGGCCTTGCAAGAATGAACTAAGAGAAAAATCAATCAACCTTGAGCTGTCATAACATCTAAAACCAGAAGATGTCAGCACAGACCTTCCATCAGTCAGTGCAGGAATCCGAGCAATGTTTTCCTGCCTTTATTGAAATCATAGAGGTTGCATCATGTAGATGTTCTCGGAAAAGGAAAAGAAACAAGGTCGTGCCTGTGGGTTTCTTACACAATGTTAGATTTGTAATTTTCTGTTTCAGATTTGGACATCATAATCACATTCTTCCAGTCATGAGTCACACGTTCCCTGGAATTCAGCCCCTAAAAACTGCCCTACAGACACCCCATTGGACTGACTAAAGTATCTGCAGTTTATTACTGTTTCTAATAGATCCCCTCACTAACACTGAGAGTGAGATATACTGCCATTGAATCACAAGGTTATGGTTTTGATTATAACTGTTTTATTGTCTTGTTTGTGGGCTGAGTGTGGAATGGTCAGCATTGGTGGATCAGGGAAGGAGAAGCTGCTGGTACATAACGCGATGACACAAAAGCAGAAGAGGGTATGTCATTGTCTTCATACCCTGTGAGGGTTGGTCAGAGTGAGAGTGAAAGCAAGCTCTCACTCATGGAAAACTGATTCATACTTCTCCGCAAAAATCACAGATCCACACACCTACTACAGCCAATCTGTTGCAATATGACACATATGTGAACATTACAACGCATGCAACATACACAAATATTTAGTTAATGACAGATATAGAAATCTCACAATATTTTATTCTCCCTCTCTCCCACCCCCCATTGCCACCATTTCTCACTAACAACATTTCCCATGCTCCCCCTCCTCCAGTTGTCTAAATATTTGTCTGGATCATTGGTCTCCACACTGTGAGTTATAGAGTCATGCAGTATGGAAAAGACGCTTAGGTCCAACCAGTCCACACCAACCATGTTCCCAAACTAAACTAGTTCAACCTGCCTGCACTTAGCCCATATCCCACCAAACATTTCTTATTCATGAACTTATCCAAATGTCTCTTAAACTCTGTAATTGTGCCTGCATCTATCACTTTCCCTGGTAGTTCATTTCCCACACGAACCATTCTCTGTTTAAAAAGGTTACCCCCCATGTCTTTTTAAATCTTTCACCTCTCAACTTAAATATATGCCTCATAATTTTGAACTCCCCTATCCTCAAAAAAAGACCCTTGCCATTCACCTTGAACCTCATCATTCTATAAATTTCTATCAAGTCACCCCAAAACTCCTGCAGTCAAGTGAAAAAAATCCCAGCCTATCAAACCCTCCATCCCTGGCATCATCCTGGTAAATCTTTTCTGAACCCTCTCCAGCTTAATAGTATTGGCTAAATGTTTGCTGCAAGGTGCTGTGATGTGTAACAGACTGTGCAGGCACTTGGTGCTGTTATTGTCCCCTCACTGGGTGTCATTGACACAGTGGCCCCTACCTCAGGAAGGGAAGTGGTTTCAGCACCAATTAGGAAAGTCCCATTGATTTGGGAATGCTGCATCAGATCCAGTTAGTAAATGATTCAGCGGAATACTTCCCATATTCTCAACAAGAAACCGTCAGAATGATAGCTACGAGATTGGCTTCCCTTTTCAAATAAAACATTTCTCAAATAAAACAGAAGAACTGTGGTTCATTGCTGAATGCAAATTAATCTTTAAAGAATCAGTTAAGTCTCTCAGGCTCAGTTCTATGAACACAGAGAGAAATGCTGGCATTTATGTAGTGACTTTGAATCTATCAGAACTTCAGGAAGTGTCTCAGACAGACGGAAAGACAGAAACAATTAGCCATTAATTGTACATGAATTATGTTTAAACATAAACATAAATTATGTTTAAACATAAACATAAAAATAAACCCTAAAGCTTTCAATAGGTATATCAGGAATAAAACAATGACGAGAGTAAGATTAGGGCCAACCAAGGACAGTATTGGGAAGTTGTGTGTGGAGTCTGAGCAGATAGGGGAAGCGCGAATGTTTTTTGTCAGTATTCACACTGGAAAAAGACAAAGTTGTTGAGGAGAATACTGAGATAAAGGCTACTAGACTAGATGGGATTGAGGTTCACAAGGAGGAGGTATCAGCAATTCTGGAAAGTATGAAAATAGATAAGTCCCCTGGGCTGGATGGGATTTATCCTAGGATTTTCTGGGAAGTCAGGCAGGAGATTGAAGAGCCTTTGGCTTTGATCTTCATGTCACCATTGTCTACAGGAATAGTGCCAGAAGGTTTGGAGGATAGCAAATGTTGTCCCCTTATTCAAGAAGGGGAGTAGAGACAACCCTGGTAATTATCGACCAGTGAGCCTTACTTCGGTTGTGGGTAAAGTGTTGGAAAAGGTTATAAGAGATTGGGTTTATAATCATCTAGAAAGGAATAAGTTGATTAGGGATAATCAACACAGTTTTGTGAAGGGTAGGTTGTGCCTCACAAGCCTTACTGAGTTATTTGAGAAGGTGACCAAATGGGTTGATGAGGGTAAAGCGGCTGATGAGGTGTATATGGATTTCAGTAAGGGGTTTGATAAGGTTCCCATGGTAGGTTATTGCACAAAGTACGGAGACATGGGATTGAGGATGATTTAGCTGTTTGGATCAGAAATTGGCTAGCTGAAAGAAGACAAAGTGTGGTGGTTGTTGGGAAATGCTCATCCTGGAGCTCAGCTACTCGTGGCATATCGCAAGCATCTGTTTTGGGGCCACTGCTGTTTGTCATTTTTATAAATGAGCTGGACGAGTGCGTAGAAGGATGGATTAGTAAATTTGAGGATGACACTAAGGTCGTTGGAGTTATGGATAGTGCCGAAGTATGTTACAGATTACAGTGGGACATAGATAAGCTGCAGAGCTGGGCTGAGGCACGGCAAATGGAGTTTAATGTGGAAAAGTGTGAGGTGATTCTCTGTCCAAGGAGCAACAGGAATAAAGAGTAATTGGCTAATGGTAAGATTCTTGGTAGTGCAGCTGAGCAGAGAGATCTTGGTGTCCATGTATATAGATCCTTGAAAGTTGCCACCCACGGTTGTTAAGAAGGCATACGATGTGTTAGCTTTTATTGGTAGAGTGATTGAGTTTCAGACCCATGAGGTCATGTTGCAGCTGTACAAAACTCTGGTGCAGCCGCACTTGGAGTATTGTGTACAGTTCTGGTCACCACATTATAGGAAGGATATGGAAGCTTTGGAAAGGGTTCAGAGGACGTTTACTTGGATGTTGTCTGGTATGGAGGGAAGGTCTAATGAGGAAAGGCTGAGGGACTTGAGGCTGTTTTCATTAGAGAGAAGAAGGTTAAGAGGTGACTTAATTGAGACATATAGGATAATGGTTAGATTGGGTGGACAGTCAGAGCCTTTTTCTTCAGATGGTCATGGATAGCATGGGTGGACATAGCTTTAAACTGAGGGGTGATAGATATATGACAGATGTCAGAGATGGTTGCTTTACTCAGACAGTAGTAGTGGCATGAAATGCCCTGCCTGCAACAGTTGTAGACTTGTCAACTTTAAGGGCATTTAGATGGTCATGTATCAAAGACGTATACTACTTGTGGGTGCTCAAGAATGTGGGCATCATAAAGAGCTTCCTGGATAATGCCTGGGGGATTTCACTGATGTAATTGAGTCATAGCTAAACATTCACTTCTGATGATGAATACAGCAAGCTGTATCCCAGGAAGCATGGGTGCACTCTACAGCCTCTTGCACATGCAGGATCTTACTTTTGCAGCAAATCCCATTGACCTGGCTGCCTCATTCTCTGGATCCAATGAGAATCTCACAAACTCATGGACTCACTAGCAGAGAGCATCTGTGATCTCTTAGACATAATTGTGAGTTGCAGACAGGGGCATCTGAATCACTGACATAGACTTTTAGGGTGTGTGGTTACTTTCAAAGAGTCATAGAGTCACAGAGACATACAACATGGAAATAGACCCTTCAGTCCAACTCGTCCATGCCGACCAGATACCTTAAATTAAACTTGTCCCATTTGTCAGCACTTGGTCCATATCCTTCTAAACCCTTCCTATTCATATACCCATCCAGGTGCCTTTTAAAAGTTGTAATCATACCAGCCTCCACCACTTCCTATGGCAGCTCATACCATACACATCCCACCCTCTGTTTGAAAAGGTTTCCCCTTAGGCCCCTTTTATATCTTTCCTCTCTCACCCTAAACCTGTGCCCTCTAGATCTGGACTCCCCTAACTCAGGGAAAAGACCTTGTCTGTTTAACCTATCCATGCCCCTCATGATTTTATCAACCTCAATTTTTTAAGGTCACCCCTCAGCCTCCGACGGTCCAGTGAAAACAGTCCCAGCCTATTCAGCCTCTCCTTATAGTTCAAATCCTCCAAACCTGGCAGCATCCTTGTAAATCTTTTCTGAACGTTATCAAGTTTCACAACATTATTCCAATAGGAAGGAGACCAGAATTGCACACAATATTCCAAAAGTGGCCTAACCAACATCCTGTACAGCCTCCCAACTCCTATACTCAATGCACTGACCAGTAAAGGAAAGCAAACCAAACCATTGAGGGCAGATGTCCTCATTCCACAGTTGGTATACAGGAAACACTCACAGGATATCTAAAGATCCCTTCTGCATTACCATTTGAAGATGAACTGGGAAGTGATGGAGGCTGATACAGTTACAACATTTAAAAACATTTGGTCCGCTACATGAATAGGAAAGATTTAGATGGATATGGGCCATAAATGTAGGCAAGTGCACCACAGTCATATTACATTCCTCAGTGATTGCCTCCGGCTCTGTCTCATCCCATGTGGATTCTAACTGAAGTTTCATCCCTCGTGCTTTGAATCCATCCAGGATCACGGGTATCTCTGTGATGTTCAATGTTCCACAGGCAGCTGCTCTCGCCGTATCCTGGGATCCATACTCAGTGCCATGCAGTGTCACATGCATACTGTCGACCTCTCTCTCCAACAGCACAGCAACATGCTGGCTCAAGGCTGCAGCAGTCTGCAGTTCCAATTCATTAAGGCCCACAAGATGCAACAACTCAGGGATACCTATGGCCTTCTGGAATCTTCCCCCACTCCCCTTTACTCTGACTCCATCCTCTCCCCCAACCCCACACCCTGTTGTGTATTCACCAACCCCCCTGACCTTCCGCTCTCTGACACTGAATGCTCTGTACTCAGTAAAGTTTTCAGCTTTATCCCTCTGCATCCCCACCTAAATGAATTTTGGGCACAACATGACGTGGAACTCTCCTTCCCTTGTCTTTGCCTCCATGCCATTTCTTTGGACAAGAGTCTTCTCCACATCCCACAGACCCTCTTCGCCCAACTCCAGTACTGTCCCTCAACCTGGACCCATCCCTCTGGCCTTTTACCTGCACTTAATCTGTTCATTGACAACTGTTGATGTGACATTAGTCACCTTGATTTCCCTCCACCCCCTGCCCTCACCCATTCAACCCTATCTCCTTCTGAACTGACTGCACTCTGTGCACTCAGATCCAACCCTGACTTTGTTATTAAGCTTGCTGATCAGGGTGGTGCTGTTATAGTCGGGGATACTGGTCTCTACATTGCAGAGGCTGAGTGGCAGCTCTCAGATACCTCCTCCTATCTCCCCCGGACTAATGATTCCACCATAGAACATCAGGCCATTGCATCAACTACGGTCAGTAACCTCATTTCATTTGGTGATCTCCCCCCAACCACTGCCTCCTGATAGACCCTCAGCCCCATACAGCTCCCTTCTACCTCCTTCCCAAAATCCACAAACAGGTCTGCCTAGGCAGACCCATTGTCTCTGCCTGCTCCTACCCGATGGAACCCATCTCTTTCTACCTTGTCTCAGTCTTATCCATCCTGGTCCAGTCCCTGCCCATGTATATCTGTGATTCCTCTGACGCTTTACGCCAGTTCCGGAATTTCCAGTTTGCAGGCTCCAGCTGCCTTCTCTTCACCATGGATATGCAATCCCTATACACGCCTGTCCCCCACCAGGATGGTAGAACATAGAACATAGAACATAGAACAATACAGCACAGAACAGGCCCTTTGGCCCACGATGTTGTGCCGAACATCTATCCTAGATTAAGCACCCATCCATGTACCTATCCAATTGCCGCTTAAAGGTCGCCAATGATTCTGACTCTACCACTCCCACAGGCAGTGCATTCCATGCCCCCACCACTCTCTGGGTAAAGAACCCACCCCTGACATCTCCCCTATACCTTCCACCCTTCACCTTAAATTTATGTCCCCTTGTAACACTCTGTTGTACCCGGGGAAAAAATTTCTGACTGTCTACTCTATCTATTCCTCTGATCATCTTATAAACCTCTATCAAGTCACCCCTCATCCTTCGCCGTTCCAACGAGAAAAGACCGAGAACTCTCAACCTATCCTCGTACGACCTATTCTCCATTCCAGGCAACATCCTGGTAAATCTTCTCTGCACCCTCTCCAAAGCTTCCACATCTTTCCTAAAGTGAGGCGACCAGAACTGCACACAGTACTCCAAATGTGGCCTAACCAAAGTCCTGTACAGCTGCAACATCACTTCACAACTCTTGAATTCAATCCCTCTGCTAATGAACGCTAATACACCATAGGCCTTCTTACAAGCTCTATCCACCTGAGTGGCAACTTTCAAAGATCTATGTACATAGACCCCAAGATCCCTCTGTTCCTCCACCTGACTAAGAACCCTACCGTTAAACCCTGTATTCCGCATTCTTATTTGTTCTTCCAAAATGGACAACCTCACACTTGGCAGGGTTGAACTCCATCTGCGACTCCTCAGCCCAGCTCTGCATCATATCTAAGTCCCTTTGCAGCTGACAACAGCCCTCCTCACTGTCCACAACTCCACCAATCTTCGTATCATCTGCAAATTTACTGACCCACCCTTCGACTCCCTCATCCAAGTCATTAATAAAAATTACAAACAGCAGAGGGCCCAGAACTGATCCATGCGGAACTCCACTTGTAACTGGGCTCCAGGATGAATATTTACCAACTACCACCACTCTCTGACTTTGACCGGTTAGCCAGTTTTCTATCCAATTGGCCAAATTTCCCTCTATCCCATGCCTCCTGACTTTCCACATAAGCCTATCATGGGGAACGTTATCAAATGCCTTACTAAAATCCATGTACACTACACCCTCTGCTCTACCCTCATCCACAAAGAATGGTCACCTCCTCAAAGAATTCAATAAGACTTGTAAGGCAAGACCTACCCTTCACAAATCCGTGCTGGCTGTCCCTAATCAAGCAGTGTCTTTCCAGATACTCATAAATCCTATCCCTCAGTACCCTTTCCATTACTTTGCCTACCACAGAAGTAAGACTAACTGGCCTGTAATTCCCGGGGTTATCCCTATTCCCTTTTTTGAACAGGGGCACAACACTCGCTACTCTCCAGTCCCCTGGTACCACCCCCGTTGACAGTAAAGACGAAAAGATCATTGCCAACGGTACTGCAATTTCCTCTCTTGCTTCCCACATAATCCTAGGATATATCCCGTCAGGCCCGGGGGACTTGTCTATCCTCAAGTTGCTCAAAATGTCCAACACATCTTCCTTCCTAACAAGTATCTCTTCTAGCTTACCAGTCCGTTTCACACTCTCCTCTTCAACAATACGGTCCTTCTCGTTCGTAAATACTGAAGAAAAGTACTCATTCAAGACCTCTCCAATCTCTTCCGACTCAATACACAATCTCCCACTACTGTCCTTGATCGGACCTACCCTCGTTCTCGTCATTCTCATGTTTCTCACATACGCATAAAATGCCTTGATCCTATCCGTCAAGGATTTTTCATGCCCTCTCTTAGCTCTCCTAATCCCTTTCTTCAGGTCCCTTCTGGCTATCCTGTATCCCTCCACTGCCCTGTCTGAACCCTGTTTCCTCAACCTTATGTAAGCCTCCTTCTTCCTCTTTACTAGACATTCAACCTCCCTCGTCAATCAAGGCTCCCTCACACGACCATTTCTTTCCTGCCTCATAGGTACATACATATCAAGGGCACGTCGTATCTGCTCCTTGAAAAAGTTCCACATTTCCACCACATCCTATGCTCCCAACTTATGCTCCTCAAATCCTGTCTTACAGCATCGTAATTTCCCTTCCCCCAATTGTAAAATCTACCCTGTTGTGTGCACCTATCTCTCTCCATAACAAAGGTGAAAGTCACAGAATTGTGGTCACCATCAGCAAAATGTTCACCCATTAACAAGCCCATCACTTGCCCCAGTTCATTACCGAGTACCAAATCCAATATGGCCTCCCCTCTGGTTGGACAATCTACATACTGAGTTATAAAAGCTTCCTGGACATACTGCACAAACACCGCCCCATCCAATCTACTTGATCTAAAGAGCTTCCAATCAATATTTGGGAAGTTGAAGTCGCCCATGACTACGACCCTGTGGCTTCTGCACCTTTCCAAAATTTGTTTCCCAATCTGTTTCTCCACATCTCTGCTGCTATTGGGGGGCCTATAGTAAACACCCAACAAGGTGACTGCACCTTTCCTATTTCTGACTTCAGCCCATACTACCTCCAAAGGCAGATCCCCCTCAAACTTCCTTTCTGCAACCGTTATACCATTTCTAATTAGCAATGCCACACCCCCTCCTTTTTTACCACCCTCCCTAATCTTACTGAAACATCTGTAACCAGGAACCTCCAACAACCATTCCTGTCCCTCATCTATCCACGTTTCCGTGATGGCCACAACATCGATGGTCTCAGGGCTCTCTGCTTCTTCCTGGGACAAAGAGCTAAACTGACCCCACACCCCACCAGCTTCCTCCGCCTGGCCGAGCTCGTCCTCACCCTCAACACCTTCTCTTTTAACTCCTCACATTTACTTCAGGTCAGAGGGGTGGTCATGGGTACCCACATGGGTCCCAGTTATGCCTGTCTCTCTGTGGGGTACATGGAACATTCAATGTTCCAGTCCTATTCCGGTACCTACCCAACCTTTATCCAATATATCGATGATGTCATTGGTGCTGTTTCCCTCTCTTGTCTGGAATTGGAAAAGTTCATTGATTTTGCTTCCAATTTCCACCCTGTCCTCACTTTTAGCTGATCTATCTCTGAATCCTCCCTTCCCTTCCTTGACATCTCTGTTTCCATTTCTGAGGATAGATTGCCCACTAAAATCCCACCTAATCCCACAGCTACCTAGACTATACATCCTCACACCTTGTTTTCTGTAAAGACTCTATTCCATTCTCCCAGTTCCTCCATTTCCATCACATATGTGCCAATGAGGCCAACTTTGACAAGAGAGCCTCCAAACTGTCCATCTTCTTCCTCAACCAAGTCGAAGCCATCTCCCACACTTCTGCCCTCATCCCCTCTCTTCCCTCCTACAACAGCAATGGGGTTCCCCTTGTCCTCAACTACCATCCCACCAAAATCCACATCAAGAAGATCATCAGCTGCCATTTTTGCCACCTTCAGGGAGAAGCCACCACCAGACACATTTTCCCTCCCCTCCCTTGTCTGCTTTCCACAGGGACAGTTCTCTCCGGGACACTCTGGTCCACTCTGCCTTCAATCCTAACATTCCCCACAACCCCATGGCACCTTCCCCTACAACTGCCGAAGATGGAACACCTGCCCAACTACCTCTTCCTTCCTCAGTGTCCAAGGGCCAAACATATCTTCCAGGTGAAGTAGCACTTTACCTGTACTTCATACAATCTAGTTCACTGCATTAGCTACTCACAATGTGTCTCCTCTATATGGAGGAAACAAAGCATAGACTGGGTGATTGCCTCACAGAACACCTTCTGCCCACAAAAATGACCCTGAGCTTCCAGTTGCCTGCCACTTTAACACACCACCCTCTTCCTTGGCCAATATCCTTGTCTCAGTTTTATTACAATGCTCCAGTGCAAGCTGGAAGAACACCACTTCATTTTCTGCTTGGGGACCCTGCAGCCCTCCAGTCTCAATATCAAGTTCAATAATTTTAGGGCCTGAACTCTCCCATGTTCTCGCCCCCTACTGCACACACCAGGCTTTGTCATCACATAGTCTGAAAAATGTGTTGCTGGAAAAGCGCAGCAGGTCAGGCAGCATCCAAGGAGCAGGAGAATCAACGTTTCGGGCATAAGGCCTTCTTCAGGAATGAGAGGGTGTGCCAAGCAGGCTAAAATAAAAGGTAGGGAGGAAGGACTTAGGGGAGGGGCATTGGGAATGCGATAGGTGGAAGGAGGTTAAGGTGAGGGTGATAGGCCAGAGCGGGGGGGTGTGGGCGAAGAGGTCGGGAAGAAGATTGCAGGTCAAGAAGGCGGTGCTGAGTCTGAGGGTTGGGACTGAGATAAGGTGGGGTAGGGGAAATGAGGAAGCTGGAGAAATCTGCATTCATCCCTTGTGGTTGGAGGGTTCCTAGGCGGAAAATAAGGCGCTGTTCCTCCAGGCTTCGTGTTGCCATGGTCTTGCGATGGAGGAGGCCAAGGACCTGCATGTCCTTGGTGGAGTGGAAGGGGGAGTTAAAGTGTTCAGCCACAGGGCGGTTAGGTTGGTTGGTGTGGGTGTCCCAGAGGTGTTCTCTGAAATGTTCTGCAAGTAGGCGGCCTGTCTCTCCAATGTAGAGGAGGCCACATCACGTGCAGTGGATGCAGTAAATGATGTGTGTGGAGGTGCAGGTGAATTTGTGATGGATATGGAATGATCCCTTGGCCTTGGAGGGAAGTGAGGGAGTAGGTGTGGGCGCAAGTTTTGCATTTCTTGTGGTTGCAGGGGAAGGTGTCAGGAGTGGAGGTTGGGTAGGTGGGGGGGGTGTGGACCTGACGAGAGAGTCGCGGAGGGAGTGGTCTTTCCTGAACACTGATAGGGGAGGGGAGGGAAATATATCCTTGGTGGTGGGGTCTGTTTGGAGGTGGCGGAAATGACGAAGAATGATACGATGTATGTGGAGGTTGGTGGGGTGGGAGGTGAGGACCAGTGGGGTTCTGTCCTGGTGGTGATTGGAGGGGCGGGGGTTCAAGGGCAGAGGAGCGGGAAGTGGAGAAGATGCGGTGGCGAGCATCATCAACCACGTCTGAGGGGAAATTGCGGTCTTTGAAGAAGGAGGCCATCTGGGTTGTTCGGTATTGGAATTGGTCCTCCTGGGAGCAGATGTGGCAGAAGCGAAGGAATTGGGAATAGGGGATGGCTTTTTTTACAGGGGACAGAGTGGGAGGAGGTGTAATCTAGGTAGCTGTGGGAGTCGGTTTATAGTAAATGTCCGTGTTGAGTCGGTCACCCGAGATAGAAATGGAGAGGTCTAGGAAAGGGAGGGAGGAGTCTGAGACGGTCCAGGTAAATTTGAGGTAGAGGTGGAAGGTGTTAGTAAAGTGGATGAACTGTTCAGCCTCCTCACCAACCTCCAGATACATTGTATCATCCTTCATCGTTTCAACCACCTCCAAACAAACGCCACCACCAAGGATATATTTTGCTCTCCTCCCCTATCAGCATTCTGGAAAGATCGCAAATCCCTCGTCAGGTCCACACCCCCCACCAACCCAACCTCCACTCCCGGCACCTTTCCCTGCAACAACAAGAAATGCAAAACTTGCGCCCTCACCTACCCCTCACTTCCCTCCAAGGCCCCAAGGGATCCTTCCATATCCATCACAAATTCACCTGCACCTCCACACACATCATTTACTGCATCTCTGCACCTGATGTGGCCTCCTCTACATTGGGGAGACAGGCCGCCTACTTGCAGAACGTTTCAGAGAACACCTCTGGGACACCCGCACGAACCAACCCAACCGCCCTGGGCTCAACACTTTAACTCCCCCTCCCACTCCACCAAGGACATGCAGGTCCTTGGCCTCCTCCATCGCCAGACCATGGCAACACAATGCCTGGAGGAAGAGCGCCTCATCTTCCGCCTAGGAACCCTCCAACCACAAGGGATGAATGCAGATTTCTCCAGCTTCCTCATTTCCCCTCCCCCCACCTTATCTCAGTCCCAACCCTTGGACTCAGCACCACCTTCTTGACCTGCAATCTTCTTCCCAACCTCTCCGGCCCCAACCCCTCTCCAGCCTATCACCATCACCTTAACCTCCTTCCACCTATCGCATTCCCAATGCCCTTCCCCCAAGTCCCTCCTCCCTACCTTTTATCTTAGCCTGCTTGGCACACCCTCCTCATTCCTGAAGAAAGACTTATGCCCAAAATGTTGCTTCTCCTGCTCCTTGGATGCTGCCTGACCTGCTGCGCTTTTCCAGCAACACATTTTTCAGCTCTGATCTCCGGCATCTGCAGTCCCACTTTCTCCTTAACACATAGTCTGCCGTTATACACTACATATTGCTAGCCACTAACAGTCTCTATTTAAAAAAAAGGTAG
The DNA here is from genome assembly GCF_020745735.1 of Hemiscyllium ocellatum. Taxonomy (NCBI): domain Eukaryota; kingdom Metazoa; phylum Chordata; class Chondrichthyes; order Orectolobiformes; family Hemiscylliidae; genus Hemiscyllium; species Hemiscyllium ocellatum. The sequence continues at coordinate 45,483,505 of NC_083411.1, read as the reverse complement.
GTGACACAGTGGCTCACAGCACCAGGCTCACAGGTTCAATTCCAGCCTGGGGTGACTGCCTGTGTGCAGTTTGTATATTCTCCCTGTGTCTGCATCGGTTTCCTCCCACAGTCCAAAGATGTGCTGTAAAAGTCAATTGGCTAAGCTAAATTGTCCACAATGTTTGGGGATGTGTAGATTAGGTGCAATAATCAGGGATAAATGTAGGGTAAGGAGAAGTGTCTGGGTGGGTTACTCTTTGGAGGTTCAGTGTGGACTTGATGGGCTGAAGAGCCTGTTTCCACATGTAGGGATTCTATGATTCATTCCATTAACAGCTATTCACCCTCCCAGCAGGTCATTATTGACTTCTTTGTCTGTCCTACTATTCTTCACTCTCTCAGGGCCCTACCTATCACTTGCTCGTTATTCCCTATCTTCTGTATGTAAGCTGACATTTTCCAAACTACCATCTGTTCTGGGGAAGTAGTCAACGGACCCAAAATGTTAGCTTTGATTTCTCTTCACAGGTGCTGCCAGGCCTGCTGAGCTTTTCCAGCAACTTCTGTTTTTGTTTGCATGCAAGTGGGATTAGTTTAGTTTGGGAAACCTGGTCAGCATGGATGAGTTGGACTGAAGGGTTTGTTTCTGTGCTGTATAACTCTGTGACAAATGACTCTGTGACTGGCTGTGATGCAACGGCTGGACAGACTTGGCAAGATAAGCCTGACTGAACACTGTCCAGACCCCAGACTGATGTCCCCACAGTCTTGACTAACCTACCTGTAATACTAAGACTGGTATTACTTGGTTAGCAGGTCTGGCTCTGGCCCAATAACTTGACTGGAATTAGACACGTATCTTGACTGACTGTGGTGGCATCCCCTGACTGGCCATAATTCCCCTTGAACCCTGCTCTGAACTTGACCATTTGGTTAAAGCACACACAGTGTGTTTGCCGCACATATTGCTGACACATATTGTAGGCATGTTAATGTGGCACAGTGCCACGCAGCAGCATATTCACCTCTTGACTGTTCAGTGCTCTGAACCATGACAAGCTGCCTGTCACTCCTTCTGTGCTGAAAAGCAATGCAAGCTGTAGAATCTGGCAGTCTGTAGGTCAGTGCTAAAGTCAGTGATCATGCACTTAGAAAGTAATGTGAAGTGGACAAGAGCTGGCAGCCTGCAAGTATAGAGTGCGTGAGTGCTCAGAACCATAGGTGCATCCTCTGCAGCGTCATGAGATATATGTGTTTGTCTCTATATGCAAAGCAATCCTGGCAGAAATATGCAAGACATAGTCATCCCTAAATGTGAAAGTAGCGTGTTGGAGGCCTGAAGTGTGAGTTCATTAGAAACTGGGAATTTCTACCTGTCCACCCCTCTGGGTGATATAATTTCCTCAACATCTGTTTATTCCTTTCATCAATTATGTTAAATATAAAGGCCCTGGCCATTGACCTCTCTGCTTAAAGGATTATCACCTTCCTGTCTGTGCTGAGCAATCCATGAGGAGCTGTTGGTAGCTGCTACCTGAACCAAAACCTATTTGTTTGACTAAGCTTTCAGTTACTTCAAATACATTGAAACCTAGAAAATAGGAGCCAGGTGTAGGCCATTTGGCCATTCAATTTGATCACGACTGATCAGCCAACTCAGTACCTTGTTCTTCTTTTCTCCCCATATCTTTGATCTCTTTAACCATAACAACTTCTTAAAAGCCTTCAATGTTTTGGCCTCAATGCTTTTTGTGGCAGAGAATTCTACAGACTCACCACTCTCTGAGTGAAGCCATTTCTCCTCATGCTACCTCCCAACCTGAGACTGTGACCCACATTCTGGAGTCTCTGGTCATCAGGAACATCCTTCTCTTATTTACCCTGCCTAGTCTTGTTAGAATTTTACAGATTTCAATGAAATCTCTCTCATTCTTCTAAAGCCCACTATATATAAACCTAACGGAGCCAGTCTCTCTTCATGTGTCAGTCCTGCCGTCCCAGGAATCAGTCTGGTAAAGTTTTGTTGTACTTTCTTCATAGCCAGAACATCCTTCCTCAGAAAAGGAGACCAAAATTGCAGACAATACTCCAACTGTGGTCTCACCAAGGCTCTGCAGCAAGACATCCCTGCTCCAAACTCGAATCCTCTCATTACAAAAGCTAACATAGCATTTGCCTTCTTCACTGCCTGACACACCTGCATGCTTACTTTCAGAGACTGTGTACAGGAACTCGGTCACATTGCACCTCTCTTTTTCCTATTTTCAGGTAACACATACCCATTTGTGTATCTCAGTACTAATTTTGCCTGTTCCTCAATTTGGAGGATATTGCTTACTGTATTGGAAGTGTTATCTGTCGAAGCTGTAGAGTTGAACGTGGTTCAGTGAAATCAGGTGTATCCATAATGATCTTTATAAAAAACACCTGGTTAAGAAACAATAGCTCTCTGGGAGGGTCACCAACCCTAGGTTTGCCAACTAACATATGCCACAATACATTTTGTCAGTAAGTTTAAAGAGTGGACAGAAGTTTGCTCTGTTGAGAGTGTGGTGCTGGAAAAGCACAGCCGGTCAGGCAGCATCTGAGGAGCAAGAAAGTCGATGTTTCGGGCAAAAGCCCTTCATCATCAGGAATTCCCGATGAAGGACTTTTGCCCGAAACGTCGAATCTCCTCCTCCTCGGATGCTGCCTGATCTGCTGTGCTTTTCCAGCAACACACTCTCAACTCTGATCTCCAGCATCTGTAAACCTCACTGTCTCCTTGAAGTTTGCACTCTATCTAACCCCGTGCCATTCCTGTCCTAGGAGTGTTTGATGGAGATGGTGATGGCGTTGAGGGAACTTTATTTTCCATTTCCTTTATATTTTAAAAGAGTAGAGGCAGTTTTACTGTCATTGTCCTGGGAGTGTTTGATGAAGACAGTATCGCGGGACATTCACTTCCTGCTTAAAAGAGTTGAGAGAGCTTTGCCTAACTCCATGTTCCAGAAGTATTTGATGGGACTGTGTCTAGGTAACTTTATTTGTTGTTTACTTCCATCTAAAAGAGTAGAGAGAACTTTACTTTCAGTGTAAACATGAGAAAGAGAGATTTACTTTAAGCTTAAAAGAGTAGAGGAGGTTTTACCCTACGTCGAACCCTGTGTTGTGCCTGTCCTTGGAGTGTTTGATGAGAACAGTGTAAAGCGGTTTTACTAAAGTTGAAAAGAGTAGAAGGAATCCATAATATTGCCGTTGCCCTTTTTAAGCCCTCAAGTCCATTAAATAACTTGCTTTTTGGATATTAGTTATGGGGAGAGGCTGAACAGGCAGGGGTTGTTTTCCCTGGAGCGTTGGAGGCTGAGGGGTGACCTTATAGAGGGGCACGGATAGGGTAAATAGGCAAAGTCTTTTCCCTGGGGTCGGAGAGTCCAGAACTAGAGGGCATAGGTTTAGGGTGAGAGTGGAAAGATATAAAAGAGACCTATGGGGCAACTTTTTCACACAGAGGGTGGTACATGTATGGAATGAGCTGCCAGAGGAAGTGGTGGAGACTGGTACAATAGCAACATTTAAAAGGCATATGAATGGGTACATGAATAGGAAGGGTTTGGAGGGATATGGGCCGGGTCTTGGCAGGTGGGACTAGATTGGGTTGGGATATCTGGTCGGCAGGGACGGATTGGACCGAAGGGTCTGTTTCTGTGCTGTACATATCTATGACTATATAAGTCGTTGCTCAATGTTACGTAAATATTGCTTAAATATTTTGTCAAATCCTGTTCTTGCTGTTATAACGACATTTCTGACTCAGATCATGATTGTGCCAGTATACAAGTTTCACCAGAACAGCAGTAATCCCATCCATAGCACTCAGTAAATCTTTCCAGGCCACTTAGAGTTGGAGACGAATCCTCTATTAACTAGAAAGCTCTGCCATATTTACCAAAAGTCCATCTTTAACAAAAGTACTGCATGGAGTAATTGGCGCTTACGCTGACCAACAGATGTTACAACATTCTTTATTCTGGGCATTTTGCCAATCAGTAAAAATAACTCTGGGCTCAGAATGCTTTCATGACCAATGGGTACGTGTGAGATGTGATTGTTGTTTTAGAGTAAGAAAACTGGCAGCAATTTGTACACAGGAAACTTCCACAGGAATGCTTTCACTTCAGGTACATTGCTGCTGGTGATAGTTCACCACTTGCATTGCCCCCATTCAGATTTTTATCATGAGGCGGATCAGTTCAAGCATTTCTGGTCTCCTCTTAAAGTGCTCCTGTCTGCTTGTCTGGCTCCAGCATCCTCTCTTTGGGGTTAAACTTGCAGTTTGATCTGAAGAAATTGGTGAGGATGTCCTCCTGATTCTGACTATTTGGTAATGTAAAACTTTTCTGGGTAGAATTGTTTTACATGATTTACAGCTACTTTAAATGCCTCAGATAGTCTATGCACTGTCATTGCTGCAAGACACCTTTGGCCTTTTCTGATTATCCCAAAAGGTATTCATTGAGCTCCTATAGGTGTCAGCTGTGGTCAAGACAGCGGCACTCTTAAGTCAGAAGGTTCTGGGTTTAATTCCTCCTCCAGACACTTGAACTCATAATAAATGGTAATGCTTTGGTACTGCATTATTGGAATGCCTCATCACCAAGAATCGAATGCCTGTTTGCTTCCCACACGTTCTCAGTCAGATCCACCATCGTCAAGCCAGTGTTCTTCCCTGACTACTGCCTCCTGCTGGCTGACTGTCACTTTCAAGATGACCATCAGGTCGGCAAGGGAACTGTGGAAACTGAACGTGAAACTGTTAACTCCAGAAAATGTTGAGGAGCTCAAAAGAGATTACACAGGTTTGGAGAACAACGAAGCCCTACTTTGAGACTTCATCGGACTGATGGGAAATGGCCAAGGGGACCATCAAGAGGTTCTTTATTCTCAAACATGTTCAGAAAGCGAGAGAGAGAAAGAGAGAGAGAGAGATGGTGAAACCTGTCCAAACTTCAGAACAGCACCCACTCCAGGTGCGATGTTGTGGGGTCAATTTTGTGGAGGATCTCCAAGAGACAAAGACCCAACAAGCCTCTCTCTTTACCTTAGAGGCCTCCGGAATAATCATTCAGTCCAGAGTCCGCACCATGGAGCATGTTGAGATGTGTTTGCATTTCTTCTTCCAGAAGGTACTCAAAGAGAACTGTATGCTCAGCAACCTGAAGGAAGAAGATGGCTCAATATCAACATCTTAGTCTGATATCCTGAGGAACAGCAAATCCTTTTATCAGTCTGTATAACACGAAGCCACCAACAGTGTGACCTCCCAGTCACTCCTATCCTTGTCTTAGACAACAGCATGCAGGAGAGGCTGGACCAGTCATTATCTTGGGATGAGCTGTCTAAGGCTCTCGAGTCCTTAGAAAAGAAGAGTACTCCAAAAATCAACAGTTTACTGGCGAATTGCATTCAGCTTAGTGGGACCTGATTGGTCAGGACCTGCTGGAGGTGTACAACAGCTTGCTGCTGGCCGGTACCAAGAGTGAATCCAAGAGGAAAGGTATCATCACCATCGGCTACAAATGGGAGGGAGAGGGGGAGGAAATTAGAAATTGGAGGCCAATATCATTTCTGAATGCAGACTACAAAATCCTGTCTGATGTCATCACCAAGTGGGTCAGGTCTGCTGTGGGATTGGTGATCCAACCTGACCAAACCAGTGCTGTACCAGGCAGGACGATCTCTGAGAGCTTCGCATTCCTCAGGGATATGATCGCCTACATCCAAGCAGAGGGGTGGATGGATGCCTGCCATATCAGCCTGAACCAGGAGAGGGCCTTTGGTCGGACAGTACACACATATCCTGAGCATGTCCAAAATGGGCTATGGGGAGTGAATCTTTAATTGGATCAGATTGCTCTACACCAATAACAGTAGTGCAGTCTCAATCAAAAAGTGGGGATCAGAAAGCTTCCCGATCAGATCTGGAGTCAGGCAGAGCTGCCCCTCTCTCTCTCCTGCCTTGTTTGTGTGTTGTACAGAGCCCTTTGCAGAGTCCATCAGGAAAGATGCAAGCCTGAGAGGGGGGACTATTCCAGGCAGCAGGGGAACTACAGGTCAAAGTCTCCCTGTACATGGACAACATTGCTGTTTTCTGCTCGTATCCGCTGGCAGTACACAGACTCATGAACATCTGTGACCAGTTTGAACTGCCCTTAGGAGCCAAGGTAAATCAAGACAAGAATGAGGCCATGATTTTTGGGAAGTGAACCAACCGAGCCTTTATCCACGTCACCATTAGGACAGGTTCAGAGGGACTGTAGCATGCACAAAATCTCTGGAGGATCACATCATTGACATGAAGCAGAAGCTGGTCATTTGAGAGCACTGTTCCTGTTCCATTACTGAGAAAAACCTGGTCCCCAGGTGTGAGGCACTTCTTCTGTTGCTGTAGGTGGTGCAGGTCAGGCCTGTCACTTGTGCCATCTTCCATTTCAACTGAAAGCCTTAAAGTGGACCAATTCCATAGAGACTCCATGTACAGAACTCTGGATAAGGTGGGGGGGGGGGGGTAAAGAATGCACCCAACACTGCCCTTATCCTGATGACCACCCTTGTGCGTGGCTGCATTAGGGAGCAGTGGTCACTACTTGCTGAGGTTCTAAGTACTGGTGTTGCGAAAGATGGGTCTGGAATGCTCCAAGCAATTGGACCATGCTGTATCGCCTATCCTTCATGGAGAAACCCACAAAAAAAAAGCACTTTGACCACAAGTCCATCAAGGGGTGGTCAGCACGTAGCATCCTCGAGGCCTGTGGAAAAAGAGAGGGTGAATCCCATCGGATGGTTTCCTGAGCAGATTGTCAAAGTCATTTGGCAGAATGTCCCTTCATCAGAACCTTCTAACAAGCACGAAGGCATGGCTTGGCTGGCGGTGAGAATGGTACTACCTATGAGGTTGTTCATGTACACCCACACTTTCTGCACCACTACATGCTGCCCATGAAGTGGCTGCAGGGAGCAGAGGATTGTAGAAACTGTCACACATCGTCTGCTGGGCCTTTGCAAACAAGTTCTGCAGAGGGATGCAGTGGTTTTTGTTGAGGTTCATCCCGAGCGGCTCTGTGATACAGGACTCTATGCTCTACAGGCTGTTTCCCTGGGATGCATGCTGAGACAAAGATTGGCCATGCCTGGAGGACCATGAACTCAGTGAAAGGCGTTCTTTGATTTATCTGAAATTAGTTTGCTTTCCAGTGTAAAAGGTTGACCTCAACTGCATATTGCATACTGACACCTTCCAAGGTCTAGGATTTATGTACTGAGGGACGCATTGAAGTCTGGGGCAGCTGCCGCCAAGGTGAAGTGGGGAAAGACCACTGTCTAAGCTCTTTCTGCTGAAGTATAAGGAGGATCCGTTCAGTCATCAGACTCTCTCATTTCCTGGATATATGTAAATACTGTCCTCCATGATTAAGAAATAGCTTTAATTTTTGCTTAGTTAAAAATCCCACAATACCAGGTTATAGTCCAACAGGTTTATTTGGAAGCACTAGCTTTCGGAGCGCCACTCCTTCATCAGGTGCTCCTTCATCAAGGACAACCACCCAGTCCAACACTGGCACCTCCAAATGATGACTTTAATTTTTGCAATTGCTTGGAATGTCAAATTCCAATGTTTTATTTTTCTTGACTTGCAAAGGCAGGCTATACAGAACTGCCATAGTACCTGGGAATGTAGAGGAAGATTGTTCATGAATAATGTATATTTTTGTAATAAAGAAAGGTGTTGTTTGGATAAAATGTTAAACTAAAGCCCATACTCGTTTAAGAGTTTGTAATGGGATTTGAAAAAGAACAAGGGGTTTATCTATTCATGGGGTAATAACATGTCCAATAAGGCCACTTAATGTTGAGTGCAATTAGCCATTGTGAAGGGAGCGGTGAGCTGCCTTCTTAAGTCCAATTCAGATGCTTGCCAGACAATTCAATAAGCAGCTAAGATTCAGATACATTATTAGCCAGACTGGAATTTCTTCCTGAACAGTCATTGCTGATTTTAAGATTTGAGCCCATCTTTTCAGATCAGTAATCCAAGCCTGTTCTCTCAGATTGCTGTTCATCTTTAGAAATCACTGCGCAGGGAACAGTGGAAGTTAATTACTTGAAGAAATTCAATCTATATTTGACAAGGGGAACAATTACAGTTGTGAGGATGTATGAATATGTTGGATGTATCATCAAACAGTCTCGTATGAATTGAACTAAAGAACAAAAATGGGACAGCCCCAATGCTGGGAGTGTGCTATATACTCACAAACAATGAGAGGTAAAATAACTCCATAGAGACTGGTATCCTGTCATCAAGTCACCCTTTGTTTTCATGTGGAGAGTCCTTGACACTGATCCAGCTGCATCAGAACCAGCTCCTAGAGTGAACAAGATGTCTGTCACTTCTGTTTTTATATATGTCAGCCAGGGCTCCCTGATTGGACCCGGTTATCAGCCCCATTCAAGGATCTCATTTTCTATGAGGTCCAGCTGGTTGGCTTTGAGGGAGGGAGAAGTCTCTGTTCAATAACAGCAGGGCAGTTATTGTAGATAACCATAATTCTCCCAAAATTAACCTGCAGTTTTATTGTTAAAAGAATGGTTAATAGAATATTTGGGGTGTATTCTGAGGAAGATTTTCAGCCAGTATGCAGAAATGCCAACAAGATGGAGCACTAATTTGGACTCAGTTTTAGGAACTGAAGCTGGGCAGATGGAGGGAGCTAGTGGTAATGTGACTAGGCTAGTGGTCATGGATGTGCATTCAAATCACACCAGGGCAGCTGGTAGAATTCAAATTAAATTAATAAAAGTATATCTGGAACATAAAGCTGGCCTTTACACAGGTGACTGTGAAGCCAACACCAATTGTTGCAAATTGGTTCCTTGCTTTCCTGATGACTTTTAGGAAAGGGAATCCCACCTGGTCTGGACTACATGGGACCCTACACCCTTAACTACCCTCTGAAATGAATTGCCACTTAGTTCAAGGGCAATTACAGGTGGGCAAAACAAATGTTCCCATCCCATGAAAGCTATAAAAAATTTGAGAGGGCATTTTGGTAATAGTGATAACAGTTCAGTTAGTTTTAACATAATTATGGGAAAGGACAAGGTAGTGCAGGAGCTAAAGTGTTAAATTGGAGAAAGGCCAATTATACTGAACTAAGGAGTGACCAATGGCAGTGAACTGAAAAGAGCCACTCGAAGGTACATCAGTACCATAACACTGGGAGGAATTCAATGGAGATACTCAAGGGGTTCAGAATAAACCGAAGGAAAGGTCTGACTAACTTGACTGAATTTTCAGTGGAGGTTGAGGAGGATTAATGAGAATAGTAATGTTGTAAAGAGGCAATATTTTGTTGAGATTCAGTGACCCACAATGTTGCTAATTTCTAAGAAATAGTTGAGAAATTCAGAAAACCTGTCCTTGTTACATCTGCCATTTTAAATGAAGTCTGTGAGGGCATTTAACCGCAGTTTGTCTGTTACCAAACATTTATCTCATGTTAATTCTGAATGCTAGAGTACAATTTATAGAGACTGTAGATCACTTTAGTAACCTTCTGTGGCAAATCTCATTTTAGCACATTCAAGACCATTGAATCTTGTAGCTTTATTAAGCAATTGTGCTGTTTGGACTGGTTTATAGGAAATACATTAGGGAAGAGGTTTACTAGATTAATACCTGGATTGAATGGGATTTCTTATGAGGAAGGTTTGAACAGACTGGACTTGTTTTGCCTAAGTCTAGAAACGTGATAGGTGACTTGATAAAAGAAACACAGCAGTTGTGACAAAGTTGATGTGGAAATTATGTTTCCTCTTGTGAGTGAGTCCAAGCACTATTTAAAACTTATTGGCTGTGCTCTTAAGGCAATGAAGAGAAGAATTACTTTTCTTCCATTTAGTGGATGTTTTGACTTTAGAAGATGGTGCAAGCAGGGTCAATGAAGGTTTTTAAGGTGGAGGGGAGGGGATCAATAGGTAGATGGGAACGTGGAATTCAAAACACAACCCAATCAGCCATGAACCTATTGAAAAACAGACCAACGTCAAGAGGCCTAGTGGCCTACTTGTGTCACTGTTGTGCATATTTGTCCGTGTCGGCAAGGAAACAGACGATTCGATCCAACCAGTCCATTCTGAACATAATCTCAAAGTAAACTAGTCCCACCTGCTTGCTCCTCGCCCATTTCCTTCTAAACCTTTCCTCTTCGTATACTTACCTAAGTATCTTTTAAATATTGGAATTGTGCCTTCACGCGCCACTTCCTTAGCAGGTTCATTTCACATGCGAACCACCCTCTGTGTAAAATATTTGCTGGTGTTGGAGACAGTCCAGAGGAAATTTATAAGAATGATCCAGGAATGAAGGGCTTGTCACACGAGGAGTGATTGAGGACTCTAGGTTCGTACTCGATGGAATTTAGAAGGGTGAGGGGGGTATTTCATTGAAACTTATAGAATGCTGAGAGGCCTGGATAAAGTGGACATGGAAAAGATGTTTCCACCAGTGGGAGATACTAGAAACACAGCTCAGAGTGTAGCAAAGACCCTTTCAAACTGAGATGAGAAGGAATTTCTTCAGCCGGGAGGCTGTTGATACTATGGAACTCGTTGCCACAGAAGGCTGTAAAAGCCAAGTCTTTGAGTGTTATTGAGGCAGAGATAGATAGGTTCCTAATTAATGAGGAAAATCAAGAGTTGTGGAGAGAAGATGTGGAATGAGGTTAAGAAACATATCAGCCATGACTGAATAGCGGAGCAGCTTGATGGGCCAAATGGTCTAATTCTGCTCCTGTATCTTATGATCTTATAAGCAAATCATTTGGGATCATAACATAAATTTTGTGGTCTCATAATACTGTACTGACTTGTTACTACAGACTTCAGTACAGACTTCATGCTGCTATTTCTTCAGAAAATAAAAGTGTGAATTGTAAAAAGACTGTATTAGGAAGGTTTACAGCACAATTTGTGCTGGTTTCTGACCAATGCCCCATTTAGACTAAAATATTAACAATGATCCTTGGGAAAGATATTGGAGAGACCACTAGAGTTGCTCTTCAGCAGGGAGTTGGCACCATACGTAGAGCAGGTGAGAACAGCAGAGAGAGCGACTCCAACAGCTCAAAGGACAAAATATTTCTGTTCATCTTAATGATCTACCATTTGAACCCCAGGATATTCTCAATATATCTGAGGAAATAGTTCAAAAACGATCTGCACATGACATTCTGGGAGCACAGAGTCAATAACCTTTAACCTTTAACATTAAAACCTGTGCTTAAAAAGAAAGGTGTTTGTTATTTCATTCTTTCCTGTTTAAACAGATTTTTTTCTCTAACGTATTGTAGTTGTTAGAATCTGAGATTAAGTTTGAGATGTCAGGAAGTGTAACCAGGAAATTAATGTCAAAGCAGAATCAACGCTAGGAGTTCATATGGCTAAATTGAACCGCTAAACTGTGCAGTTTGCAAATAGCTGAACTGAGTCTATATATGATTTAAGATATAGATTTTGTGTTCATTCGACTGTGCAGTATGATGTGATGGAAACCAAACTGTCTCTCAGATGTTGACAGAGGATAGACTGAGCAGTGGATTACCCATTACACAAATACAGCAGCCAGGGTGTGGGTTGGAAGGAGAGCTGAGAAACTCGTGTTTTAGCATAACACCCCACACCTGCTGCTCTTGCAAAGAAAGGTGTTTGATCTTTGGGAGAAAAACATAGCTAAGCACAAAGACTTCCTGTGAGAGCTTCAACATTTACAATGTGTCTCTCACAAGATCTGACATCACCTACTGCACTGCTCCAACATCTGTCTGAACAAAGGGTACAACAAACAAGCAGTTTGTGAACCTCCTGCAATATTCTTGTTAAATTTCATATGTGCCTTCCATAACTCTTCAGAGACAGTGGGATGAATCTTATTTTCCAAGATCGGATAAGTTGGGGTCAGGTCAAAGACTAAAATCAAAATATCGGAAACAGAAACTCAACCCACGTTGAACCTGCCCACATGAGTTCGAATAGGGACAGAATGAAAGATGGGTAGCCAATCTGCTTGTGTACATCATGGTTAAAAATGATAATAAGGCTTCACTTTAATGTTAATTTAATATTAACTCACGTTGTCCACGCTTTCTGGGCCTCAGGAAATGTAGCAACTGAAAGAAGTCAAGAATGGCTGAAATCAAAAGTTAATTTATCACAGAATCCCTACAGTGTGGAAACAGCCCTTCAGCCCAACCAGTCCACACTGACCCTCCAAGGGGTCACCCACCCAGATCCATTCCCTCTACCTATATTTACCCCTGATTAATGCACCTAATCTACACATCCCTGAACACTGTAGGCAATTTAGCATGGCCAATCCACATAACCTGCACATCTTTGGATTGTAGGTTGAAACCGGAGCACCCGGAGGAAACCCACACAGACATGGCAAGAATGTGCAAACTCCACACAGACAGTCACCTGAGGCTGGAATCAAACCCAGGTCCCTGGTGTTGTAAGGCAGCAGTGCCAACCACTGAACCACTGTACCATCCTAATAGTAATAATCCAATAAACCCTTTATGGCACTCCTTGTGGGCCAGGGAGAGCAGGACTGATTTCCTCAGGACGACAAACTACGTAATAACTGCCCATCACCAGTCCACCAGTCCCCCTAAACCCCAGCACTGCCCTGGTGCTATATTCTGTCCTCTCTGCTGTCCACCAACATTGGCTTCTCCTGTTTACCATCTTCCCTCTGACCACCAGCTTATCAACCACTGACGAGGGCCATCTCCCCACCCATCATTAGAGTCATTGGCTTCCCAACCCTGAATGGGCCTTCTTCACAGACCCTTCCCCTGCAAACAGTTTTGGGTAACAGTCAACAACATCTGAAACAATGTTCAATTGAAACGATTCATATCTAACAACCACCCAATCAATTTAAGCCAATACTCCATTAGTTATTGTTCAGAGACATACAAAAAAATGACTGTCAATGCTCCTGCAAAGAACTGGTCCTCCTATTATTGCTTAATTTCACCAGTGACTGCCCAGGTAGTGAATAAAAAGGCAGGCTCTAATGGAGTTGCCATTTTGGAGAAGCCATTTGTAAAGGGGCTGCTTTGCAGTTGACCTTCTGCTGGTAGGCCTAAGAGTGGCTTAAGGTGAATCTCAGGCTTTGTTGAGGAGGGTGAGCAGCAACAATGTAAGGACAAGGTAAGACATTTTTTCACCAAGTCTGGTAATTGTTAAAGGGGCAGAGAATAGCATCAGTGGAATGGTATGTTCCTCCTCCCAGATGTGGGAGAACTGGGAGTTGTCAACTGTCCCTGGTTATGATGTCTTTGGGAAATGTGTCTGGCTGTAGTTCCTCTCAGACTGCATGGATCAGTTGGATTCACTGAGGACCATACAGGAGGCAGACAGTGTGATAGATAGTAGCTTCAGGGAAGTGGTCACATCATAGATTCGGCCAGGTAAATAGGTGACTGGCAGTAGAGGTAGGCAGGTAATACAGGATTCTCCTGTGACTACGCACCGCTCGAGCAAGTACATCATTTTGGCATACTGTTTTGAGCTTTGATGAAGAGTCATTTAGACTCAAAAGATTAGCTTGCTCTTTTTCCATGCATGCTGCCTAACCTGCTATGATTTATAATCATCAAGTCAGAGTCCAACAGCACAGCAACAGGACCATCTGCCCAAACTGGCCCATGCCAACCAAAATGTCTATCGACACTAATCCAATATCCCTGTACTTGGTTCATAACCTTCTAAACCTTTCCTATCCATGTATTTGTCCAAATGCCTTTTAACTGATGTTAATGTACCCACCTCAACCACTTCCACTGGCAGCTCATTCTATATGTGTGTCATGTTCCATGTAAAAAAGTTGCCCCTCAGGTTCCCTTTCATTCTTTCCCCTCTAATCTTAAACAAATGTCCTCTGATTTCCAGAATTTTTTGTTTTCAGTACAGATTCCTGCACCTACAGTAATTTGCTTCTATAAGGGGGCAGGAAACAACCTCTCAGGGGAAACGAACACCAGCAGTCAGGTCTTCGGCACCACGACCAGCTCTACTATAAAGTACGATATGCAAAGCGAATAATTGTGATCGGGGATTCTCTAGTTTTAGGGACTCAGATAGACATTCCTGCAGCTGTGAGTGAGACTTCAGGATAGTGTGGAGACTACCTGGTGTCAGGGTCAAGGATGTCTCAGAGTAGTTGAAACAATTTGTTAAAACAGAGTGTGAGCAGCCAGAGTTCATTGTACACATTGGTACCAACGATATAGGTAGGAAAAGGCAAGAGGTCCTGCAGAGTGAATGTAGGAAGTTAGGCATATGGTTAAAAAGCAGAACTTGTAGGGTAGTAATCTCTATATTGTTCACGGTGACACATACTAATGAGAATAAGAATAGGAGGATAGAGCAGATAAGTGAATGACTGAGGAGCTGGTACAGGAAGCATGGATTCAGACTTTTGCCTCAATAGGATCTCTTCTGCAGCAGAGGTGACCTTTACAAGAGGGATGGGTTGCAGCTGAGTTGGAGATGATCAACATGCTAGTGTGGAGATTTCTTAGAGTTATTTGGGAGGGTTTAAACTCATCTGGTGGGGTCCGAGGTTGGGGTGGGGGGGGGGGGGTGCCTGTGAGGGCATGGGGCCCCCATGAGACAAGAGAGAAGGTTAAGACTTGTACAGAAGTTAAAGAGAGCTAGCTCAATAGACAAGCAGGCAAAAGCATGGCAGAGAATGAGGGAAGACTAATAATTAAACCACATTTATTTCAAAGCAAGAGGCCTGACAGGTAAGGCAGATGAACTCAGGGCATGGTTGGGAACATGGACTAGGATATCATAGCTACTACAGAAATTTGGCTGAGGGTGGGAGAGGACTAACAACTCAATATTCTGGGGTACAGATGCTATAGAAACGATAGAAGGGGAGGCAAAAGAGGAAGGAGAGAGGCATTTTTCATTAGTGAAAACATCACGGCAGTACTTAGAGAGGATATTTCTGAGGGATTGTCCAGTCAGGCTATATGGGTGGAACTAAGAAATAAGAAGTGGGTAACCACTTTGATGTGATTGTACTGTAGGATCCCAATAGTCATTAGGAAATTGAGGAGCAAATACACAGGGGGACGCATGATAGCTGTAAGAATAATAGGGTTATAATAGCAGGGGATTTTCACTTTGCATAGAGCGGGACTGTCATTGTGTTAAGGACTTGGATGGGGAGGAATTTATTTAGTATGTTCATGAAAACTTTCTTAATCAATATGTTGATGGCCCTAGTGGGAAAGGAGCAAAACTTGACCTAGTCTTAGGAAATAAGGCAGGGGCAAGTGACTGAGGTGTTAGTGGGGGAGTACTTTGGGACCAGTGACCATAATTTTATGAGTTTTAAAGTTATCATGGAAAAGGATAGGTCTGGTACACAAGTTAATGTTCGAAATTGGGGCAAGGCCAATTTTGATGGAATTAGACCGAAACTTTGAAAAGTTTGTTGGGGGAGGCTTTTTGTAGTTAAAGAGACATCTGGCAAGTAGGAGGCTTCCAAAAGTGAGATAATGAGAGCTCAGGGACAGCGCGCTCCTGTTAGTGTGACGGGCAAGGCTGGAAGGAATAGGGAACATGGATGATCAGAGCTATTGAGGCTCTGATCAAGAAAAGAAGGAGACCTGCCTGTCAGGTATAGGCAGCTGGATCAAATGAATCTTGTGAGGGGTATAGGAATTATAGGGATACACTTCAGAGGGGAATCAGGAGGGCAAAAAGGGGAAAGATAGTTTTGGCAGACAAGGAAAATGAGAACCCAAAGAGATTCTACAAGTATATTAAGGGCAAAAAGAGTAACTAGGGAGAAAATAGGACCGCCAACCCAAAACAAAAGGCAGTCTATGCATATGGCCACAGGTGATGGCCAGTAAAAGAATATATTGCATCAGTATTTACAGTGGAGAAAGACATGGAAGCTAAGGAACTCGCGGAAGTAAACAGCGATGTCTTGAAAAGCAGAAATATTTGTATCATCAACAGCTATGGTAAGGTGCCAAAAGACTGGAGGGCGGCTAATATGGTGCCATTATTTAAGAAGAGCTGCAAGCAAAAGCCAGGGAACTATATGCTGGTGAGCATGATGTCAGTGGTGGGTAAGTTGTTGGGTGGGATTCTGAGAGAGAGAGGATGTACATGCATTTAGAAGGACAAAGAATGATTAGGGGTAGTCAACTTGGCTTTATGTTTAGGAAATTCTGTCTCACAAACTTGACTGAGTTTGTTGAAGACGTGACTAAGAAGATATATAAGGGCAGTGCCACAGACATTGTTATTATGGACTTTAGCAAGGTCTTTGACAGTTCCACAGGACAGATTGATGTATAAGGTTAGATCATATGGAATCCAGGGACAGCTAGCTAATTGGATGTGAAATTGCCTTGATGGAGACAGAGGGTGGTGGTAGAGGGATATATTTTCGAACTGGAGGCCTGTGACCTGTGGTGTGCCGCAAGGATTGGTGCTGGGTTCACTTTTGTTCTTCATTTATATAAATAATTTGAATGAGAATATAGAAGACATGGTTAGTAAGTTTGCACAGGGCAGCACAGTGGCACAGTGGTTAGCACTGCTGCTTCACAGCGCCAGGGACCTGGGTTCAATTCCCGCCTCAGGCGACTGACTGTGTGGAGTTTGCACGTTCTCCCCGTGTCTGCGTGGGTTTCCTCCGGGTGCTCCGGTTTCCTCCCACAGTCCAAAGATGTGCGGGTCAGGTGAATTGGCCATGCTAAATTGCCCGTAGTGTTAGGTAAGGGGTATATGTAGGGGTATGGGTGGGTTGCGCGTCGGTGTGGACTTGTTGGGCCGAAGGGCCTGTTTCCACACTGTAAGTAATCTAATCTAATCAACATTGTTGGTATAGTGGACTGTGAAGAAGGTTATCTAAGAGTACTAGGAATGGTAGGTAAAGTGCACTCTAGGTAAATGCAAGGTGTTGCATTTTGGTAAAACTCACACAGTTAATGGTCAGTTTATGGAAAGTGTCGTCAAACAGATAGACCCAGAGGTGCAGGTATATACTTCATAGGATGGCGAAGAAGATATTTGGCAGACCTGCCTTCATCTGTCAGAACATTGAGTATAGGAGTTGGGACATCATGTTACAGCTGTACAAGACATGAGTAAGACCACATTTGGAGTATTGTGTACTATTCTGGTTACCCTGCTGTAAGAACATTGTTATTAAACTGGAAAGGATACAAAAACAATTTACAAAAATGTTACTGAGACTGAAAGGTTTGAGTTATAAGGATCAGCAGGATAAACTGGGACTTTTCTCCCTGGAGTGTAAGAGGCTGAGGTGTGACCTTAAAATCATGAGGCACATAGATACATAGATAAAGTGAATAGTCAAGATCTTTTTCCTGAAATCTCAAACTAGAGGGCATAGATTTAGGGTGAGTGGGGAATGATTTAAAAGGAACCTCACTCCAAGCTTTGCAGCATTCAGTCAATCACCTCTAGATGATTTACTGTATTTTGAACTCCAGGTTCCTTCTCACAAATCAGGACCCCAGAGTAACAAAGGAATGTCAGCAATCTTGTGGCTGTCTGCCTGTTTAGACAAACTGTCTCCACCTAATCTTTAGTGGCCCTGCCTCTTGCAATCCTACAACCTCGCCTCCCTTCATGCCTTTAATGACATCTTTGACTAGGTGTGAAGCGAACATTCACAATGGGAAGCATGAAGGGTCATGTGATGTGCATGTCATTGTTTCTGAACACAGACTTGGCAAATTGAAAATAAATAATGAAAGGAATCTTAATTTGTATTCCAGCCAAGAATATTCTGGTGCAATATTTTCAGAAGCAACAGGAACACTGTGCTGATTTACACTTGAAAAATGATTCATCCTCACAGTTCGATTGCATAAATGCCTGATTCCAACCACTATTACAAAGGCATTTAGTTTAAAAGTCGTGATTTTTTTATCGACAGAGCGGCAAGTCATTTAGTATGGAGAAGTGAGTCCCTTTGTCAGAACTCTGCTTCCCCACAGGCTATGAACAAGCTCATGCTGCAGACACTGATGGAGAGCGAAGAGAGAATGTTTTCCAAGCTTATTTCATTTACTATGAGCTTCAGCAAGCAGCAACACAGACCTCAGGACAGCCGTTGTCAATATCAAGATTGTGTTCATTTTAAAAGGTATTTGATAGCGCAGTAAACATATGGACATATGCAGAGAGCTGACAAGGTTCCCTGCTGTCAGAACGAACTTCAAAAATTAAACAAGCGTTATTCTATCATCAAAATAGAATAAAATCAAAGATACTTTGAGACATTTATGAAGACCTGGCAGGGCAGCAACATTTTAGTATGGTCACTGGATTAATTAAACAAAAATCCTAACAAATTGATAAGAATGACAATTGTATGGTCCTTGTGGAGGTACAGTCCTATCTACACATTGAAGATATCCTTCATCAGGTTATGTGGCAATACCACTGTGTGAAATGAGAAAGATATTGAACAGATCTAGCGACTCAAGACTGGACATCCATGAGGTACAGTGGGCCATCAGCAGGAACAGGACTATATTCAACCATAATCTGCAACGTTATGCCATTTTCCCAACTCTATCATTACCCCAAACCATGGGATCATTCTGGCTCCAATAAGAATGCAGGAGGGCATGCCAGGAGCAGCACCACAGGGCTACCTATGAACCAAACAACATAAAAAGTGTGCAGTAGATAGATCTGTGTGATCACACTATCAATGGATCAGAGCTAAACTCTGCAATCCTGCCATAAATGGTGATGGTCCATTCCACAAATAACAATGGTGGGATGGTGCCGACAACATCAGGCCAAAATTCAAGTCTGAAGTACTTCTGTCCACCTTTAGCCAGAATTGCCAAGTGATTGATCCCTCTCGATCTGCTCCTGAAGTCAGATTATTAAACAGATGCTAAACTTCAGTCAATTCAATTTAGTTTACCCTATACCAACAAACAGCTGATGGTACTGGATGTTGCAAAGGGTATATGCCCAATAATATTCCAGCAATAGTACTGAAGACTTGTGCTTCACAAGTGCCTGTGCCCTTAACCCAAACAGCACTTACTCAACAATAACCTGCTCACTGATACTTAGTTTGAATTTGGCTAAGGGCCACTGAGTTTCTGACCTCATTACAGCCTTGTTTCAAACACAGGTAAAAGAGCAAAATTCAAAATGGGAAGAGAGTGTGACTCCTTTGACCTCACAGCAGCATTTGACAGACTGTAGTATCAAGCAATTTCATAAAACTGGAGTCAACAGGTTCAGAGGGAAAACTCTCTGCCAATTGGAGTCGTATTATCATCGAGGTTTGCAATGCCTTGGCTCAACTTGTCCATACTGCCCAGCTTTCACAATTAAACTTTCTCCCATTTGCATCTGTTTGGTCCATATCACTCCATACCTATTCCATTCAAGTACTTGTCTAAACGTTTCTTAAATGAAGAAATTGTACTCACTTCTACCATCATCTCTGACAGCCCATTCCAGACACTTACCACCTTCTATGTGAAAAAATTGCCATGATGGATCCTTTTGTATCTCTTCCCTCTCACCTCAAACCTATGCCCTTTAGTTTTAGACTCCCCTACCATGTGGAAAAGCTATTGGCTATTAACTTAGCTATGCCTCTCATGATTTTATAGGTTTCTATAAGGCCACCCCTCAGAGGCCTATGCACAAGGGACAACTTTCCAGCCTATTCAACCTCGCCTTATAATGTAAACCTTCAGGACAGGTAGCATCCCAGTAAGTCTTTTTTGAATGCTTTATAATTTAAAAAGAAACTTTCTATAGTAGGGTAACCAGAACTGTACACAGTACCTCAAATATGGCCCAAGTCCTGGCACAAAGGAAAATGGTTATGGTCAACCATCTCAGATCTCTGCAGGAATCCTTCAGCAGATCCTGGGCTTAACCACCTATAGTTGCTTCATCAGTGACACATTGTACATTGGATTCATAGAATCATAGAATTCCTAGTGTGGAAAAGGCCATTTGACCTAACAAGTCCACACCCACACTCTGAAGACTATCCCACCCATACCCATTACCCCTACTTATTGCTCTACATGTCCACTGACTAATGCACCTGGTCTATACACCCCTGAACACAATGGGCAATTTAGCATGGTTAATTCATGTAACCTGCATATCTTTGGATTGTACTATGTTTATCACCATTTGTGATGCTTCAGATATTGAGCAGTCCATCGTTAAGTGTAATAGGTCCCGTACAACATTTCAGCTTGGGTTGATATGTATGAAATAATATTTGCACCATACAAGTGCCAGGCTATGAGCGAGAATGTAACCATTATCCCTTGCCACCCAATGGCATTACCATCACTGCATTCCACACCATCAATAATCTGAGGCCACATTGACCAAAAACTAATTTGGACTAGGCATAAATGCTGTGGCTGCAAGATCAGAGGCAAGGAATCCTGCAATGTGTCATCTCCTGACTCCTCGAAGTCTGACCAATATATAAAAGTCACGGTTTTAGAATGTGATGGAATACTCTCTGCATGCCTGGATGAATGCAGCTCCAAAATTTAAGAGCGTGATATCATCAGACCAAAGCAACCTGATTGATTGGCACCCCATCCCTCATCTTCATTAATCACTCCTTTCACTACCAATGCACTGCGACAGCTGTGTGTACCATTCACAAGAGTCACTGCAACAACTCACAAAGGCTCTTCTCACTGCACTTTCTAAGCCCACAATCCCTACTATCTAGAATCATAGAGAATCCCTACAGGTTGAAAAGAAGTAATTCAGCCCATACCACCCATTCAAAAGGGAATCCCATCCAGACCCACACCTCACCCTATCCCCTGTATTTCCCATGACTAACCCACCTAGCCTGCACATCCCTGGACACTATGAAACAATTTAGCAAGTCCAATCCACCCAACCTGCACATCTTTGGAGTGTAGGAGGAAACCAGGGCACTCAAAGGAAACTTTTCAGCTTTTTCAACATTTTCAGCTGTGATCTCCAGCATCTGCAGACCTCATTTTTTACTCAAAGGAAACTGCACAGAAATGATCACCTGAGGCTGAAGTCAAACCTGGGTCCCTTGTGCTGTGAGGCAATAATGCTAACCACTGCTACCCCTATAAAGACAAGGGCAGCAGATACATGGGAACACCACCAAGTGGCATTTCCCCTCCAATCCACATAGCCTGTTCCTTCATAGTAGCTGCATCAACATCCTGGAACTCCCTTCCTAACACTATGATGGGTCTACCTGAAGTACATGACGGCAACAGTTTAAGAAAGCAGCTCACCACCATCTCCCTTCAGTATGGGCAATGAATGCTGATCTAGCCAGTGATGCCCATAGCAAAGCTAACTGCAGTCATGGTTATTTCATTTAAAAATGCAGCTTTAAAAATGCAAAATCTAGCTCAAGCATATCAAGATCCCACATATGCAACTGACTTATTGATCAGGTACAATGTTTGCATTGTTGTTGAGGGATGGGTGTTGGTTAACAAAGTGAGAGAATCCCTCTTCAAGTGATACTTAGGATAGTGTCCAATCTCTGCCTGCTTGCAGAGTCTCGTTTTAACACTTCATGTGAAAGATGCTACCTCAGAACGGTGGTGCAATCTCTCATACTATGTTGTTAGCCTAGATAATGCTGAAGCCCCAAAATATCGAGTCCCCCATTTATGCTGGACATCTCTTGCTCCCACAATTCCCATTCAGGGGGTCGCAATAACTTTGAAACCTCAAAATGAGGTCATAGTGGGGAACAAAGTTTTGGAAACACTGACAGCGTTTAGGGAAGAATTCAATCATAAGACAATATATATAGAGTTAAAATATTTTATTTGTTTCAAATAGATAAATATTTAAAATTTACAAAATATACAAGTAAGTAGACAGGTCTCCAGATTTGAAGCAGGAATCAGATGATAAGATTGCTGGTTGCCGCCAGTGTGCTATAGAACTTATGTTGCTTTCAAGATGACGGACAGAAAATTTGCAACGACATAAACGATTGAACCGATTTGCACTGCAACCTCCTTCCTGTACAGCTCGGTTGCCTGCAAAAGGCAGTGACGTCCTATAAATAGTTCCGCTAGCACGATTTCTGTGAACTTTGCAAGCGAGTGTCGAAGCATGTGGGACCAAGCATGTCCAAGGCTGCATCCGGTCAGCAAGACCTCTTCACGCCCTGTGATTCCTTGTGAAACAGGAGCTGGCTGGCTCATCCCTTACTTACATCATCTCTGTAACAAAGGGAAAAAAAAACTTTGCACGTTGCAGCAGACAAGCAAAAACTCAGAGGTGAAGGCAGCTCATTGCAGGCTGTATTGGTTAATTGCAATGTGGAAATGTAATTGATATCAAAAATGACAGTAGCGTTTGAAAACATGTACACAGCCCTTGCAAGGCTACATTACAATTCCTGTCTAAAAGGCTGTTTGTGTCTTCAGAATGATGTTGCAAGGCGGGATTTCATCATATCAGGTTAAATAATTCAAAACAGTTGCAGCCCCACCTAATACTTTCATGCATGCACATGCATGTGAGATAATGAGCAGTTGTGCAGCATCTTCAAACCCCCACAGGTAATTTGCACAGGGAAATTAAGGTGATCGCCTAAACTCATGATTTTTAATAGCAAATTAGTGAAAGTATTCGAGGCCACAGCTTGAGGGTTTGTTATCTTGATCAGCATTTGCAGTTGAATGCCTTAGAATCTGAGGGAGGGGAAGGAGGCAGTGCTAGTGAGAATCGAACCCAAATCGTTCATTATTGTACCTGCAAACTAGAGTTCATGTCTGAAACAAGGGCTTACATTTTGTAGCACCTTTCACAACCATAGGTGCCAGAGTGTTTTCAGGCCATTGAATTATTTGAAGTGTAATCAGTTTTATAATACATAAAACAGGGCTGTCACATGTCCACAAACCATGATAAGGATGGTTGATTGATCTGCCCACCAGAAATAACTCCTGAATTCAGAGCTCTTCACTTCTCAGAGGGTGTGCTGCGCTGTTGGAGGTGTCCAACCTCATAGGACATGTAAATCAAACCCTCTTTTCGTCTCTCAGGCAGGTGGCGACGTGCCATGGCAGAGAAAAGGAGATTTCTCCCCAGGGTCCTGATCAACATTTATTTTAGTCTAGATTAGAGTGGTGCTGGAAAAGGTGAGCAGGTCAGGCAGCATCCGAGGAGCAGGAAAATCGACGTTTCAGGCAAAAGCCCTTCATCATGAATGAGGTTTTATCTTTTAATCAACATCACTAAAACAGATTATCTCATTATTACCACAGCGTTGTTTGTAGCAGCTTGCTGTGTGCAAATTGGTCATGGAGGTTTCCTGAATTGCAAACTGACCTCACTTTTAAAAAAGACTTAGTTGGCCAGAGGTTTTAACTAAAATGTTTTAAGTGCCCTGTGGTTGCTTAGAAATGTTCATTTCTTTTTGTTCCAAGAAAACAAATAGGATTATTTACCTGTTGAAAAGTACTTTAATTTGTAGCTGAGATAAAGATGCCAAGGGATGTAAGGATAACTAAACTTGCAGTGGCGGTTCTGAAGGGATGAGTCCAGTTTGTTAAAGTCCAGAACAATTTGTGGGAAGCTTGATAAAGTTAAATATTGGTGATCAGCAAAAAGAGTTGTTTTTCATTTTTCAGGAGGGTAACTGCAACACATTTGTTTCCTGTGGATTGCCAGCCTAGCCTGAAATGTTGCTTAAATCTTTCTGTGAGTTGGTTATTTGAGACTGCCTGGTGAATTACAATCTGCAATTGTCAGAGGATTGTCTCAATCTGAATAGTGTGATCAAGGAGACATCATTGGTGGCTGGATAATCACTTTGTTGCTCTTTTCCTGGGGATGTGAAAATTGGCTTCTGACAACTATGAACATCATGGCTCCATGGATGAGTCTTAATTTGGAAATCAGCTACTTTGTTCTCCATGAACATTCAATTCTTGCAACTGTTTGTATCTGAATGTCAGTGTTCAAGGCTATGGCCAAGTGTTGGAAAGTAGGATTATTGTAGGTCAGTACAGACTCAATGGGCTGAAGGGTCTCTTCTATGCTTTGAATCTATGACTCTACGATACAATGAGTCAGCAGTCACTGCTTTTGATTGGAGCTGAACTGCATTGAATCATAGAATTCCTATGGTGTGCAAGCAGGCCATTTGGCCCATCAAGTCCACACTGATCCTCTGAAAAGCATCCAACCCAGACCGATCCTCTATCCTTGCATTCCCCGTGGCTAACTCACCTAGCCTGCACATCTCTGGATATTATGGGCAATTTAGCGTGGTCAATCCACCTAACCTGCACATCTTTGGGCTGTGGGAGGAAACCAGAGCACCCAGAGGAAACCCACATAGACAGAGGGGAGCATGCAAACTCTTTATAGACAGTTGGCTGAGTCTGGAATCAAATTGGGTCCCTGATACTGTGAGGAACTAGTGCCAATCACTGAACCATGCTGTTGACAAGCAAAACTTGTGACATAGTCCCAAATACAAGGCTGGTTTGCTAACTTAAAATCAGTCATATGTTGCAACAGGATAACATGTCCAACTTGGAGAGTAACTGAATAATCAGTTGGACAGCTGAAAATATGAATGGGAGGTGACAGCATCTCAGTCTGAAAATGGTTGCCTATTGCTTACTTAGAAAATGCTTCTTTACTCGCAGTGCGGATTTGAAAGACAATTCTCTAGAGATCTCCTGACAAACATATTATGTACCTGCCAAAGTTTGGTCAAGGTCTGCGATAAAATCCTCCAGATCCCTTGTGTCTCCAAGTTTGGCTTTAGGGAGAGAACAAAATCAAAGTGTTTAATGTACATGGTGAAAATACTCAAAAATAGCAACAGTAGTAAGAGGCTACTCAGCCCAATTTCTAGGACCATACTAACCCACCAGCATCATTAGGCATATTGTCTTTACGAATATATATGGAGCAAGAGAAGACCATTGGCTCTCATACCTTTCTACAGTTTAATAAGATTGTGACTAATCTGACTGTAACCTTCAATCCTTCTCCAGAGCAACGAGAGGTGAGTAATAAATGCTGGTCAGCCAGTAACCCCAAGTGAATAAAAAAAATCCACATTTCCATTTATCTCTAATAACCTTTCACCCACTTGCTTGACAAGGATCTATCCACCTCTGCCTGAAAATATATTCAAATATTCTGCCTCCTTTTCATCAAGAGTGTTCCAACAAAGTGACCCTCTGTTGGGAAAAAAGAAATTGACTCAGCATTAAATAGTGACCCCTAGTTCTGGATTTTCCTGCAAAAAGTAATATTCTTTCCATATCTATTCTCTCAAGACCCCTCAGGATCTTATGTATTTCAATCAAGTAACTTTTTATTCTAAACTGCAGTGGCTATAAACAGATCCTGTCCAATCTTGCATCATTAACCAACCTGCTCATTCCAGACATTAGTCTGGTAAACCTTCTCTGAACTACTATGAATGTATTTGCAACTTTCCCTGACCAATACTGTACACAGTATTCTTGATGCAGTCTCATCAGTGCCCTATATAATTAAAGCCTTACTTCCCTACTCCTGTATTTAATTCTTCTCCTGATTAATAATATTCTATTTACTTTGGTAACCACTTGCTGTGGCTGCATAATAGCCACTTGCAGCTCACAAACGAGGACACCCAGATCCTTCTATATCTCAGTTCTAATATATCTCACCAGGTAAATAAAATGCTTCTTTTCTTTTCTCTCTGACAAAATGAACAATTTTATATTTTCCCACATATTACTCTATTTGCCTCATCCATTAGTAGAAAGTTGCAATTTCAATGGCTATTTCAGAATTATATATACCTTAGGGTCCTGCCTTTGGACCAGTATATAAATAAAGCCCAGCCTGTAACTGTCATTTTGAACTCACTATGTGGCAAGTATTTCTACCCACGCACAGTGACCACTTTGATTTGACCTTGTCTGAGAGGTTCCAAGACCTCTGAGAGCCCCAGAGGGTGTGTGGATAATGTCCTCAGACATGACATACAAACTCTACTTCCTTGTCTTCTCTTAGCAGTCCCCAGGGAGATCAGTCCCTGTTATATAAATCCCAAATGTACAGAGTTTTATTCAAATGTCTATAAGTGTCTCACTCATGGACTCACTGGCCTTTCATAAATTCAAGGTATACATTTGATTATCTACCCTTCCCTGCAAAGTTGCAGCAGCTCCAGGGAATTTCCAAGGAAATAGCAAATTCTAAGGCTGAAAGCCTCTAATTTACAGTGATTCCTCATTTGAAATATGTCCATGGATATGAGCAATCATTTTTGCAAATGAATAGTAATTGCGAGTGATCAAAGACATTAAATGTCATATGTGTGCAAAAACATCACAGCCAGGTTTGATCCCAGCCTCATTCTATATTTGAGAGGGAGCACTAAGTGATCAGCAACAGTTTCATTCACAAACTACAAAAGTGTATTTTCTGCTCGATGATAAATCTCTCATATCTAATCGAATAGCTTGGTCACTTATTCATTACCCCATTGGAAATAGTCAGTTTCTACGTACTCCATCTGATCACCCATAAGTTTTTAAGCAGCTTTTTGAAATCACCCACTAATCCCTGCTTTTCACAAAACCAGTCCTTTGGACCAGTCTTGATGCTAGTCTTCACACTCTTTAAGGGATGTTGATGAGTAAAGTTGACGGCATTATTAAAGCACACCGTGTCCTTTAACTGTTAAAGACTTGCCATCAACTCTGAGTACTCTCTCCTGCCTGTATATTTGTTTTGCTATACTATATTGACCTGCTTACTTTGAAGGAAGTTTTTCCACATCCTTTTCCACGTCTCCATTACTTGTTTGCATACCAATACCCAACGTTTTATTTTACTCATTGTTGGAATTTTATGCTTCTCAGATTGTAATTTGCCATGTTTGGGCTCAATTGAATAATTTATCTGAATCCTTAACAAGCTACCTTCTATTTCATTGCCTTTTCCAAAGGAGGCCTCAGTTCATTATCTGGAGATATTTTCAAATTAATCTGCCCAGAAATGTTGTGATACAAATTCTTAATAATAAATGTGACGACATTAAACTAGACAGACTGTATTGAGAAGCACTGCACTGCAGGTAGTGATCGCAGCCAAGGTTGTGGCATGATTTGACACAGTTGGCACATCCCCTATAGTGAATGAGCATTGTCAGGATTTCAGCTCTGATTAGTTTTACCCCTACAGTGACAAGCAATCCATGGACAAGGTCAAATTCAGCTTTGATACCTGTAACATTAAAAGCCTAACTCACTGTCAAAGCTCTGGCATGAATGAGATATTGGAAATTACTTGCAGCCAAGTGTCGGCAGGAACTGGTCTCTGCAGGAGGGATGAGGAGGAAACTGGAACAGGATTGAGGTGGAGTTCATCGATTCAGTAACTAGTAAAATTTGTGTCTGAATGAATGTGTGAACATAATGCTGTAATATCCCTGGCATCCCTTTGAAAGGTCTGTTTGCTGTACTGGAATACCTGGAACTGGACTAATAGATCCCTAAGATTGCTATCCATTAAGCCAATCAGACCTATAGATCTCCGAACCAATTGGTCTCAAATCTAAAGTTGATCACTCGTCTGCTATTTTCAAACTTAATCATTGTACCAAAAGTTTAATCCTGGTTTATTAATTTCTCATTCTGTACCAAGATATCTCACAATCATATTGTAAAATAATGGCCAAAATTGATTTGACAATTCAGAAAGGGAATTACAAATGTAACCATTAACATCCCTCCAACTTACTCCTTCACACCACCCCACCACTATCACCAAGCAGTACAAAACATGCATGCAGGCTTTCAAACACTTTGGACTCAATCATTTCTCTCTTCAATGCTTGGCAATCTCAAGGTGACTAGCGACTCTCAATAGCCTAGCCCTATTTTACGAAGCCCACTGTAAAGGTCCAATATAGGCATGCTTCTGATGTAATGATCAGTTCTAACAGGACACATCATATAGTTCAAGATGCAAAACAGATGGACAAGAATAAGGGTAATAGATAATAGGGTTGGTATTTTATAAAGGGATATGATAGATTGAGTTACTCTCCATTGCTACCTCCACAATGAAGGTAAAAGGAAATGAAAACAGAAACAAGTGAGATCCTGTTTCATCTTCGAATAATATAAGAAATGAGGAAGAGGTGGGAGCTTTGAAGATGAAAAATATGGACATGAGAAGAGAGAGAAGCTGTTTTGTGAAGCAGGTCGGGAAAATAAGAAAAAAAATCAGCTGAGATGGAAAATAGAGATATACATCATAGATATGTACATCCACTGCTGAAAGAAAAAGACTGGTAGGGGGTGGGTGGGGTGGGAAGGACAGCTACAATTAAGGCATGACTTTCATTTCAGTTTATGCACTGTCTGCTCAACCCGTATCCCGAGACTGGGGAATTCCCTCCACAACTGTAAGTAACATCACAATGACTGAAAGAACGTGCCAGCAAATGTACAAAATGTAGTTTGGAGTGACTTGGGGGATGAAACATAATATCAGTCATGAGCCTGGACTTAAAGTTCCTGATCTTCACAGGTATCTACCCTTGCAGAAATGCCAAGAGCAAAAACTTAGAAATGCAAATTATTTACTTCTTACCTTTGGATGAAGTGGTGTCCACAGAGTTCAGTTTTTCAATACTACAATTCAAACTGCTCGCAGAAGATGAGCCTGTACCTGTCAGTAATAAAATCAGACATCTGAGAGCATTGTTTTGATCTGCTGTTTGCCTGAAATCATTTTAGACGAATTACAGATATCAGAAGCCAGCTTTCACTTCATACATCAGACCTCATGGAATCTGTTCTGTGAAAGATACAGAGTGAGAAGTTTGTCTTTACACTGTGTTCTGAAACTTTCAGCTCAAGATATTTGCTCCCAATCCTACTCAGCAAACATTAAGCAGTGATACACTGTTTTGGTAGTAATGTGTGCACCATTAACTAATTTGGTTCCCCAAATTACAAACAGTATTGGCTGTGAAGTGCTTTGAGATATCTTGAAGTCTTGAACGAGCATGTATAAGCAGTATCTTGCATGACTAGAATAAAAGTGTAAATGACTCATTCTCGACTAATGAACTGTGACCATTTACATGAAGTGATACTGCAAAGAAGCACTCTAAAGTCAGCCAAAAATTACACATGGCTTTCCCCCTTTACCAGGAGAGGAAGAGAAACTAATCACCGTGCTTAGGACTTGCTTTGTCATGACATTTTAGTTCAGGCAGATGACACCAAGGATCTGGCATTCACCCCTGACAAAACGAAATGTACATTTTCCAATCCAATTTCCGATCAAGTTGGCAAATTGTCTTTAGAAATGCAGAAGATTGTTAAACATTAGACAGGTTGCACATCGCAAGTAGAGTCCAAAGATAATCGGATGGCTTAATATAGACTGGTGCAGTGGGAGGGTAGGGCAACAAACAGAAGCTTCCCATATTCAAGGGGTAATTTTAGTGTCGACTTATTGAAGGAAACCCTTGGGTTTAGATGGGTTTTTGTTTAATACAATAAGTTCAATGAGGAGTGAAATATAAAACCAAAGTTGCACCCAATTCTGTCAATTCCTTCATGATTGGAGACATCACAGTTGCATCCACATGATTGGAACAGCGAGTACATTCTTCATCCAGCTAGTTCAATTGGAGGTTTATCAGCAAAGGACACTCACATACATGGAAGGCAAATTTCTGGGCTTCTCTCAACTGTGAGACACAGTGACATGGGATGGGTTACTTCAACACACTAAGTCATGCTATCACTATCAAAATGAATCCCAAGAAAAAATGACTTATTTTATCTTAGCAACGTTCACTACCTCTGGATACTCAAAAATACTTTGCACTAATGAAGTACTCATGGTAGTCCTTGTTGTAGTTTGAGACATGCAGACACCAATTTACACAGAGCAAGCTCTCATTTGGACCTACATGATAATAAGCAGAGACTCTGTTTTAGAGAAAGCAAAACACTGTGGATGCTGAAAACTTGAAACAAACACAGAGAATGCTGATGAAACTCAGCCGGTCTGGCAGCATCAGCGGAAAGGTAAACAGAGTTAACATTTTGAATCTTGTCTGGCTGTTATAGAGTCATACAGCTGCATGGAAACTCTCCAGTTCTTGAGAACTATTCTGAAGAAGTCGTATGACAAAACATTAACTCTGTTTCTCTCCCCACTGATGCTGGTAGACCTGCCAGCTTTCTCCAGCATTTTCAGTGTTTATTTCCTTTTTAGAGAAAGTGGTTGAAGGATAAGCATTGGCCAGCAGGCCAGGATTAACGAGTTCAACATGCGGTGAGACATCGAACAATTCCTCCGCCGCCTTTGCCTCCACGCCTACTTCTTCAACCAGGATTCTCACCCACCCTCTGACGACCCCTTCTCCCGCCTCCAACACACCCCATCCGTGACATTAACCGCCTCAACCTCTCCACCCGTCTCACCCACTCCAACCTCTCACCCTCGGAACGTGCAGCCCTCCACTCCCTCCGTTCCAACCCCAAACTCACTATCAAACTGGCAGACAAGGGAGGCGTGGTAGTAGTTTGGCGCACCGACCTTTACACTGCTGAGGCTAAACGCTAGCGTGTGGACACCTCCTCCTACTGCCCCCTTGACCATGACCCCACCTCCCACCACCAAACCATCATCTCCCAGACGATCTATAACCTCATCTCCTCAGGGGATCTCCCATCCACCGCCTCCAACGGCTCATTCCTGAAGAAGGGTTCATGCCCGAAACGTCGATTCTCCTGCTCCTTGGATGCTGCCTGACATGCCTTTTCCAGCAACACATTTTCAGCTCTGATCTCCAACATCTGCAGTCCTCACTTTCTCCCAGAAGGCCAGGGAAAACCATTCTGTTATTCTTCGAAAACTGCTGTGAAATCTTTTATATCCTCTTGAGAGACATTGCTTTAATGCAACTCGGCAATCACATTTGTGAAGCTTCAAAAGGTATGGGTGATATTATATAAAATCCATTCTGATAAAAATATTATTTTCTGTCATAAGAGATTAAGGCTTCAATGGACGGAAAATATTGAGACAGATTGGAGCTCATAACAGGATCAGTGTAAATGTCTATCTCAACCCAATGGCAGGATGTAAATTTTAACACAAATAGAAACCTAATCCTATCTGAATGAATAAACACCATTAATGTACATTTTAGGAACTATTACCTCAGTAATATCTTCAAAGTGCTTAGTTGCGTTTGACTGCGATAAATAAAAGGCAATATTTCCCAGAATAAAAACGATAAACAAATTTAAGCTAGTTTAAATTCCTGCAGCCAAGCCAAGTGCCATGGTCTAGATCATCGGGCTGATCTCTCATTAGAGAGACAACTTCTGGTGACTTAAGCTGGGGGTCACCATACTTCCGAAAGAGGAAGGACCATTCTCCGAAGCCGCTCTGATGCAGTGACCTGAGCCATCTTCCACTTCATCTGGAGGCTTAAGATGGACCATTTCCACAGGGACAGCATGTGCAAAACTCTGGATAAAGAGGGGGTGAAAACATACTCAATGTCGCTCTCATGCTGCTGGCCATCTTTGTGTGTGGCTCGATCGAGCTGTGCATAGACCCGCAAACACAAGTGTCTCTACATATAAGGGTTCTACCCATCCCTGGTGTTACAAAGGATGGGACTGTCCTTGTTGCTGCAGAATACAACAAGTAATTGGACCGTTCCATATTGCCTCCACTTTATCGAGACATTTACAGAGAAAAACACCATTGACTATAGGTCCACCAGGAAGTGATCAACACCTAAACTTTTCGAAATCCTGAGCAAAAAGGTGAGGGTGGATCCTGCCAGGTTGTTCCCTGAACAGACTATCAAAGTCCTTTGGCAGAATGCCTCGTTGCCAGAACTTTTCAACAAGCACCAAGACATTGCTTGGCTGGGGGTGAGAAAGGAACTACCTGGAAGATATTTTACACTCATTCTCTGTGCCACCGCATGCTACCCTCGAAGCAGCTGCAGGAGGGTTGAGATGTCACACACCTACTGCTGGAATGGGCCTTTGCAAAGGCAATCTGGAGGAAGATGGAATGGATTTTGTCGAGGTTCAGCCCAAGCTGCTCCACGATGCGGAACTCTGCTCTCCAGTCGGCTCACTGGGATTCTCACAGAGACAAACATCAACTGCACCTGGACGACTATCATCCCGGTGAAAGACACTCGTTAATCTGCCCAAAACATGTTGGTCTTCCAGAACATAGAGATGACTTTGACTGACTGGCACATTCCAAGGTCCAGGACTATTTGCTGAGGTATGTACTAAAGCTTGGAGCACTCCTGCCAAGAAACAGTGGGGAAAGACCACTGTCAGAAGAGTTTTTGCTGAAGATAAATGGGGGCTTCTTCAGTTATCGGACCCACCTGGTGCCTCAAATTCATGTAACTATAATCTTGTATATGTAAGAGATGACTTTGGTATTTATTTAGATCGAGTCAAACTCCAATGTTTGTTTGTTGCCTTGATATGTTACTGTACAGAACTGAACTGCATTTGTGACTATGTATATTTGCAAAACTATTTATGATTAAAGTGTGTTTTGGAAATGAAAAATAAGAGGGGTTGAGAAGGAAAGTCCTTGATGCAGAGACCTCAGCCAGTGGGGGGATTGAATCCATATTGTTGGCAACACACTGCTTCATAAGCCAACCCCAACATTCCTGCAGCAAACTTTTGGTCCAGGACATAGGATCATTGAATCCCTACAGTGTGCAAACAGGTCATTTGGCCCAACAAGTCCACACTGATCCTATGAATAATATCCCACCCAGACCCACTCCCCTACCCCTATTACTCTACAATTCCCCTGACTAATAAACCGAACCTACACAATCCCAAACACCATGGATAATTTAGCATGGCCAATTCATCTAACTTGCACAACTTTGGACTGTGGGAGAAAACTGGAGCACCCGGAGGAAACCCACACAGACACGGGGAGAATGTGCAAGCTCCACACAGACAATTGCCCGAGGTTGGAATCAGACCCGAGTCCCTGGTGCTGTGAGGCAGCAGTGCTAACCCCTGAGCCACATAGAAAAGGGACATTTTTGGTTTGGTAAAGTAATAAATTAGCGAAGTGGAAAGATTAAGAGACCCATTTTGTAATGTAACAGTGGAAAACATTAGCCTCAGAGTGAGTGAACTGTAGTGCAGTGATGCACAGAGCAACCTAAGCAGCTGGCACTGGTTCAAGCAAATCCCTAGCAGGCAATCATACTCGGTTTGTACTTTGTTACAGTGAGTGTAATGTTCTAGGACTAGTGGGCCAGGGGTCTGGATTAAAAATTCCAAAGTTAGCATAATCCCATCATGGCAATTTAAATCTGGACAAGCAAATCTGATATTAATAGAAGTGATCAGGAAACAGTAGGATTATTGTTAAAAAATAAGTATCTCATTCACTAGTTCCTTTTAAGGGTGAAAACCTGCTGTCATTATCCTGCCTGGCCTCTACATGATTCTAGTCCAATATCAATCTGGTTGACTCTTGCCAATCTTCCATAAGAATCTAGAATTCCTGCAGTTATTAAAAAAAAATCAGTCAATCACCACTCAGCGCAACTAGGGATAGGCAATAAATGTTGGCTTTGCCAGCATCTACATCCCAAAAATATTTTTTTCCCTCAAATGGCATGTGTATCCAAAATTGCTAACATTGAATTATATGGAGTGCACAGTAAAGAAAAAGGACACTTGGCACAGCAACGTGATGCCAACGTTTAATGCTCCACACATGTCTCCTCCCATGTTTTTTCATCCAACCCCACCAGCAAATCCTTCTAATCCTTTCTCCCCAATGATCTTCAAACATCTTTTTACAGATGCTTAGCTCCAAAGAATAATGTTTCCAAACTGACAGTGACAGTTTTGTGGCTACTTCAATCTTCTTTTTGATCCCCTCAAACAAGCATATCCTGTGACCTATGATTCTTCCATACAAAGTAAAGATTGCCTGGGTGTTGATATTTAGTCAGCTGGAATCCACAGCATACTAGAAGCATGTCCTAGACCAGAATGCTTTTCAACATCAAGCTCAAGCTATTTTGCCCCTTCTGGTTTTAAAACAAAAAGCAATGAACTGTGGCCGCAGAATATAATTGTTAACCCGCCTCACTGACTCTCATGCGTGTGTTGAATATTCAGATAAGCTCGGCACTACTCACTTTCCGAGTCATCGATTCCACTGTCAGCAGCATTAGTAGCACCCAACTTCTTCATTTGATTCAAATGTTCCTTGTACTGAACACCAGTGTTTGCAGAGTAGGAGAGGTCTTCCACGACTGAATTGAATTCATTCAGGACAGCATCAAAGTCATCTTCATCCCACACTAAAAGTTTTGTTGAAAAACATCACATTTCATTAAGATTCTTTGTGGAAAAACACCTTGTAGCCTTAACATGTTCACACTGGCATTAAGAAAGGTAGTGCCTTCTAATAACAAAACAATCCAAATGTGCTTTGTAGGTTCTGTATTTACATATATACCATCATTGCCTATCATGATTCATTACAGTTATATATCAAATGCTGCCTTTTCAACAATGCCCCTGTCCAACTAACTTTTAAAAAAACACAAAAGTTAGTATTTGTGGTACAGCATCACTCTTGCCTCATTGGTTCAAGTCCTGCACCAGATACATGAGCAAATTGTCTCACTGACAGTCACTGCATTACTAGGGGATGCTCTATTCTCAAAGGCATTGTCTTTGAGATGCTCTGTCTTGCCCTCTCAGGTGGGGGTTAAAGATTGCAAAGCTCTATTTCAAAGAAGGTCTTCTAAATGTCCCAGGAAAGATATAGGCTTCAACCAACATCATTAAATTAGATTAGATTCCCTCCAGTGTGGAAACAGGTCCTTCAGCCCACAGGACAATCCACACTGACAGTCGCCCGAGGCTGGAATTGAACCTGGGACCCTGGTGCTGTGAGGCAGTAATGCTAATCGCTGAACCACCGTGCTTAAAATGTGATTCCTCATTACCTCACAGCTGTCCATAAGACAGAGCAGAAGTAGGCCATTCAGCCCACTAGGGTGAAAGTGAGGACTACAGATGCTGGAGATCAGAGTCTAGATTAGAGTGGTGCTGGAAAAGCACAGCAGGTCAGGCAGCATCCAAGGAGCCCTCCTGATGAAGGGCTTTTGCCCGAAATGTCAATTTTCCTGCTCCTTGGATGCTGCCTCACCTGCTGTATTTTCCAGCACCACTCTAATCTATTCAGCCCACCTAATCTGCTCTCCCATTCAATGATATGTTGGATAATTTGATAATCCTCAATTCAATTTTCCTACCTTTTACCCATAACCTGTGATTCCCCAATAATTAAAAATCTGTATCTCAGCCTTGCATATACTTAGTGACCCAGCCTTCATAGCTCTTTGCAGGAATGGTTCACTACATTCTGAGAGAAGAAATTCTTCATCATATCTTAAATATCTAACTCCTTACTCTGAGATAATGCCCTCTGGCCCTAGATTCTCTCACAAGCAAAAACAACCTCTTTACATCTACCCTGTGAAGCCCCTTAAGCTCCTCAGGATTTTGGTCATTGTCACTGTAAAGCAGTTGGATATGCCCTGAGATCCTAGAAAATGATACTGCCAGAACCAAACTCCTGTTGTAGTCTCAGGTGGGAGATAATGTTGGACGGATATGATATTCAGTATTCATAAAATACACCAGCAGAAACCCATGATGTCCTTTTTTCCAAGCACAGTGCATGACACAAAGCCCTGAATGTTACTAATACCAATCCAAAACTCTGCAGGTTAGCTGGATTGGCTATGCTAAGTTGCCCAGGGTATGTAGGTTAGTTGGATTAATCATGAGAAATTGCAGGAATACGGGGAGTACAGTTGGGAGATGGGTTTGGGGAGGGGGGGGGTGCGGGGGAGTGGATCTGGGTGGGATACTCTTCAAATTTGAAGGGCTGAATGCCCTGCTTCTGCATTGTAGGGAATTTATGATTAAAATCCCAGAAACTGGCCAAGATTACCCCATTGAGGTAGGAATTGTAAATCCTTCCAGCCTTACATCATTTGCCTAGGCCAACTTCGTCCAATCAGATTATTGTTGGTAAATTCCACACAGATTATATAAGGTTTTTAAGTGGCTTTTCTCCTCATGTCATGAATGAGTACTCAGCACAAAACCTTATTCATACCCTCCAGATCTTAACACAGCCTTTAACTCTCAATCAAAGTGTGTTCAAGCCACCTGTAGCAGGCAGCTCAGGAACTAAATGTTTAGAAGTAATGCAGGTTATGTACAGCTAGTTTTATTATAGTGTTTGAATAATTCTCTCAGTAAAAAGGAGTTACTGGTGTGGCCAGCATTTATAATTACCCATGTTAAGGAGCTGCCTTCATCTGGTGTAGGTATACCTGCTGGAAAGGGAGCGTGAGGATTTTGATCCAGTCACAGTGAAGCAAAGGTGATATATTTCCAACTCAGCTTGGAGACTGGCTTGGAGGGACATTTGCAGGTGATGTTGTTACCATGCGACTGTCCTTCGTCCCCCTAGCAGGTAAGGGCACAGGTTTTGATGGAACCTTAGTTAACTGCTGCTTTGTATCATGTACATGGTATACACTGCTGTCACTGGGCAAGTGATGAATGTTTAAAGTTGTAGTTCAATCAAGTGGGCTGCTTTCACCAAGACAATGTCGATCTCAATAGGGACCCTGCTCCAAAGTTTGGGGATTCTAAACTGGATTCAGTCAGGGCCATAACATTGTAAGAAAACCTCTTGTGATCAGGGGCTGCATGTTTGAAAGGCAGCGTTCCTGATAGTCCTCCCCAGTAACCAGATTGCCAAAATGAGGATCATGAATCTGGTAATTGGTGGACTGACATCAGAAAAATGAGCAGGAAAGCTGTGGGATGATCCAAAAATAAAACCCCACTGGTTTCTGCGAGGGATTTTTACCCAGTCTGCGTTACACATGATTCCAGTCCTATACTAGTGCTTTCATGGTTACAAGAATTCAGCTGTTTTGCAGCCAACCACGCCCCAGAACGCATTTGAACAACTCAAGTTTAACTGGGAGTGAACGATTAGAGGCTCTCCTTGTGGTATCTGGGCAGAAACAGTCAACTAATCTGGATAGTTAAGCCCTCACAGACAAGGGCTGGTCCCAAGGCTAATAAAACGATAAAAGTTAAAATTATTCGTAGTCTGTAGACAGGCTGCATGTTTCGAGGCTGTCACCTTTCATCAGTAATGCCTTGCAGTTCTCACCAAGGCTTCTCTCCAACTCTCTGTTTCGCTCTCCACATTAACCTGACATCTCTCGGCGGATAGAGTCCCGGGCTGGTCGCAACGCGCTACTCACTTCGGCAGCTGAGCTCCGCACCTGCCTCAGCGTCTGAAAGTGTCCATCCCTCCCCGCACTGACACATCAAACAGCTCCAAGCAACGGTTCCAGCCAGAGCTGCCTCCGAGCAAGTTACAGCGTCAGAGCTGGTGGTAATCTCAATGCCAATCTCAGACCTAGTCTGTGTCAGAATCAGTCCCCGACTAAGTGGAAGTGGCAGAGTCAGCCTCCATGCCAATCTGAGTTCGTCTCAGCGTGTCTCAGTCCCAGCCTGATCTTCACAGCTCGTCCCAGTTCCAGCCCTATTGCCAGACTCACTCTCAGACAACTTCATGCCAAACCCATCCCAATCTCAGTCCCAGTTTTAATACTGGTCCCAGTCTAGTTAAGTGTCTGTATCACTTTCAATGTCAGACTAGTCTCAGTCCCTGTTCCAGTCTCAGTGCCAGCCTCCATCTCAGTGCCAATCCGAGTCCCAATGTAGGTCTAGTCTCAGTCCCTGTTCCAGTCTCAGTGCCAGCCTCCATCTCAGTGCCAATCCGAGTCCCAATGTAGGTCTAGTCTCAGTCCCAGTAACAGTCCCAGTCCCAGCATAGTCCCAGAGCCAGTCACAGTATCAAGCTATTCTCAGTACCAGCATAGTCTCAATACCAGTATTAGTCCCAGTACCAGCGTTGTCTCAGAGCCAGTCATAGTATCAATCTAATCACAGAGCCAACATAGATTCAGTGCCAGCATAGTCTCAAGTGCCAGTCTCTGACTTACTCTCAGTGCTAGTGCCAACGCACTCAATCTGATCTCTCTTACCGGATTTCACTGTCTCAGACGAGCTCATGGTGACACACGCTGCTTCTCTTCTGGGAGACTTTGAGGGACTTGTACCTTTATCTTCTCCATCCCCGCCCACCTTAACCACTCGGGTCAATCAGAATTCCAGAATAGGTTTGACGGATGGACGCTGTAGCCAATCAGAGAGCGTCAGGGGCGCGGTGGAACGGGTCTGACGTCAGAGAAATTTTAATTCAGAGGGTTTCCCCGGACATCACGGAATCTCCCGTTGTCACCCAGTAGCCTCCTATATCAATCCAATTTATAGTCGCAACGTAGGCTTTAGATTTTCAGGGGCTGAAGGTCTTCTTTCCTCAAGCTTCTATATCTGTCATTGAACGATAACAGCAGAGGCCGAGGCTATTCGACATCATCGTGTGGGTGCAAGATGTCTGCAAGAGCAATTCACCCAGTTCAGCACGCCCCAACTTCAAAGTGACCCTCCATTTTATTTCATCTTCAGGTGCTTACCCAATTCTATTTCAGAAACTGCTATTGAAGCTGCCTCCATCGTATTCTTTAGCAACTGCGTTCCAGATCCTGATCACTTCGTTTCCTGATTCCACAGTCTCTTCTGGTTTTTAGCTCTTATGCCAGTGGGAACAGTTTCTCCCTACCTACTCTGCTCAAGCACAAGATTATGAGTGGCTGTCAAATCGCCTCTCAAAATTCTGTTCTGGATAGAAAACAGTCCCCCATTTTCTCCAATCTCGCCACACTAGTGCAGCCTCATCTCCAGATCAGTTCTTGTAAACATTTTCTGCACTCTCTCAAAACTATTCCTCCTATATATCCAGAATCAGATACAATATTTCAGTTAAGTCTGAACTAGTGGCTTACATAATAAGTCACTAGTTCAGGTACATAATAATCTACTTGCTTTGTATTCTATGCCTCTCTTAATAAAGGCAAAGATCGTTTGTGCCTTAGCATTCTCTCAACCTGCCCAGTCACATTCAATGATTTGCTAGGATTCCCACAGGTTCTCTGTGCCTGCGCAATGGTTGGAATTGTTTCCTTTATTATAGTGCTTTTTCTTCCTCTTTGAAATGTGTATCTTCACATTGCTCTGCATTAAATTTCATCTGCAGTATATCCATACATTCCACCAGACTATATCACCTTGATGTTTATCAATATTCCTCACAGTCCACAATACTTCAAACCCTTGGGATTTGTAAATTTAAGAGCTGTGGACTACATACTCCAATTTATTAATATTTATCAGACATTGGTCCTAATCCAAATCCCTTGGGAACGTCTTGCAGTCTGAAAAGCAGCCATTTACAATTATCCTTCTATACCTGTCACTCATCCAATTTGGTATTCATCTTCTGTTTATTCCATAACTTTCAATGTGGTTAGATAACCTATTATGTAGTACTTTGTGAATGCCATTTGGAATACCACCTCAATCACATTATCTTTACAATTTCATCATCAAAAATTGAATCAAATTAGTTGAACACAACTTCCCTTGTTAGATCCCTGCTTGCTTTTCTTAATTAACACGCATTTTGCAAGTGACAGCTAATTTAATCCCAGATTATCATTCCCAAGAGTTTTCCCAGCATTAACAGATGATGTTATGTTGTTGTGTTTATAATTACCTCTTCAATCTCTTTGAAACAAAGAGTGCAAGTTTCACAACTCTCTAGGGAGAAAGTGAGGACTGCAGATGCTGGAGATCAGAGCTAAAAAATGTGTTGCTGGAAACGCGCAGCAGGTCAGGCAGCATCCAAAGAGCAGGAGAATCGATGTTTTGGGCATAAGCCCTTCAGGAATTCCTGATGAAGGGCTATTGCCCGAAACGTCAATTCTCCTGCTCCTTGGATGCTGCCTGACCTGCTGCGCTTTTCCAGCAACACATTTTTCAGCTCACAACTCTCCAACCATACGCATCTCCCCCTCCTATCCAAACTCATCAAAGTAGGATTGGAATATTATGGCCAAGGACTCCACAATTTCCATACCTACTTCCCTGAATATCACCAAATGTATGTGATCTAATTTTAGTCACTTATCAACATGTGTGGGGGAGCGGGGGGGGGGCTCAGGGCACGGTGGCTCAGCGGCTAGCGCCAGGGATCCAGGTTCAATTCCAGTCCCGGGCAACTCTCTGTTTGGAGTTTGCATATTCTTCCTGTGTCTGCGTGGGTTTCCTCCGGGTGCTCCGGTTTCCACCCACAATCCAAAGATGTGCAGGTTAGATGGATTTGGCTATGCTAAATTGCCTATAGTGTTCAGGGATGTGTAGGTGAGGTGTATTATTCAGGGGTAAATGTAGAATAATAGGGTAGGGGAATGTGTTTGGGTGGGATACTCTTCAGAGGGTCGGTGTGGACTTGCCGGGTCAAATGGCTTGTTTCCACACTGTAGGGATTCTATGATTCTTACATTCAGCCAGCCTTTCTAATAAAACCTCTGTCATTCTTTTAGCTCATACAATATCTCAACAACCTTCTCCTTCACTGTGATTTTGAAGTATTTTCTTCCTTGGCAAAGACTGATTTTAAATTCTCATCTTGTCCCTAAGCTGTACCAGCTTCCTCCATATATAATCTCCTTTTTGGTCCATAATCAATGTTAACTCTGTTTCTCTCACCTTAGGTGCTACCAGACCTGCTGGAGTTTCTCCAACATTCTCTGTGTTTGTTTCAGGTTTTTAGCATGGGCAATATTTTGTCTCCATTCCTCATTTTACTGTCCCTTTACAATCTATTTATCTGTAGAATATCCTTGTATTTTATTTTATGTTAACTACCACCCTCTTCTCATGCTTTCTCTTTGTTTTGCAATTTGTATTTTTGCTTCCTTCTTCAATACTGCAGTCTCACAGGCAGTTAAATACCAGCCTCACTAGCAAAACTCATATCCCATAAATGAATAAATGAACTCAGCCTTATCATAAAATCCCTACATTGTGAAAGCAAGCCATTAGGTCCATCGAGTCTATACCAGCCCTCTGAAGAGCTTCCACCCACTTGCCCTATCTCTGCATTCCTCATCACTGATCCACCAAGCCTGCAACTGTGGGAAATTTAGCATGGGCATTCCACCTAACCTGCATATCTTTAGACTGTAGAAGGAAATTGGAGCATCTGGAGGAAACCCACACAGTCACCCGAAGCTGGAATTGAACTCAAGCCCCTAGCACTGTGAGACAGAAGTGCTAACCACTGAGCTACTGTGCTGCCCTCGGCATAAGACCATAAGATGCAGGAGTCTGTTAGCACATCAAGTCTGTTCTACTAACAATGAGATCATGGCTTATCTGGTAACCCTCAACCTCACTTTCCTGGCTTTTCCACATATCCCTGATCCCCCTTGTTGTTTAAAAGTATTATATTATTAATATCACAAGAGCGCTTTCTCAAATTTATCTACTTTCTATCATTTCATTCATCATTTAAGAGCTCTGGTTTTGTTTGTCCTGCTGCCCCTCTTTGTTGTACACCTTAACAGTACAGTCCAGCCTGCTGACTGATGATTTCAATTTACGTGGGCCAGATTAAATTTTACAGCCATTGGTACTGGGCTTCCTTCAATCATATTCTTTTACACTGGATTTTTCCTTGTCCTTTCTTATATCTCATTTAAATCTTGTAACACTATAATAACTGTGTGCTTTTCTTTTTAACTTTCATTAAATTTAAATTTTGTTTGCAGTAAATGCCAACATTCTACTTTCCTTCTTAGTTACTTACTGTATGTGCATGCTAATGTTTTGTGTTTTATGTTCAAATATACTCAGGTCTTTCTCTGCCATTCCATTCTCTCTGTTTAAATATTATTTTGCCATTCTGCATTCCTACTGAATTGGAGAACCTCACATTCTCCCACATTATACTTTGACAATGCAGCGTATCTTGCTACTAGACAAGTCAGATCGTGGAATGAATTCTATCTTGATAAAACATTTTTTTTTAACATCTTCATGCAGCCATCATTCACTGGAGCAGAGGCACACAAAGTGTAAATTTGCATTAACAATAAACCAGATGGTTATTAGACAATAATTAAACAAACCAAGTGATCTAAATATAGATCACAGTTTGAAATATGCTAAAACACAGCAAAACAAAATCTTATCTATACCTAAATGCCATCATTTTACAATGAGTCAGATCCAAACAAATTATCCTTTGATATCAAATTCACACCAGTCTTTAGGTTTGACTGAAATGTTTCTTCCCCACAGTTTAATCATGTGAACTGTGTGATGTTCTTAAATAAATAAATGAAACAGAAAGCTTCGACTTTCTCAGTCTTTTAATAATCTGCAGAATTCTAATCAACTATTCTTGGTCTGAAAGTTCCACAAGCTGAAACTTTGCACCAAGATGACAGAGCTTTCTCTGTATTGTTCCTTCTGAACTTCACAACTCATGAACATAGAATTAACATTTCCATTACCACATTTAAAAATAAATGATGCATATACTACTGTTACAATGAGGAACAAATGGCAGCTTTTCACACCATCTTGGGCTAAAGTGATATCCTTTACACCCATCTCTGTGGGATTTCAAGTTTGTAGAAACTGATTCTGGGGTGACCATCATATCTTAATACGAGTATATTCAGGTTCTACAAGTGATCTGGTATATCCTAATGTTTCTTCTATGGAAGACTACTAGAGAGATCATTTACATTTGAATGACATTCC
Organism: Hemiscyllium ocellatum; assembly: GCF_020745735.1. Taxonomy (NCBI): domain Eukaryota; kingdom Metazoa; phylum Chordata; class Chondrichthyes; order Orectolobiformes; family Hemiscylliidae; genus Hemiscyllium; species Hemiscyllium ocellatum. The sequence continues at coordinate 45,440,508 of NC_083411.1, read as the reverse complement.
CAGAGACATGTCCAAACATAAGTTAGCCCTGTCCATCCAGAAAATATTAATGATCTCCATGCCCCACGGAAAACACTTTGTCAAGGGAAATTGTACGTATTCTAAATTTCTTTTATGAAAGATAAAATGTATCTTTATGTGTTCGTAAGCATATGATGCAATTGTAAACAGTTCATATTTATCACTGTGATTAGTATACTGTAAAAGAACTCGAACAAATCTGTCAAAAATAATTTTCTGTTCGTAAAGCCATGTTGACTCTGTCTTATTCTACCATGATTTTCCAAATGTCCTGCTACCATTTCCTTCACAAGTGATTCCACTGTTTCTTCAGGGCTGTAGATTTCTATTTTCTGTCTCCATCCTTTCTTAGCAGTGTTGTATTTGTAGTTTTCTGATCAGCTGAGACCTTTGCAGAATCTATAGAATTCTGAAAGATACTCTTTCCACATCCAGCTTCTTTGCAGCCATTTCTATTCTGACCGGAGCATGCAGACCATCAGATCTGGAGATGTCTCAACCTTGAGTCCAATTTGTTTTTTCAGTGCATTGTCATTTCTGACTATTATTATATCAAGCTCTTTCCATTTACTGTCTGATCTATTAGTGGGCTGGCTTTAGTGAATTTTACTGTACGACCAGATGCAAAATATTCATCCAAAGTCTCTACCATTTTCATGCTTCCAATTTTTAATCTCCTATTTTACCTGTGAAGGGAGCACATTTACTTTAGTTACTCTCTTCCTTTTCTACACTTGTAGAGACCCTCATTTGGTTTATATTTCCTGCAGTTTAATCTTATAATGTGCTTTCTACAATTTTAGTCAACTTTTATTACTTTCTAAGATTGTTCTCACCTTCTGGTCTACCGTTAATCATTACTGTATTGTATGACTTTTCTTTCAATTTCATGGCTAATCCTCAGTTAGTCACATTTTTCTTGCAAAGATTCTCTTTTACAATGGAGTATATCTTGGTGGTGAATTATAAAATACCTCCTTGCATATCTGTCACTGTTTATTTACCTCTTACATTTCAATTTATTTTTCCCTTCCTTTATGTTACATTATGTTGCAGTTATACAGGACATTGGTGAGGCTGCACTTGGAGTACTGTGTTCAGTTTTGTCACCCTGCTATAGGAAGTATGTTATTAAACTGGAAAGATAAATGTGAGATAATGCATTTTGGGAAAGCAAATCTTAGCAGGACTTACACACTTAATGGTAAGGTCCTAGAGAGTGTTGCTGAACAAAGAGACCTTGGAGTACAGGTTCATAGCTCCTTGAAAGTGGAGTCGCAGCTAGATAGGATAGTGAAGAAGACATTTGGTATGCTTTCCTTTATTGGTCAGAGTATTGAGTACAGGAGTTGGGAGGTCATGCTGCAGCTGTACAGGGCATTGGTTAGGCCACTGTTGGAATATTGTATGCAATTCTGGTCTCCTTCCTATCAGAAAGATGTTGTGAAACTTTACAAGGCTGGTTTACAAGGATGTTGCCAGGGTTCGAGGATTCGAGCTCTTGGGAGAGGTTGAATAAGTTAGGGCTGTTTTCCCTGGAGTGTCGGAGGCTGAGGAGTGACCTTATAGAGGTTTATAAAATCATGAGGGGCATGGATAGGCTAAATAGTCAAAATCTTTTCCCTGGGATGAAGGAGTCCAGAACTAGAGGGCATAGGTTTAGGGCGAGAGGGGAAAGATATAAAAAAGACCCAAGAGGCAACCTTTTCACTCAGAGGGTGGTGTGTGTATGGAATGAGCTGCCAGAGGAAGCGGGGAAGGCTGGTACAATTGCAAAATTTAAAAGGCATTTGGATGGGCATATGAATAGGAAGGGATTGGAGGGATAGGTGCTAGCAGGTGGAACTAGATTGGGTTGAGATATCTGGTCGGTATGGACAAGTTGGACCAATGAGTCTATTTCTGTCCTGTACATCTCTATGATCCTATGACTCTATGAGTGCAGAAGAAATTTACAAAGATGTTGCCTGGACTCCATTGTTTCAGTTATAGGGAGAGTTTGGATAAGCTAAGACCTTTTTCTTGAGAGCTTAGGAGACTGAGGGAGAACCTCAGAGCGGTGTATAAGATCATGAGAGGCATTGAATGCATGAATGCACTCAGTGTTTTCCCCAGGGTTGGAAAATCAATTGCAACAGGGCATCAGTTTCAGGGGAGAGGGGAAAGATTAAAAGAGAACCTGAGGGACGTTTTTTACACAGGTGGTGGTATGCATATGGATGCACTCAGTGTTTTCCCCAGGGTTGGAGAATCAATTGCAAGAGGGCATCAGTTTCAGGGGAGAGGGGAAAGATTAAAAGGGAACCTGAGGGACAACGGTTTTTTACACAGGTGGTGGTATGCATATGGAATGAACTGCCAGTGAAATTAGTTGAGGTGGGTACATTAACAACATTTGAATAAATTCATGGATAGGAAAGGACAAGAAGGATAGGGGCCAAGTGCAGAGAAATGGGGTTAGCATGTACAGGCATTTTGGTCAGCATAAATCAATTTGAGCTAAATGGCCTGTCTCTGTGCTGTAGGACTCTGTGACTCTATAACTCTTTGTAGACAACCTTTGTAATTGTCTTTGTGTAAGTATAACACATCAGTTTCAGGTCAAGGTTCTCATCATTAAATTGTATTTGAAATTATCTCATATTATGTCACTTATCCTTCAAGGATCCTTTCTGGTGAGATCACTATTTATGAGAACAATATTTAATCCTATTATTATGTAGGTGTAAGGGGTACTGTACCTTTAAGAGAGTTGAAGGACTTAGCAAATGCACAGAATGCTGTAGAAATCACAAACTAACATTTAGTCCAGCAGCTAGCAGTACCTGGGTTGTTCTGAAACAAATTCAGTTTAAATCAGTTTAAATTATGCCCCATGATTCTAAACTCCAATCAAGTTCGAATTTGGTATTTTGACAGCATGAAAACCAATGAAATGATCCAATGCTTTGGGGTATAAATATTAAACAAATTGAACAGTTGGGTAAGAACTGGCAAGCCACCAACACATGCAGAATAGTTCTTGTAAAGGTACCTTTAACCATCAATGACATGTAAACAGAAATCCAAAGAAGAAGAAAAAAAGACAAAGGCAGATACAAAGAGAAGACTTGACAGCTGGCTGGTTTTGAAATTTGAACTTGTTGGTAAATCTTAATCGGGGGTTTTATTGGACCAGTCTTATAGAACAAAAAGTAAAAGATAGGTTAGAGAAAGGAGTTATAAATATTTGTTAGTTAATTATTCTCTGTTTTTTAAACAAAAAGTTGTTCATTTTTACTTTAAGTAGTGATCGTTGGGATAGTTCTTGGCCTTTCGAATTTTCAAACATTACTGCACAGAATAACTCTTCTCTGTGTTACTGGTTTAAATTAGCATGGGGAGGGGGTGGGTGGGGGGTTTCCCCATGTCATAACATTATCTTATTAAATGTTACCAGAACTGCAATAACCTTTTTTTTTGATTGGTTCTACTAGGATTGTTCTCAGAAACTGTGTTGAATATATTTTATGAACTAAACTTCAAGGCTATTTTTGCCAATTTGATTTGCCCAATCTTTGTGAAAGTTACAGTCATTCAAGTTTATTTCAGTTCTTTTATTCCATGCTCCCATTGTTCCTTGATTTAGACTTGGTCCCGTAGTGTAGCTGTAGATACAGACTACTCTCACCACAGAGACTACTCCAATCTTTGACTGATTCCCTTTATTATTAATTATAACCACACAATCTAATTTTACTTTTTGAACTCTCAAATCAAGATAATTTCACTCTACTGCACTGGTCTCAGCGTTCAATACCACAGCTATTCCACCTCCTTTGCCTATCTTCCTGTTCTTCCAAATACCTCTCAATATTCAGATCTCAGGTCTTGGTCATCTTCCTATCATGTCTCTCTAATAACTTTCAGATCATACATGTTTATTTCAAATTCTGCCATCAATTCACCTGCCTTCTTAAGATTATTGTACGCATTCAGATTAAATAAAACATTAACCTTGACTTTTTACCATCTTCCCTTACTTGGACACTATCATATTGTGTACTCTTATGTTTATAGTTTATAGCTTCCTGTCACCCTTGGTTATTTTTATCCATAATGCTAGTCTGAATATTGAGAGTTCCTTTCTATTTCAATTTTTACATTTCCCTCACCTGAAACTTCTGTCATGAAAGTTCACAGTTTATGTTCATTTTTTTTAGGAACTTGCGCTCCAAAATGGAGGCAACATGAATTTTAGACTAAATTTTGTGCAAGTCTGACTTTTTCTTAAATATCAAAAAGTCATTTTGAACATTGCGCTTAAAAAAATTCATAGGAAGTCATGCAATTTTAGATCAAAGATCAGTAAGCCACTTGGGAGATAATTGCAGGGGTGCTTTGACTTGTGTTTACAATCCAGAGAGAGGGAGAAGGAGAAGAAGCAGGTTCATGCAGATAGAAGAGGTCCAGAAAAAACAGCAATGTTGTTAGGAGTAGTCTCCAAGCAGATAAAGCTGAACGAAAGTCCTAGATGCTTAGATGTCAGTGAACTGAAAACTCTAGAGCAGAACAACATGGAAGTGTCAAAGTAGGGGTTTTTCAACAGGGTGTTGAAGACATAAATTCAGGGAACACATCGAGTCACCGAGATATACAGCATAGAAGCAGACCCTTCCATCCAACTAGTCCATGCTGACCAAATATCCTCACCTAATCTAGTCCCAATTGCCAGCACTTGGCCCATATCCCTCTTGCAAGGATGCCTGCCTTGAAAAAGTTTTCCTCCTCTCTCTACAAGAATCTCAGGGAGTCCCTCTCTCACTGCAACTCCCAGGTCATTTCCTCTGCCCTGAAGCTCTACTCTATGCTACTTTCTCCCCAGCCCCACTCTCCTCTAGTTTATCTCTCCACCCTTCAGGCTCTCTGCCTGTATTTCTGATGAAGGGCTTTTGCCCGAAACTTCGATTTTACTGCTCCTCGGATGCTGCCTGAACTTCTTTGCTCTTCCAGCACCACTAATCCAGAATCTGGTTTTCAGCATCTGCAGTCATCGTTTTTACCATGTCCCTCTAAACCCTGCCTATTCATATACTCATCCAGATGCCTTTTAAATGTTGTAATTATACCAACCTCCCCCAGTTCTTCTGGCAGCTCATTCCATACACACAGCACCCTCTGTGAAAAAGTTGGCCCTTAGGTCCCTTTTGAATTTTTCCCCTCTCATCCTAAACCAATGCTCTCTAGTTCTGGACTCTCCCACCACAGGGAAAATACCTTGGATATTTACCCTATCCATGCCCCTCATGATTTAATAAACTTCTGTAAGGTCACCCCTCAGCCTCCAATGCTCCAGGGAAAACAGCCCCAGCTTATTCTACCTCTCCCTATAGTGCAAATTCTCCAACCCTGGCACCATCCTTGTAAATCTTTTCTAAACCATTTCAAGTTTCACAACATCCTTCGGGAAGGAGGGAGACCAGAACTGCACACAGTTTTCCAAAAGTGGCTTTCCAAAAGTAGCAGTATGGCTGCAACATGGCCATCCAACTCCTGGACTCAATGTTCTGTCTAATAAAGAAAACATACCAAACACCTTCTTCACTATCCTGTCTACCTGCGACTCTACTTTCAAGGAACTATGAACCTGAATCCAAGGTTTCTTTGTTCATCAACGCTCCCCAGGATCTTACCATTGAGTGTATAAGTCCTGCAATGATTTGGCTTTCCAAAATGCAGCACCACACATTTATCTCAATTAAACTCCATCTGCCACTCCTCGGCCCATTGGCCCATCTGATCAAGATCCCATTGTACTCTGAGGTAACCTTCTTCTTTGTCCACTACACCTCCAATTTTGATGTCATATGAAAACTTACTAACTATACTTCCTATGCTTACAACCAAATCATTTATATAAATGACAACAAGCAGTGGACCCAGCACCGATCTTATATAAATGACAACAAGCAGTGGACCCAGCACCGATCCTTGTGGCACACCACTGGTCATAGGCCTCCAGTCTGAAAAAACAACCCTCCACCACCACCCAGTGTCTTCTACCTTTGAATCAGTTCTGTATCCAAATGGCTAGTTCTGTCTGTATTCCGTGAGATCTGACCTTGCTAATCAGTGTCCCATGAGGAATCTTGTCGAATGCCTTACTGAAGTACATATAGGTCATGTCCACTGCTCTGCCCTCATCAAGTTTCTTCATTTTTTCTTCAAAAAACTCAATCAAGTTTGTGAGATGTGAATTCCTACACACAAAGCTGTGTTGACTACACTTAATCATTCTTTGCCTTTCGAAGTTCCTCAGGATTCCCTCCAGCAACTTGTCCATCAATGATGTCAGGCTCACTGGTCTATAGTTCCCTGGCCTTTCCTTACCACCTTTCTTAAATAGTAGCACCATGTTAGCCAACCTCCAGCACCTCACCTATGACTAATGATCCAAATAACTCAGCAAGGGGCCCAGCAATCACGTCCCTAGCTTCCCACAGTGTTCTAGTGCACACTTGATCAGGTGCTGGGGATTTATCCAGTTTTATGTATTTTAAGACATCCACCACCTCCTCCTCTGTAATATAGACATTTTCCAGGATGTGGAGAAAGTGAGGACTGCAGATGCTGGAGATCAGAGAAGAGTATGGTGCTTCCTTCTTTTCCTTAACCAAAACCTCAATTTCTCTACTCATCCTGTATTCCCTACTCCTACCAGCCATTCCTTTCACCCTAACAGGATATTTTGTTAAGGAATATTTGAGCTGGGTTAGCAATTTATTTTAAGGTCCTAGGGAAGATACATTATCTAAAGCAAGCCACATTAAGTAAATACACAGAAATTTGTTAAAAGGAAACCAAGTACAACAATGCCAGCTAAGCAAGAAGCTTTATCATAAGTGGAGATAGAAGCTTTATCAAGAGTGGAGATAGAAGAGTGTGGTGCTGGAAAAGCACAGCAGGTCAGGCAGCATCTGAGGGGCAGGAGAGTCAATGTTTCAAGCATAAGCTCTTCATCAGGAATGACGGAGTGGCCCAAGGGGGATGAGAGATATATAGGAATGGGGTGGAGCTGGGGGAAGGTAGCTTGGAGTTCAATAGGTAGATGATGGTGGGGTGAAGGTGATTGATCGGAGAGGAAAGTGAAGCAGATAGGTAGGAAAGAAGATGGACAGATAGGACAGTTCAAGAGGGCGCTGCTGAGTTCGAAGGCTGGATCTGGGGTAAGGTGGAATGGTGGGGAAATGGGGCAACTGGTGAAATTCATATTAATCCCATGTGGTTGGAAGGTCCCAAGGCAGAAGATGAGGCATTCTTCCTCAAGGCGTTGGGTGGCTAGAGTTTGGTGATGGAAGAGGCACAGGACTAGCATGTCCTTGACAGTGTAGGAGGGAGGGTTATCTATTTCCCCAAAGTCTATACCTTCCATGTCCTTCTCCACAGTAAACACTGATGCAAAATACTCGTTTAATATTCCCCCATCTCATGTAGCTCCACATGTAGGCTACCTTGCTGATCTTTGAAGGGCCCTATTGACTCCCTAGTTACCATTTTGCCCTTAATGTATTCGTAAAGACCATTTGGATTCTCCCTAACCCTATTTGCCAAAGCTATCTCATGTCCCCTTTTTGCCCTCCTGATTTTCCTCTTAAGTATTCACCTTTAAACTTTTCTAAGGATTCTCGTGGTCTCTGTTATATGTACCTGACATATGCTTCCTTCTTTATCTTAACCAAAACCTCAATTTCTCTACTCGTCTTGTATTCCCTACTCCTACCAGCCTTTCCTTTCACCCTAACAGGATATTTTGTTAAGGAATATTTGAGCTGGGTTAGCAATTCACTTTAAGGTCCTAGGGAAGATACATTATCTAAAGCAAGATACATCAAGTAAATACACAGAAATTTATTAAAAGGAAACCAAGTACAACAATGCCAGCTAAGCAAGAAGCTTTATCATGAGATAGGGATGACTGTACATTTGTGTCTGTAAGTGTGAGGTTCGTGTGTCTGTAAGTGTGTGGTGAGGAGATGAACATTTCTTTCCAATATTTGTAACAAAATCATAAACTTTAATATTTTATAGTTAATGTGAATTGGCAGAATCTTGTGGATATGTTCAGTACTGACCTCCAAAGTAAACAAAAAAGAAATATAAAACTTATGGTTCACCAAATCATTTTCCACTCTGGGATGTGACTTTTCCAGTTTTGCCATCAGCTGGGATCATAACAGAATGGAGACTCAAATGAGATCAAAATCCTTGATTTTAAGAAGGAATTGTGAATTTTTAAAGCTAAGTATGTTGGTACTAAGCAGAGTGACAAAAGAGTTGTTGTAAAGTACACAGGTTAGAATTTCAAAATGACCTTGACTATTGTCAAAACTGTTAGAGGAGTGAGAAAATATCACAGTGAATTCTGTGAAATCTGTGACTAAGGCTAAACTGAAAGGTTTAGTGATGAAATTAAAGGGAGAGATAAAAGCAGAATGGGATGCTTGAAGTGTTTTTCCATCATTTAGTCTTCAAAGAGGGCAACCTGATATTGAAGTGTCACTACAGAAATTAGTTAAGATTCGATTTAGAAATGAAGAAAAAAATCCTTGAATAGGAGGAAAAAGGAATAGAAAGGGACATTGAAATGTGAACGTTTGATTGGAAAGAGAGAACAAAAAAAGTAATAGAAGAGAAATGGAATTTTAAAATCTTGAAATCAAAGGTGAGAGAGAGCTCACACAACATGACTTGGCTCCGGAAAATCTCAGAATAATGGAAGAAAGACAAGGTAGTGGTTCTGAAAATGATTGTGATTCCAGCGAGGGATTTGACTTATCTATACATTTTCATTAATGGCTCAAATTTGCAGAAGATGGTGTTAAGATATATTTCACTTCATGTGAGCAGAAAGTGATGAAGTTGAAACGGTTGAAAGATGCTTGAAACTTTATGTTACAAAGTCTCCTGACAGATACATCTGTGCACATATAAACTAGCTTTTCAGTAAAAACAATCTACACATTATGAGGGATCCGTTCAACCATCTGTGTTTTTTCTATTCTTGATCAATTTGCTTTTAGCTGAGGTAGCAGTCAAGAGTTGATTATCTTTGCATTTCTGTTCTTTAATTCAGCATTTAGCTGCTCATGTGCTGGTAATAGAACCTCTCACATGTGTTGTTATTACCCATTTGGATTATGACAGCTTGCTCTTTCTGCTCTCCTTCCAAGTTGCTCTCAAACCCTGGGGAAAAATCCATACCTTTCACATCAGGAATGCAACACAATATTTGTAGACTAACACACTTAACTGTAGAGGTATATAAAAGGATCCCTGTACCATGATGCTACAGTCAGTTTTCTTATCTTCCTTGCAGTCCCTGTTCCTGCAGACTAAGTCTTCAAGGACTTAGAACTTGATTGGCATATGTAAGGGCTGAGCCTCCTTCAATGTTACCTTTTGGATCCCAAATACCTGCCTCACTCCTAACCACAGACAGTCTCAAGGCAAACCAGAGCAAGGAATGCAATTACACAATTTTCAATTGCAGGTACATGTTCTGTCATGGTTCCAGCTTGCCACAACAGGAAGGGGAACTGACTGTACGAGTGATTGGGGACAGTATAGTTCGGGGGAGACCTTCAAATCTCTGTAACTGACGGTTTGACTTATTTCTGAGCTTCAGAACAACTTGGAAAGGGAGCGGAAAGATGCAGTTGCCCATTGCATTGCATCATACAATTTCCCCTGTGCTGTTGTGTGAACCAGCATTAACACTGCTCCGTAGCTGCCTCACTATGGTAATTAGGTGAACTTACCTTTTAGGTGAGAAAACAATCCGACCACAAACATATGCTGCAATATTTTGTTTTCTTAAAGAGAGTCTCATGTCATCAAGATGAAACTTCCATACTTTACTTGAATACAAAATTTAGAACCTGTTAAGTTGAGTATTTAACATGCCAGAACCCCAGCCTAATGCTCAAGAATCATTTGATTTAGAGTGACAAAATGTTCAAATAAATGTAAGGTAACCCCAAGTGAATTAATGTGTTTTTTTTTTACAGAGTAGGTCATGCCTGACTATTATAGTGACTATTTTTGAGAAGGTTACTGTGGTGATAAACAATAATGTCCCAATGTATCACAGAATTGGAATTATGTGTACAAGAACAGGAACTGCAAGGAAGATAAGGAAACTGTCCAAAGGTGTGCAGGTTAGTTGAACTGGCCATGCTAAATTGCCCCTAGCGTTTAGGGATGTGTAGGCTAGGTGCATTAGTCAGGGGAAATGTAGAGTAATAGAGTAGGGGAACGGGTCTGGGTGGGATACTCTTTGGAGGGTCGGTCCAGATTTGTTGGGCCAAATGGCCTGTTTCCACACTGTAGGGATTCTATGATAACATCGGTGGTTAATCAGCCCATCATAACCGAGCTATCTCTTTGAATCAGCAATCCAATTGGAGTGACCCTCCTGCTCTTTCCCCATAGGCCTGTCAGTTACTCATTTTCAAGTATATATCAAACTCCCTTTTAACCGGTTGTATTGCACCTGCTTCCATCATCAGTTCTGATCTATTCGCTCAGTGTATAAAAAAATTGCTTTTCATTTCTCCTAGACATGTTGCCAATGATCTTGAATCCTCAGTTTACTGACCCTCCTACAATATCTATCCATCTACTCTATCAAATCCCCACACTATTTTCTTAATTTCTTCTAAATCTCCCTTTCACCTAATAGCATCGCTGCCTTGCATGGCCTTGCTTTTAGTCTTTGCAATTAGTCCCTCAGCCAGAGAGACCAGGTTCACATGGCCAGGGTCTTGCCTTGCCATTTAGCACAGTCACAAAGGAAGTTCGTACTGGCCTGTCCTCATTCACATTGAGGGAGATAGCCTTTGCTCAGTGCGTCTTGGACAATAAGTCACGAGCAGGCTTTAATACCAAGCCATGGGCTTGGACTCAGTCAGTCAGGCAGTCAGGGCTGACAGAGTTGGTTTGCTGTCTGCATTATGGGTGGAGCTGAATATCGGGCAGCTAACCACCCATCTTGACTCTTTCTGCCCTACCGTGGAGTGTTTACCTTCTGGAATGAGAGAGAGAGGCGAGTATTATAGGAGATGAAATTGGATGGCACAGCTGTTACTGTTGGTGCAGCGGGGAGGCGGCACAAAGGAGTGGTTGAATGGGCAGCGCAGAGGGCATCAGGGGTTACGATGATGACAATGAAGGATGGAAGATATTTGAAGTATTAATGAGAGTGATAGAGCATGAACTTTGATGGGGGTGATAGAGTAGGCAGAGATGGATTGAGTGCGAGGTATTGGAGAGTCGATTATGACATCATGGGTGGCTCGGTGGTTAGCACTGCTGTCTTACAGTGCCAGGGACCTGGGTTCGATTCCAGCCTCGGGTGACTGTCTGTGTAGAGTTTGCATATTCTCACCATGTCTGCGTGGGTTTCCTCCGGGTGCTCCAGTTTCCTCCCATAATCCAAAAATGTGCTGGTTAGGCGAATTGGCCATGCTAAATTGTCCATAGTGTTTAGAGATGTGTGGGTTAGGTGCATAAGTCAGGGGAAATGTAGAGTAATAGGGTAAGGGAATGGGTCTGGATGGGATACTCTTCAGAGAGTTGGTGTGGACTTGTTGGGCCAAAAGGCCTATTTTCACACTGTGAGGATTCTAGTTTATTCCACTTACACTGGTGGAATGGAGAAGAACATTAACCTCTGCCCTCCAATGTTGGGCATTCCTCCAGCTGGCTGAGACTGCTTTACTGCAGGTGGCAACATCAAACCAAGCTGGCCTGATCTGGGTGTTGCAGGCTTCGCAGCTGGTACTGGGAGAAGAGCAAGTTGCACGTCTTCACCACCTGTGGGACGCTGCCTGCAAAGCAGGATGCCAATTTTCCCTTGTCTGCCATATCTAGGGCAAATGCCAGGAATGATGCAGAGTTTCCAATGGGTGTGAAGGGTGACAGTTAATTCCAGGACCTCCTGGTGCCAGTTCTCCTGTGACTGGCATGTGGCAAGATGGGAACAGAATCAAGGGTGGCAAAGGGGCAGGCAGGTCATTAATGAGGTGAGTTTGATAAGATATGGCGAGAAAACAAATTAGGCCTCATAATGGTAACCCTCCGAGATTTAATGCAACTCGGATTTAGCCACAAAATACATAAGATTCTGCAATACATACATCCAATTTTGGACAACACATTTTAGGCAAGATCCAAAGGCTTTTGCAAAGACAGAGACTAGGAGATGGTTAAAAAAGCAATTTGCTGAAAAGGTTAAACAAAAACTTATTTGTATGCTTACGTTTTTTAAAAACTCCAGCCTGATTAGCTGTCAGATAAAGAACCAAGAGTAGTTTTCAAAAGCAGGATAGTTCAAAGGCAAATTACGATTCAGAGCCTTGGAGAAGAATAGGGCAGTGGAACTGCACAGATTACTCTACAGAAGAGCTGGTGTGGACTGAATGGCCTCTCTCTGTGAAGTTTACACCTATGATCCTCTGAATTAAAAAGAAATCTGATAGATTAACAAGATGGGAACATCAAAAGTGGAGGAGCATCCAGTGGGAAAGGATTATTCTAAATTTCCTGAAGTCTACTTATGCTAAAGACAGATTTTTAAAACTTGCATTTAAATAGTGCCTTTTACAACTATCAAACATCTCCAAGTGTTTTTCAGCCAATGGAGTTCTCCATTTGCAGTGTTGTCATGCAGCCAGTTTGCTGTATGGAAAAATGAGCAGGTAATCTGTTTCTGTGATGGAGGGATCGAAATGGGCCAGGACACTGGAACAACGTCTGTGCATTTCTTCCAAATACTTCCATGAAATTCCAGATGGATGGAGCTTCAGATTTAACATCTCATCTGAAAGATAGCACTTCTGACAATGTGACACTCCCTCTATACTGTGCTGAAATGTCAGCCTTGGCGTTTCAATAGCCAGGCCCTAAGAGTAGCATTTAAACGCAGGATCCTGTACTTTTCAGATGAGCGCACTAACTTCCAGAGCCATGACTCATATTGAGAGCCACGTCCACAGCTGCTTCCTGCCACTGCTTATGTTTAAGCAGGCTGAGGACACGTCTCACTTAGTTGCAAGGGGACAATGCTCAGATCAGCCTGATGTTCACATCCGTTCCAACAGCCAGGTTCATCCCACCAGCTGCTAACGTTTTGCGTTCATGCCTTGTTTACATCTGCCATTTTGTTTATCTTTCACTGTTTTCAATTTCCCTTCCTGGTTTCCAATCTACAGACTTCCTTGTCTTTGGAAATGACCCTTGGGACAACATGTTGTTTAAATCAACTTGTCTCTCTGCTTCAGACAGTGCGTTTTGCCTCCGTGTTTGTCAACGTGACTCTGTTAAGGGGGAGTTTGTGTTCATCAAGTCTTGCTCTCTCTGTATGATTCATTACGCTCAGTTACATCTTTATTCATCTTCCTCTGCTAGTGTCAGTCTACATCATCCTGTGTGATCCATTGCATCTTTATTGGCCCACATGTTTCAATGTCAAGAGTGAGGTGCTGGAAAAGCACAGCCGGTCAGGCAGCATCTGAGGAGCAGGAGAATCAACATTTTGGGCATAAGCCCTTCATCAGGAAGGGCTTATGCCCAAAATGCTGACTCTTCTGCTCCTTGGATACTGCCTGACCTGCTGTGCTTTTCCAGCACCACACCCTCGACTCTGATCTCCAGCATCTGCAGTCTTCACTTTCTTTACATGTTTCAATGGCTGGATTATAGTTGAAAGAAGAATACAGAGTTATTAAGACCCTGCAGAAATCCTGATCCAGCAGACCTTCTGCTAATTGCCCAGAAAATTACATGTTCTAATGGGCAATTTGCCTGTATCTGGAACACACAAACTGTCCATTAAGGTTGGATAATTTACAGAGTTCCTTCACTTAAGCTTAATATTTAACCAACCTGACTCTATGTTCTGGGTGACTATTAAACCAAAGCCAGGACTCACCATTAACCCCCCCGACTACATCCACCATCCCTCCAACCCAACCTCTGATGGACTACACTGTAGGACCTGATACCCCCATGCTGCTCTCTGCCAGTCTGATCCCACTCCACACCCTTCCTTCTCGCAACCCATCAATCCCCCAACATCTGCTGGATGAGCTATTATCTGCCCTGACCTATCCCTCCCCCACTGACACGCCGACCAAGTCAATCAGATAGCCTGACCTCCCCACCCCCACCCTGCTAGTCTGACACCCTTGAAGCTAATGCCACCTTCTTCAATCTGCCAATCTAATCAGACCTCATCAACAGGACCACCATGCCCCTCCATTCCACACACTAAACCTGACCCGACACCGCTGACACTGCACTGACCTTACCCCGCAACCTACTCTACACACCCATTCACTTACCTTGGCACCATACTCACTCAGGTCTGCACCCAGCTAATCTGCATGGCACCTTACCCTCTCAACCACCACCAACCTACCCAACCCCTCATTCATATACAAGCCTAACAACCTATCCCCCAACTTACTTTATGTACTGGAGATAATAAGGATTGCAGATGCTGAAAGTCAGAGTCGATGTTTCAGGACCTTTGTCAGAATGGGGGAAGGGGAAGGCAGCTCGGAAAGGAGGTGGGGCTGGGGGAATGATACGTGGGGTGATGATAGGCGGAAACAGGTAGTGGGTTATTGTGATTGGTCACTGGGAAGGGTGGACTGGATAGATGAGAAGGAAGATGGACAGGTTAGGTCAGGTCAGGGAAGTCGGGAGCAGCAGGAAGGCTGGACATTGGATGAGGTTGGGGGTGGGGGGATTTTGAAGCTGGTGAACTCTATGTTGAGACCATTAGGCTGTAAACTCCTGAGGTGGAATATGAGGTGTTGTTCCTCCAGTTTGTGTGTGGCCTCATTTTGACAGTGGAGGAGGATCAAGATTGACATGTTGCCAAGGGAGTAGGAGGAGGTGTTGAAATGACGAGCAACAGGAAGGTGGTGTTGACTGGAGCATACAGAGACAGATCCATGAACTGGTTCCTGAGTCTGTACTTGGTCTCTCCAAAGTAGAGGAGACCACATCAGGAACAACGGATGCAATAGACCAGGTGAGAAGTGCAGATGAGTCTCTGCCGGATTTGGAATCACTGTCTGGGGCCTGGGATGGAGGTGAGAGGGGAGGGGTAGGGGCAGGTGTTGCATTTCCTGTGGTTGCAGGGAAAGGTGGTGGGTGTGGAGGGACATTTGGAGGGGATGTGTAGATCTGACGAGGGAGTTGCGGAGTGAACAGTCCCTGTGGAAGCAGATAGGGGTGGGGAAGGAAATATCTTTTTGATGGTGGGGTCTGACAGCAGGAGGCGAAAATGGCGAAAGATAGTGCATTGGATTTGAAGATTGGTTGGGTGCTATGTGAGGACTAGCTATTCTTATTGTGGTTGAGGGGATGGGGTTTGAGGGCTGAAGTACAGGAAATGAAGGAGATGTGGTTGAGGCCATTATTAATCACAGGAGAGGGGACATTACGGTCCTAGAAGTAGGAGGACATCTAGGATATCCTGGACTGCAATCCCTCATCCTGGGAGCAATGCAGTGTGGGCAGTGGAATTGGGAATCTGGGAGTATGGGGTCGCATTTTTGCAGGAGAGTGGGTGAGACGAGATGTAATTGAGGTAGCTCTGGGCGTTGGTGGGTTTGAAATAGACGTTGGTGCTAAATAGATTGCCAGAGATGGAGACAGAGAGGTCCAGAAATGGGAGAGGTGTCAGAGATGGTTCAGGTGAATTTGAGGTCGAGGTGGAAGGTATGGGTGAAGTCGATGAACTGTTTGAGCTCCTTGTGAGAACATGAGGCAACACCGATACAGTCATCAATGTAGTGGAGGAAAAGATGGGGGATGGTGCTGGTGTAGCTGCGGAAGAGTGGAACTGACCCTTTGACAGAAACCATCAGTGTTGTTGGTTTGATTTCCAGGTATTCCAATCACAGAAAATGGCACATTTAATACTGTAAAAGATGGAATGATTTCTCCAAATATATTCTCTTCGCTGCTGGATTCATGGATTCCAGGACAGGTTCCCAACAGGAGGCTCTTGTCCAGCTATCTCCAAAACAGATGACCTCAAAAGGTAATTAGGTCCCTGACCCTGACCCATAGAATCTGAACAGTGTGGAAGCAGGCCAACTGGCCTATCGAGTCCACACTGACCTTCCAAAGGGCATCCCACCCATACCCACTCCTTGTAAGCCTGCATTGCCTATGGCCATTTTTGGACTGTGGGAGGAAATCAGAGCACTTGGAGGAAATGCATGCAGACACGGGGAGAATGTGCAAACTCCACACAGTCATCCGTGGGGGGAATCAAACCCGGATCCCTGGCACTGTGAGGCAGCTGTGCTAACCACTGAGCCACCATCCCACCCATAAAGTCTACTTTTGTCCATATTTTTGATTCAGATCCATGATACAACTGCTCACAATGTTCCCTGCAGACAGTAATTAACACCTCTTGAGGTGATGTCAGTTAACTGCTCTTCACAGGCAGTTCCTGTTTAATGCTGACTAACTTGTATATCGTTTCACACTTTTGAAAGCTCTAAAGTAAATTGGACTAAATAGTTAGACAAAACATCAGATACATATTAGTTTTCCAAGACTATTTCCAGACAGTCTCATTTGCATCAGATTCCAATTTTTGATCATGGTTTATAACGTCTGAAGATAATTCAGTGCCAATTTGTGATGTTATGTCTCATGGCCAGTAGGTCAGTACGATTTTAAGAGATATACCATTACTGTATTGTAACATGTGACCTGACAGTATTAAGGCATCAGATTCTGCCTTATCCTGGGTCACTTGATGCATGATATGCTACTTAAAGATTGCTGTTCTGTGCATCATAACAGCTTAATGTGAGCCTCAACACTTACAGAGAGATATGAATGCAATGTTTGCATATAACAGTTAGCTGTCATTAAACTGTGTTGGATTCTTCAATACTACAAAACCAATTATAGCTTCTTATTTGCACAAGATAACATGCACAGTTCCATATCAGGTAAATCAAGTTACTAAAGGCAAAATCATGCTTCTATTCTCAAGAGATCATGACATAGCTCTTCAAAGTGTCATGAATAGATACCGAAGATTATCAAAATGGTCAATAATGTACTGCTTTTTTTTTAGCTACAGGAGGAGAATGTAAGAAGGCAGAAGCCATGCTTTAGCTAGACAGAGCTCTCGAGTGCTGCAAGCAGTCCTGGGAATTGACCAGAGGAAGAATACATTGACCTTGATGGGAGTGCAATGTAGATTTACCAGAATGATACCACGACTCCAAAGTTAAACAATAAAGAGAGTTTATACAAACCCGGGTTCTATTTGCTGGAATTTAAGAATTGAGAGGTGATTTAATCAATGCTTTTCAAAGTATTAGATATGATAGATGCATTAAATAAAGAGAAACTACTTCTGCCAGTTGGAATCTCTGAGATGGGGAGTAGAATCTAAAGCATCAAACCAGAATTTTCAGCAGGGAGATTAGAAAGCACTTCTACAATACATTGTACCAGACCAGTTCAGGATGGCACATTGTTTCATGGTCAGCATTACTGGGGCTAGCCTTCAGTTCAGTTCCACCAAATGTAGAAGGGTACTGCTATTCCCTTAAAATTAACACAAACAGCTGATGGCATTTAAACTCACAATGTTCCCAGAACATTAACCTGAACATTGGAATGGAACTGGAAGGCGGATCACCTGTTGTTGCTTCCTCTCCTTCATTGTCCCACTACACACAGCTCCCTTCCCCAGCCTCACCACCTGCTGCCCCAGGCTGCCCCTTCACGTTGACCTCTCTCTCCTCTGCCTGTCTTACTGGACACTCCCATCATCTTCCAAAGCTGCAAATTCCAGAGCAATGTCCGAGAGGAGGCAGCTCACCAAGACCTTCTCCAGGGTAGTTAGGGACGGGCGATAAACTTGCAACACCCATATACAACCAAAAATAATGACAGAAAAGGCAATATGCATGTAGTTGAAGAGGATAAGAGGGGTTAAGAGACATGGGGCTAAATTGGGTTGTTATATGTGAGACAGGTACTACTCATTGTTACATTCAGTTGCAGATTACAATGTGAGACATCAACTCAATACAAGCAATTAAGTCTCTCCGTCTCTAATCAGACAGTCAGCATGCTTACACGGGCTGTCAGTGCACACCCTCACAGGGCTGGTGCACCTTATTAGGTAGTGGCAACAAATACAGCCTATTTTAATTCGTCCATGGAATGTGAGCATTGTTAAAAAGGGTGGCCTCTGTTGACTGCACCTAGTTTCCTTTCATGCAGTCAAGCCAGTTTCTTGAGCTGAAGTTCGATACAACTGAATGGCTTGCTGGGCCATTCCAAGGGAAGTTTAGAGAATGACATTGTTGTGCATCTGCAATAGAACGTTTCAGACCAGTTTAGGATGGTCAACATTACTGGGGCCAGCTTTCAATTCAATTTCACCAAATGTGGAAGTGTACTGACAATTCCCTTCAAATTAACATCAACAGCTGTTTGCATTTAAACTTATGATGTTCCCAGAATATTAACCTGAACCTCTGGGTTACAAATCCAATCACACTACCCCACACCATTATCGATAATTGCCAATTGATGCTAGATCTATTTGATCAGTTTATGTCGGAGATTTTAAACTTCCTTTAACTGAAATATTAAGGAATGTGTGGTAAAGGTGGGTGTGTGGAGTTAAATTGCAGATCAACCATGATCTAATTAAATTGTTGGATGTACTCCAGGGTTCAATTGATTGAGTGCAATTCCTCTACTGGGCCCCCTCTGCTGGTGGATCTGTACTGAAACTCGCTTTGATCCACTTCCCTCTGCTGGTGACTATGTATTACTGCTCAGAACTCAATCTCACCTTGCATGGGGCAGCTTTCAATGTGGGAATGCTGTTGCACATGAGCAGTCACATGGTCCTTGACGGAAGTTGCAGTAGCAAAGAAACCCCAGCAGTGGGTGATCTCCTGCTGCAGTTGTTGATGTCACTTAAGTATCTTCCACCTCAGTCCAGTTAAGAACTTGTTTTGGATTACACTTAGTCTGGTTCCTCCTCTCTGATCTTACCATTATGGGTAGTCCTGCCAGGAATTGGGCATTCCTGACAGTCTTGCTTGCTGGACCAATGGAACAATCAAGCCTCTCCACCGCAACAAGGTGTCAATCCACAGAAAGGCATATGATCAACTACATCATCATTTTGATCAAGACAATGTCCTTATTAGCGAAGCGGTGACTAGTACAGATGACTGCTGGATAGACCACCAGCCCAGCTGCTCCTCCAAATCTATCAGACACAGTTGTAGATGAAGAAACAATTTAGAAACTAGTCCAATGCTTTGTGGCTTCAAGAGCCAAGCAGACTAATGAACTTCCAACAATGCCTTCACCAAAACCTCCGAAGAGTTCATTTTCTTCAAGTGGAGGAAATTTGGAAAGAGCTGTAGATAGCCATCATTTTATTTTATTTTATTTGATTTATTATTGCCACATGTGCTGAGATATAGTGAAAAGTATTGTTTTGGTGCTAACCAAGACATACCCCGTATGTAAGTACATCAGGGTAAGAGAATAGAATGCAGAATATAGTGTTACAGATACAGAGAAGGTGCAGAGAACTCTAATTTACAAGATGTCCATTCGTAAGTCAGAATACAGCAGGGAAGAAGCTGTTCTTGTTGGTACATGTCTTCAAATGTTTGTATCTTCTGCCTGATAGGAAAGGGTGGAAGAGAGTATAACCAGATATAAGACTAGCAAACAGGACTAGGAATGGTTCATTGAGAATGACCATATCATCCATGAGCTCATTGACAAGAAGAGGTAAGGTCTCCATGCTTGGAAAAACAACATCATTGGTCAGGCAAAGATGAGAACTCATCAAATAGCAAAGGCAGAGTTGAAAGGAAGAATGAAGGATATCATGAACCACTGATGAACTGAAAAAGCTAAGGAGCTGCAACTCCTTGTTGACAAACACGGCACCTCAGCACTTTACTGACCCAACATCCTTAGCCTCAAACTGGTGTGGAGTAAGGATTGCATCCTTCAGAGAGACAGTGAAAGCGTCACCCCCTGATGGAAAGAATGCTTCAAAGAACAATCTTTGACGAGGACATGTTTGAGGAAGTCCCCCAACTCGTTATGACAAATGGTCTTGGACCCCCACCAAGTGCAGCAGAATTCGAAGCCACTGTTAGACACATAAAGAATGGAAAGGCTGAAGAAGTAGACAGGATTCCACCAGAGATTTTCAAACTTGGAGGAACAGAGCTTACCCATTGCTGTCTCAACTGTTCCCAAATATCTGGGACAAAGAAGAAATCTCTGGCAATCCCAGGAATGCTGTCGTCACCACCGTCTTTCAGAAAAATGGAACATTTCCCCTACCTGGGAGGGGAGGTCTAACATTGATGCAGATATTTGGCAATCTGTACAGCAGCCTTCAGACTTAAGGTTTAGAGTCTTCAGTGACCATGACATCTGTGCTGATACAAAGGTCCTTGTTTATAATGCAGTCATCCTCATGACTTTTCTATGTGGGCCTAAAACTTGGACTATATATTGATGCCATGAGAAAGTTCTTGAGAAGTACCATCTATGCTGTTTGAGGTGATTCTCTACATCAGCTGGGAGGGCAGGCGCATTGACATCAGCATCCTTAAAGCAGCTAAAAACACCAGTGTTGAGGCAAAGACCACCCGAAACCAATTCTACTGGGTTGGCCTCAAGGTTAGGCTCCCTGTGTGCTGACTACTAAAGCGAAGCAACTTTGTCCAGCTTAAGGAAGGCACTCAAATGACAGGAGGACAAAGCAAGTCTTTCAAAGACTGCCTGAAAGCTTCCACTAGAAGGCAGCACACATGGGAGATAAGAGATAAGAGATAAGAAACAGGGTTGGGGGAAACCCCTATGTGAAGGGACACAATTCTTTGAGAACACATGTCAGCAAGAGGAAATATGGGAAAGGAACAGGATAAAGGTTCTTTAGGCCAAGGACCACTTCCTCCTCCCGGAAACTGTTATAACTATAATTAGGTCAACCAGGTGGACCTCAACGAATATGTGTTCCATGATTGGGTCTGTTAATCTGGTCCAATCAGGGAGTCCTGGCTGACAGATTTAAACAGGAGTGAGGGTGCTGCATGCAGCAGTCCCCTGCAACCGCAGATTGCGGTGGTTCACGGACTCCCAGCCCAACTGCTTGTTCTGTGGCACTATGGAGTCCATATTGGGTGTAGGTGTTTGTACTGCCTTTTTGATTTTCTCAAAAACCTCCTCTGCTTTTGGTTGCACTTCAGTCCCACGCTCCTGATCTTCGGGCACCCGGTACGGAGGAGGGAGGGCAGGTCTGAAGACCTCCTCGTGGGTCTGCTCCTGGGCCTGGCCAAACTGGCCATAAACAGGTCCAGGCAGCGGGCCGTGGAGGGGGTCGTTAGGGCCGACTGCCTGCCCCTCTTCCGCGGTTACGTTAGGGCCCGGGTGTCCTTGGAGAAGGAGCACGCGGTGTCCACCAACACCCTGGAGTTGTTCAGGGAGAGGTGGGCGCCGCAGGGAGTGGAGTGCATCATTTCCCCCTCCAACTCTATTTTGATTTAGTCCCTGCCCTCCCCTTCACTGTTTTGATCACACAGCATTGCCCTTTGATGTGAAGGGCACTGCTCATCACTGGCCACTCGGGTGTTTTCCTACTTTTCCTGGTGGTGGAAATTGAATAAAGATTTGTACACCTTGTCTCTCACTGTGTCTCACACCTGCACACACACACCATGGGTGCTGGGGATAAAAATAATAAGCACTACCGCAGTTAGGCGGTAGTGTGGGGGGTTAATGAAAAAAAAAAAAAAAAAAAAAAAAAAAAAAAAAAAAAAAAGAAAAAAATTAAACAGGAGTGAGGGTGCTGCATGCAGCAGTCCCCTGCAACCGCAGATTGCGGTGGTTCACGGACTCCCAGCCCAACTGCTTGTTCTGTGGCACTATGGAGTCCATATTGGGTGTAGGTGTTTGTACTGCCTTTTTGATTTTCTCAAAAACCTCCTCTGCTTTTGGTTGCACTTCAGTCCCACGCTCCTGATCTTCGGGCACCCGGTACGGAGGAGGGAGGGCAGGTCTGAAGACCTCCTCGTGGGTCTGCTCCTGGGCCTGGCCAAACTGGCCATAAACAGGTCCAGGCAGCGGGCCGTGGAGGGGGTCGTTAGGGCCGACTGCCTGCCCCTCTTCCGCGGTTACGTTAGGGCCCGGGTGTCCTTGGAGAAGGAGCACGCGGTGTCCACCAACACCCTGGAGTTGTTCAGGGAGAGGTGGGTGCCGCAGGGAGTGGAGTGCATCATTTCCCCCTCCAACTCTATTTTGATTTAGTCCCTGCCCTCCCCTTCACTGTTTTGATCACACAGCATTGCCCTTTGATGTGAAGGGCACTGCTCGTCACAGGCCACTCGGGTGTTAAAAAAAAGAAAAAAAAATTAAACAGGAGTGAGGGTGCTGCATGCAGCAGTCCCCTGCAACCGCAGATTGCGGTGGTTCACGGACTCCCAGCCCAACTGCTTGTTCTGTGGCACTATGGAGTCCATATTGGGTGTAGGTGTTTGTACTGCCTTTTTGATTTTCTCAAAAACCTCCTCTGCTTTTGGTTGCACTTCAGTCCCACGCTCCTGATCTTCGGGCACCCGGTACGGAGGAGGGAGGGCAGGTCTGAAGACCTCCTCATGGATCTGCTCCTGGGCCTGGCCAAACTGGCCATAAACAGGTCCAAGCAGCGGGCCGTGGAGGGGGTCATTAGGGCTGATTGCCTGCCCCTCTTCTGCAGTTACGAGAGAGACCAGGTGTCCTTGAGAAGGAGCCCGCGGTGTCCACCAACACCCTGGAGTTGTTCAGGGAGAGGTGGGTGCCACAGGGAGTGGAGTGTATCATTTCCCCCTCCAACTCTATTTTGCTTTAGTCCCTGCCCTCCCCTTCACTGTTTGATCACACAGCATTGCCCTTTTGATGTGAAGGGCAGTGCTTGTCACTGGCCACTCAGGTGTTTTTCTATTACTTGGGCTGGACCAGTGGCAGTGTGTAGCTGTGCAAGAAGAAAGAAGAGGAAGACAGAGGAAAGAAGAGAGAAGAAGGAGGTGGAAGGAGGTGAGAGCTTGGAGTCCTGGGCCTAGTTTTGGAGCTGCAGCCTGGGCCTTGCCCAGGTCAAGTCAGTGTTGCAGCTGACCTGGGGCCCACACCCACTGCTGGTCTTTGAGACCCCACACGGGCCTGCCCCCACCACCGCTGCCTGGGACTTGCCTGAGGCCCCTTTCCACAACCTCCACCACTGGTACGACCTGAGGCCCACCTCCACCGCTGCTGCCTGGGACTTGCCTGGGAATCCCTCCCCAACAGGTCTGCCTCCACTGCTGGGACCGAGGGCCAGCCTGGGACTTGCCAGAGCCTGCCTCAACTGCTGCTGTCGCCTGAGGCCTGCCTCCACCACCACTGCCTGAGGCCACTCCCCAACCAAGGGCCTGCCTGGGACTCGACAGAGGCCTGCCTCAACTGCTGTCGCCTGAGGCCTGCCTCCACCACTGCAGCCTGGGACTCGCCTGAGGCCACTCCCCACAACCTCCACCACTGCTGCGACCCGAGGCCCACCTCCACCGCTGCTGCCCAGGACTCAATTTTGGGGCTGCCTGGGACTTGTCTTGGGGCCCCCCCAACAGGCCTGCCCCCAACACTGCAATTGAGGGCCTGCCGAGGACTTGCCTGAGGCCTGCCTCCACCACCGCTGCCTAGGACTCGCCTCGGGTGACTGGCCTCGGGCACCTCCCCAAGGACTTCATCGCTAATACTGCCAGAGGCCCACCTCCACCGCTGCTGCCGGGGGCCGACGGAGTATGGCGAGCCCGAAGGTCGCAGGGCCCAGCCGGACCTACGCCGGGGTAGCCGCTGCCTTGGGCTCGGCTGGCCCAACCCCGGCCGCAACCACATCCCCCTTCAGGCACCTGACCAAACGCCTGGGGGTCAAGGCCTATCCCCATCCCAACGTGACCATCGAGGCCTGCAGTAAGGCCATGGCTGGTGTGGTCGGCCCACTGGCCATCGTCGCTGCGGCCCGCATGTACGGGAAGGCCGTCTTCTTCCTTAAGACCGAGCAGGCGGTCCACCTGGCCGTGGAGAGGGGGCTCACTGTGGGCGGGACATATTTGCCAGTCGACCCCTTGGAGGTCACGGCCCAGAGAGTCGTGATCTCCAACGTCCCGCCCTTCATTGCCAGCGAGCTCCTTCTTCCCCACCTCAACACCTTGGGGGAGATCCGGTCAGGTGTTCAACCGCTCCTGCTCGGTCTTAAGGACCCCACCCTCCGCCATGTATACTCCTTCCGACGCCAGGTGTTTATTTGCCTGGCCCGGGAGGAGGTCACGGAGGGATCCTTCACCATCCTCCACGAGGGCGCGGCCTACCGCGCCTTCTGGACGGCGGACGGCGTGCGGTGCCACCTGTGCCGCGAGGTGGGGCATATTAGAAAAAACTGCCCCACCCAGAAGGCTGCCCAGCCCACACCAACGGCTGCGGGTGGTGCCGCCGCACCCACTCCCCCTCCCCCAAAGTCAACACCACAAGCCCCGGCACCGGGGGCTAAGCCAGAGGCTCCCAATGCCTCAGCCTCTGGCAGGGAGGGGGGTGAGCGTCCGACCGAACGGAAGGCGCTCAGGAAGACGCAACGCGTCAAGCCCGCCCACGGGGAGACCACCCTATCCCCATCCCCTTCCCCTCCACGTAGCCCACGACCTGCCCCGCCCCGGCACGACAATGCCCCTGCGGCCGTGCCAGCGTCGCC
This sequence comes from Hemiscyllium ocellatum, assembly GCF_020745735.1. NCBI lineage: Eukaryota > Metazoa > Chordata > Chondrichthyes > Orectolobiformes > Hemiscylliidae > Hemiscyllium > Hemiscyllium ocellatum. Next base: position 45,415,643 of record NC_083411.1, on the reverse strand, counting down.
CCGGCGCGGGAACCCTGACCCCCGAACCCCCAAACCCGTACCTGATCCCGGTCCCACTGACCCCGACCCCAACACCGACCCCCACCTCGTTAAGGAAACTCCTGGGGTTTCAACCCCCCCTCCAGAAACTGAGCCCCGCCCCACCCAGCCACCCCCTGGCACTAACCTGGGGGGAACCATCGCTGTTCCACTTCCTGCAGCGACCGTGTCTCTGGGCCCCGGAGAGGGAACTGGGCCCCTGCCCCGCCCGCCATCACCTGATATACCAGGGGCGGGGCAGGAAGTGACACGGCTGACCCTCCCCACCCTGGCCACGCCCCCTGCCTTCCCCCAGCCAATCGTATTCCGGGAAAGGTGGGGGGGAGGGACCTCGGGCCCCATGACCACCAAGGCGGGCGGGGAGGAGAAGGCTCATAAATTCCCCCCTGTCTCTCTGGGGAAGAGGCACTGGCCCTTGGAGGGGGGAGAAATCCCATCAGCGCGCCGGCGGCGCTGCCCCTCTCCTGGGGATGAGCTGACGGTGTCTCCCCACTGTCCTGCACCATGGCCTGACCTGCCCAAACCCCCAGGGGCGACAGCCGGGCCTTCCACCGCCATAACTCCTCCAGCCCCTGGGGAGGATTTTAATAACAACACGGGCCATGGTGCAGGCGACAGATTTTTATTCACTGCTGGGTCGTCGAGCGGTGGAGGCGAGGAAGGTATTATCCTCGCTCCTCCCTCCCAGACTGTTTTTCCGGGGGCCTTGGCCCTGGGGGAGGACCTTTTCCCCGAGGAGCTGGGCTTCCCGGTGTCGGGAGAGGAGCGGGGTCCCGAGCCTCTGCCGCCCGGCGACCCGAACTCGGGGCGTTCCGGGAAGGGGTGCGCCGAGGAAGGGACTGAAGGTGACCCTGGGGGTGGGGTCACTGGAGGTTTGAGGCCAGTTGGCGGTGCCGGACCAGCCCCCATCCTCTCGGTGGGGGAGGGGTCGGTGACCGAAGGCGACCTCCCGGAGGAGGGTTCTGGATCGGTGGCGGACACCGGGGACGACGCGGAGTCCGTCTCCAGCGACATTTTCGAGTCCCAGGTGCCCCCCACCGATCTCCCCCTCATCCCCCTCGAGGAACTCCGGGAATTTGTCGAGGAAACTCGGAGTCGCCGGGATAGAGCCCAACTGGCGCTCGACCGCTGGAGCTCCTTCGAAAGAATCTACTGGTCGGCCCACGCTGCGCGCCAGGCGCCTGGGCTTGACGTCAATGAGCGAAAGCGAGTCAGGAACTTCCTGGGAGCACTCCTGGTGAGGGCGAGGGACTTCTATGCCCCTCTCTCGTCCTCCCAGTAAATATGTACATAGTTTAACTGTGTGTACTGGTGGTGGTTGCACTATACTTCCGACATGGAGACAACTATAGCCAGCCTCAACATCAACGGCAGCAGGGAGTCACAGCGCAGATTCCAGACCCCCTCGGTCCTTCGGGACGGGAGGTATGCGGTGTGCTTCCTGCAAGAAACCCACACTACCCCGGGAGACGAAGCCACCTGGCTCCTGGAGTGGCGAGGGGGGGTCTACATGAGTCACCTCACCCGCAGATCTGGCGGGGTGGCTATCTTGTTGGCCCCGCATTTTCAGCCGGAGATCTTGGGGGTCAGGGAGCCAGTGCCAGGCCGTTTGCTTCACCTGACGGTTCGGCTGGGGGGCGCGGTGCTTCACTTGGTGAACGTCTACGCTCCCCTGGCCGGGCCGAGGCAAGCGAGCTTCTTCGAAGAAGTGTCCGCTCATCTCGCTTCCATCGACGAGAACCAGTGCGTCGTCCTCGGGGGAGATTTTAACTGCGTCCTCGAGGACAGGGACCACGGCGGTGCCCGCACGAGTTCGGTGTCGGGGAGGAGGTTGGGGGACTTGGTCAAGTCCTTCGACCTGGTGGACGTCTGGCGGAATCTCCATCCTGACTCCATCGCCTTCACCTTCGTGAGGCCTGGGGTCGGAGCGTCCAGAATCGACCGCCTGTACGTTTCGCGGGCGTACGCCTCCTGTTTTCCGAAGGCCTCCACGCGGCAGGTGTCGTGCACGGACCATCACCTGGTGTGGGCGGAACTCCTTCCGTTCGGCGCCAGGTTGGGCTCCGCGTACTGACACTTTAACAACCTGCTGCTGGAGGACGAGCGGTTCCGGGACTCGTTTCGTCGTTTCTGGGCCGGCTGGAGAAGGAAGCGGGGAAGCTTCCCCTCCCTGAGGCTATGGTGGGACGTGGGCAAGGCTCACGTCCGCGTCTTCTGTCAGGAGTACGCGAGGGGGTCGACGAAGAGGCGGAAATCCAGGATCGGGGAGTTGGAGAGGGAGATGCTCGACCTGGAGTCACGCCTCGGTCAGCCCGACGCGGACCCGGCCCTGCGCGGGGTGTACGAAGAGAAGAAGGCCGCGCTCCGGGACCTGCAGCTCGTCGGGGCTCGGGGCGCGTACGTGAGGTCGCGGCTCCAGCTCCTCCAGGACCTGGACCGCGGTTCCCCCTTCTTCTACTCGCTGGAAAAAAGGCGTGGCACCCGTCAGCAGCTCCTTGTGCTGCTGGCCGACGACGGGTCCCTCGTCTCGGATCCGGAGGGTATCAGGGCCCACGTCCGATCCTATTACACGGCCCTGTTCTCTCCGGATCCGTCCAGCGAGGATGCTCGCAGAGTTCTGTGGGAGGACCTGCCGCAGCTCAGCCCGGAGGACGCCGGAAGGCTCGACGCTCCTGTCACCTTAGAGGAGCTGACCGGCGCCCTCGACCGGCTCTCGAGGGGCAAATCCCCGGGGCTGGACGGGCTGACTGTGGAGTTCTTCAGGGCGTTCTGGGACGTCCTGGGAAGCGACTACGCACAGGTCCTGGGGGAGTGTCTAAATGCCGGAGAGCTGCCCCTTTCTTGGCGCAGGGCGGTCATCGTCCTGCTGCCAAAGAAGGGGGACCTTCGTTCGTTGAAGAACTGGCGTCCGGTCTCCCTCCTCAGCACGGACTACAAAATCTTCGCCAGGGTGTTGTCTTCTCGCCTGGCTTCCGTGCTGGCCCACATGATTCACCCGGACCAGTCCTACACGGTCCCGGGCCGGAGGATACAAGACAACGTCCATCTGGTCCGGGACCTGATCCATTTCTGTCGACGGGCTGGTCTGCCGAGCGCCTTCCTGTCTCTCGACCAGGAGAAGGCGTTCGACAGGGTCGATCACGAGTACCTGCTCGGGACTCTGCGGGCATTCGGGTTCGGGACGCAGTTCGTCGCCCGGATTCGACTTTTGTACGCCGCCGCAGAGTGTCTGGTTAAAGTTAACGGGTCCCTGACGGCGCCCCTTCGCTTCGGGAGAGGAGTGCGTCAAGGCTGCCCCCTGTCCGGCCAGCTGTATTCCCTGTGCGTGGAGCCTTTCCTGCGCCTCTTGCGGAGGAGGTTGTCGGGGCTGGTTCTGCGTGGCGCGGGCGCGGGGGTGGTCCTCTCGGCCTACGCCGACGACGTGCTCCTCACTTTCACCGACCCGGCTGACCTGGGGAGGATGCGCGAGTGCCAGGCCGTGTACTCGGCGGCGTCTTCCGCCAGGATCAACTGGGCCAAATGTTCCGGGCTACTGGTGGGTCCGTGGCGGGTGGACTCCCTGCCGGAGGAGTTTCGGGGGTTCAGCTGGAGTACCACCCATCTCCTCTACCTGGGGGTCTACCTCAGCCCGACCGAGGAATCCTGGCCGGCCAACTGGCAGGAGCTGGAGGCCAAAGTCTCGGCTCGCCTAGGCCGCTGGACAGGACTGATCCGAGTGCTATCTTACAGGAGCCGAGTGCTGGTCATAAACCAGCTGGTGGCCGCCATGCTGTGGTACCGGCTGGTCACTTTGGTCCCTCCTCCTGGCTTTGTCGCTGACATCCAGAGAACGTTGGTCGACTTCTTCTGGGACAAAAAGATGCACTGGGTCGCTGCGCAGGTTCTGAGTCTCCCCATTGAGGAGGGCGGTCAGTCGCTGGTGTGCGTCCGCACCCAGGTCGTGACCTTCCGCCTTCAGACCTTGCAGCGATACCTTTACGTCGAGCCTCCTCCTAGGTGGTGCGCCCTGGCGACGTATTTTTTCCGCCAGGTGCGTAACCTCAACTACAACACGCAGCTCCTGTTCGTCGACCGTGACGGTTTGGAGGTCGCCCTCAAGGTGCTGCCTGTCTTTTACCAGGACCTGATCACTGTCTGGAACATGGTCGAATCGCGTCGCGCCTACCCTCCGGCAGGAGTAGCGGCTGTCGTCAGGGAGCCGTTGCTCAGGAATCCGCACCTCCGTGCTCGCGGGTTCGAGTGGCTGTCGGAGGGGAGGGCCGTGGCGGCGAGGGTGACCAGGGTCGGGGACGTGCTGGGTGCCGGGGGCCTGGGCTGGACGTTGCCGCAAGACATAGCGAGCAGGGCAGCGGTAGACGTCCGGTACGTGGCCACCGGCATCCGACGCCTTAAAACGGCGGTGCTCGGACCCGACGTAGTGCACCAGTTGGAGGACGCTCAGGTGTGCGGTGGGATCCCGTCCGCGCTCACCCCTGCCCGGACGGAATTTCACATTGGCCCCAAGGTCCCGTACTTCCCGCGGGAGCCTGTGCCCCACAACCTGAGCCGCCTCCGAAATTTTAACTTTGTCCCGTTCAAGGACGTTAAAAGGTGTGTCCTATATCGACTGCTGCTGCACACCGTCCACCTCTTCTCCCTCATCCACCGCCCGGACACGCCCTGGCGTGCCCATTTGCCACCGGGCGGTGGGGATCCCCAGTGGAGGGCCCTCTACGCAGGAGTCCTCCCCCTTTCTCTCGGGGATCTGGGGTGGAGGGTGTTGCACGCAGCAGTCCCCTGCAACCGCAGATTGCGGTGGTTCATGGACTCCCAGCCCAACTGCTTGTTCTGTGGCGCTGTGGAGTCCGTGGACCATGTGTATGTTGGGTGTGGGCGTTTGCACTCCCTTTTTGATTTTCTGAAAAACCTTCTCCTCTGCTTTTGGTTGCACTTCAGTCCCACGCTCCTGATCTTCGGGCACCCGGTGCGGAGGAGGGAGGGCAGGTCTGAAGACCTCCTCGTGGGTCTGCTCCTGGGCCTGGCCAAACTGGCCATAAACAGGTCCAAGCAGCGGGCCGTGGAGGGGGTCATTAGGGCTGATTGCCTGCCCCTCTTCTGCAGTTACGAGAGAGACCAGGTGTCCTTGAGAAGGAGCCCGCAGTGTCCACCAACACCCTGGAGTTGTTCAGGGAGAGGTGGGTGCCGCAGGGAGTGGAGTGCATCATTTCCCCCTCCAACTCTATTTTGATTTAGTCCCTGCCCTCCCCTTCACTGTTTTGATCACACAGCATTGCCCTTTGATGTGAAGGGCACTGCTCGTCACAGGCCACTCGGGTGTTTTCCTACTTTTCCTGGTGGTGGAAATTAAATAAAGATTTGTGCACTTTATGTCTCTCACTGTGTCTCACAGCTGCACACACAAAAAAAGAAGAAAGAAAAAAAAAAATCTAAACAGGGGACATCCTGCCCTCCCCTTCACTGTTTGATCACACAGCATTGCTCTTTTTGATGTGAAGGGCACTGCTTGTCACTGGCCACCCGGGTGTTTTCCTATCTTCCTGGTGGTGGAAATTGAATAAAGACTCGTGCACTTTGTGTCTCTCACTGTGTCTCACACCTGCACACGTACACCATGGGTGCTGGGGTTAAAAATAATAAGCACTACCGCAGTTAGGTGGTAGTGTGGGGGTTTAAAAAAAAAGAAAAAAAAAATTTAAAAAAAATAAATAAATGTGTATATAGTTTAACTGTGTGTACTGGTGGTGGTTGCACTATACTTCCAACGTGGAGACAACTATAGCCAGCCTCAACATCAACGGCAGCAGGGAGTCACAGCGCAGATTCCAGACCCTCTCGGTCCTTCGGGACGGGAGGTATGCGGTGTGCTTCCTGCAAGAAACCCACACTACCCCGGGAGACGAAGCCACCTGGCTCCTGGAGTGGCGAGGGGGGGTCTACATGAGTCACCTCACCCGCAGATCTGGCGGGGTGGCTATCTTGTTGGCCCCGCATTTTCAGCCGGAGATCTTGGGGGTCAGGGAGCCAGTGCCAGGCCGTTTGCTTCACCTGACGGTTCGGCTGGGGGGCGCGGTGCTTCACTTGGTGAACGTCTACGCTCCCCTGGCCGGACCGAGGCAAGCGAGCTTCTTCGAAGAAGTGTCCGCTCATCTCGCTTCCATCGACGAGAACCAGTGCGTCGTCCTCGGGGGAGATTTTAACTGCGTCCTCGAGGACAGGGACCACGGCGGTGCCCGCACGAGTTCGGCGTCGGGGAGGAGGTTGGGGGACTTGGTCAAGTCCTTCGACCTGGTGGACGTCTGGCGGAATCTCCATCCTGACTCCATCGCCTTCACCTTCGTGAGGCCTGGGGTCGGAGCGTCCAGAATCGACCGCCTGTACGTTTCGCGGGCGTACGCTTCCTGTTTTCCGAAGGCCTCCACGCGGCAGGTGTCGTGCACGGACCATCACCTGGTGTGGGCGGAACTCCTTCCGTTCGGCGCCAGGTTGGGCTCCGCGTACTGGCACTTTAACAACCTGCTGCTGGAGGACGAGCGGTTCCGGGACTCGTTTCGTCGTTTCTGGGCCGGCTGGAGAAGGAAGCGGGGAAGCTTCCCCTCCCTGAGGCTATGGTGGGACGTGGGGGTCATTAGGGCTGACTGCCTGCCCCTCTTCTGCAGTTACGTGAGAGACCAGGTGTCCTTGAGAAGGAGCCCGCGGTGTCCACCAACACCCTGGAGTTGTTCAGGGAGAGGTGGGTGCCACAGGGAGTGGAGTGTATCATTTCCCCCTCCAACTCTATTTTGCTTTAGTCCCTGCCCTCCCCTTCACTGTTTGATCACACAGCATTGCCCTTTTGATGTGAAGGGCACTGCCTGTCACAGGCCACTTGGGTGTTTTCCTATCCACCTGGTGGTGGAGATTGAATAGAGATTCATGCACTTTGTGTCTCTTACTGTGTCTCACACCTGCACACACACACCATGGGTGCTGGGGAAAAATAAGCACTACCGCAGTTAGGCGGTAGTGTGGGGATTAATAAAAAAAAACAAAAGAAAAGAAAATAAATAAACAGGAGCGTCCCTTTGATGTGAAGGGACTGCTTGTCACTGGACCACTTGGGTGTTTTCCTGTCTTGAATGCTGGATCAGTGTGAGTGTGTACAAAAAACAGGAGTGTCGTTACGTTAGGGCCCGGGTGTCCTTGGAGAAGGAGAACGCGGTGTCCACCAACACCCTGGAGTTGTTCAGGGAGAGGTGGGTGCTGCAGGGAGTGGAGTGCATTGTTTCCCCCTCCAACTCTATTTTGATTTAGACCCTGCCCTCCCCTTCACTGTTTGATCACACAGCATTGCCTTTTGTGAAGGGCACTGCTTGTTACTGGCCACTCGGGTATTTTCCTTTCTTCCTGGTGGTGGAAATTGAATAAAGATTCGTGCACTTTGTGTCTCTCACTGTGTCTCACACCTGCACACACACACCATGGGTGTTGGTGAAAAATAAGCACTACTGCAGTTAGGCGGTAGTGTAGGGGTTTAGAAAAAAAAGAAAAAAAAACACAGCCAGTGCAAAGAAGAAAAAAAAACAAAAAACAGGAGTGTCAGAAATTCTGTCCAAAAAAAAATAAACAGGACTGTCAGAGGTTCTGTTCATCTGAGGGAGCTGGATCAACATTAAGGACTCTACATCTGTAAATAAAGACTGATTTCGTGATGGGATACTGGCCTCTGTGGAGTTATTTCAGGAACACCAGATAAATACGTGATCAGAGTGGCATCATCAGCCCTCAGGACCCACAGAAACCATGACCAATGACACAGAATTTCCCAGATGAACGATCATGCGTGTTGATAACTGCTCACCAATGATGATGATACAAACCCAGCCTGATTCACTGCCCTCTGCTGGTGCTTCTCTGCATCACTCATTGCTTTGTGCTCAATCTCAGCTCATTTTCTGGATGGCTGGTTTGTAATGTAAAGCAATATCATCAGAGTAAGTCTAGTTACCACACAGGCTGAGATTATCATGTAGCTCATGCCTCCTCACCCTCACCTTTCCCTGAGGTAAGCTGACCCTCAGTTTAAACCACCAGTTAAATCTCTCTAAGTAGAGAGCGGTTCTATTTTTTTATCAGCTGCAAATGTGTTGCTGGTCAAAGCACAGCAGGCCAGGCAGCATCTCAGGAATAGAGAATTCGACGTTTCGAGCATAAGCCCTTCATCATTTCCTGATGAAGGGCTTATGCTCGAAACGTCGAATTCTCTATTCCTGAGATGCTGCCTGGCCTGCTGTGCTTTGACCAGCAACACATTTGCAGCTGTGATCTCCAGCATCTGCAGACCTCATTTTTTACCCTATTTTTTTATCAACCTCCCTCTGCTGTTGGTTCTCTATATCACTCACATTGATGAATTACACCTTTCTCATTTGGGAAAACACAAAGAAAATGTGAGAAGGACATGAAGATTAATGCAACATGCTGTTACAATTGCAATAGAAGAATAAGGTTACTCAAGGGTAATGTGCTAAAAATCAAACAGCACCAGCTTCCCGTCCAACAGGTTTAATTGGAAGCACTAGCTTTTGGAGTGCTGCTCCTTCATCAGGTGGTTGTCAACATGTGAGAGACCTTTATCAGAAGGAGCAGCGCTCCGAAAGCCAGTGATTCCAAATTAACCTGTTGCACTATAACCTGGCGTTGTGTGATTTTTAGCTTTGTACACCCCAGTCCAATACCGGCATCTCCAAATCACGGCTAGGGTAATGTGGCACATTTAAGTACTGATGTGGGTAACGCTGAAAATTAAAATTGGGAGGCTTGTTCAATAATGACTTGCAACAGAGTTTACAGGGGGCAAAGAGGGCAGTATACCTGGCATTCCAGGTATATTAATAAGAAACAAAGACTGGAGATCACTTGGGTTAACGTAAGCAAGGAAAATTGAACCAGAAAGAAATACTGGTACTGAAGACTGGCAAATTCCCAGGACTTAGAGAGATAGAGTCATACAGCAAGGAAACACACCCTACAGTCCAACTCGTCTGTGCTGACCAGGTAAACCAATCTCACTTATTCCCACTTGCCAGCACTTGCTGCATATTCCTTGAAAGCCTTTCCTATTTATATACCCATCCAAATGCCTTTTAAATGTTGTGGTTCTGTTCGCCGAGCTGGGAATTTGTGTTGCAGACGTTTCGTCCCCTGTCTAGGTGACATCCTCAGTGCTTGGGAGCCTCCTGTGAAGCGCTTCTGTGTTGTTTCCTCCGGCATTTATAGTGGTTTATCTCTGCCGCTTCTGGTTGCCAGTTCCAGCTGTCCACTGCAGTGGTCGATATATCAGGTCCAGATTGATGTGTTTGTTGATAGATTCTGTGGATGAGTGCCATGCCTCTAGGAATTCCCTGGCTGTTCTCTGTTTGGCTTGTCCTATAATAGTAGTGTTGTCCCAGTCGAACTCATGTTGCTTGTCATCTGTGTGTGTGGCTACTTAGGATAGCTGGTCATGTCGTTTCGTGGCTAGTTGGTGATCATGGATACACCAACTGTCTTCCTGTTTGTCCGATATAGTGTTTTGTGCAGTCCTTGCATGGGATTTTGTACTCTTAGATGTACAGGTTAGGTGGATTGGCCATAGGAGATGCAGGGTTACAGTGTTGGGGATGGTGGGTTTGAGTGGGACGTTCTTTGGTGGAATAAGGCGCTGGAAAAGCACAGCTGGTCAGACAGCATCCGAGGAACAGGAGAATCGACATTTCCAGCATAAGCACTTCATCAAGATGATGAATTCCTGATGAAACGTTTATGCCCTAAACATCGACTCTCCTGCTCCTCGGATGCTGCCTGACCTGCTGTGTGTTTTCAGCACCACACTCTCAACTCTGATCTCCAGCATCTGCAGTCCTCACTTTCCCCTATGCTCTTTGGTGGGACTTGATGGGCCAAATGGTCTGCTTCCACACTGTTAGGATTCTATGATCAGCCGGGTAGGTATCTTCCTAACCATTTCTCCCTCTTGCACCTCTCCCATCAGTAGAGACAGATGTCTGGTGAATAATCATTTTGTTTTTAGTGGGAGCTGTCTGTGTCTGAATCACTGCAATGATCCCTCTATTATACAGTGACTGCATTTAAATCTACTTAATTGGTGAAGGCATCAAAGGTGTTCTATAAATATACTTTCTTTAAATATCAACTTAAATCAATAAGCCATAATAGTCAACAAAAACAGTCACAAGTATATCATTTGTTCCAACAAACCTGAATACTAGGAGGTGGTTGTGTCTTTTGATTTGATTTATTATTGTTAATTGTACCTAGGTACAGTGAAAAGTTTTGTGTGGCATGCAATACAGACAGATCATACCATACAAAGATCATAGAGAGATTGACGAGAGCGAGAAATGTGATGTTATGGCTGCAGAGAAGGTGCACCGCGAACGAGATCAACTTTCAATTTAAAATTTGAAAGGTCCATTCAGAAGTCTCATAACAGCAGGGAAAAAACTGTTCTTGAATAGAGGACATTGTTTTGATTGCGCTGTTTGGGAGCAGTGTGGTTACAGCGAATAATAGGACTGTGGTTGCAGAGTATTTTCAAACTGAAAACTGATGGTGTGGGCCAGAGGAGGGAGTGAGTGAGTGAGTGAATTTAATGAGTGGGTGGGTGAGTGAGAGAGTGTGTCTGTGTATGTGTCTGTGTGTGTGTCTGTGAATCTGCTGTGTCTGTGTGTATGTCTGTGTTTGTGTCTGTCTGTGAGTGTGCATGTGCATGTGTGTCTGCATGTGTGTGTCTGTGTGTGTGTCTGTGCGTGTGTGTCTGTGCGTGTGTCTGTGCGTGTGTGTCTGTGTGTGTGTGTGTCTCATAATGTGATGCTAGTGAGTTGGATGGGTGGCTGAAGGATAAGCAGGCTGACAGATTGTGAGAGAGTTAAACACAGGACTGGTTAGTGTGGGAAAGCTAAACCCTTCTGAGACTCTAGGGTGGTTAACTGACTGAGGAACAGGTTATAGTGTCAGTCATAGCACCTGGAGCCAGCTGAGATCTGCAATCAAACAAGCCTGCTGTGAAAACTCTGCACACAGAACTTTTTTCCATTTTTTGGCTTTTTGTCTAGAAATGCCACCTTCAGAGTTTTAACATAAAAATGATTGCTGTAACTTGATGAATCATTGAAAATTTCTTATAATGTACAGGGCAACTGTCCTGCCTTGATTTTGATCCCTGGACAGCAATATTCAGATTATAGTCAGATTATGCCACTGTGAAGTTTCTTAGGACAATTTATCCTGTTTAAAGACGTTATGGAAATACAAGTTGTCAGGCAGTGTCATTTCAGTCCTGCATCCCATTATGCAATGCTTCTCATCTGAGAATGAGAGTATTCTGTTTGTTCAAATACCTGTAATTAATGACAGTGGCAGACAGAGCCTGGTATAAATTAGCATTGCTTCCAATGTGTTAGCCAGAAGTGTTGTACTGATTCACAGAAACATTGGCTCTTCTCTTCAGAAATGCATGGTCAGATAATTGGTCTGGCATTTGCTATCTGCTACCCTATACTTGCAGCTATCGGTGTCCCTGGTAAGCCCTGAGCTGAGAGCTCGGTGTGTTGTATGTTTTATTCTTCCCCATTCCTGCTGTGTCTCTCCTAATGATAATGCAATTTTATATACAAGTATGTAAACCTCTAATGAAAGAGCATCAATCTGAAATAATACATCTGTTTTCTCTTCAACGATGCTTTCCAATATTTTCCATATTTTTTCTCTAATTTCTATTTCTCAGTGTGTGCAGTACTTTGCTGTTTTACATGTTTTACCTTGAGATTTCCAATCTGTGCAGTTAAGTGCTTGATGTAACCTTTGTTTTGATCTGGTTATTTTATGCGTTTATACTGTAATGATAAAGAATTCAGCACAACTGCTCCCACAATATTTAGACACTATCCACCTGCATTTGGAAAGGCAAGGACTGATTATGGATAGTCAGCATAGCTTTGTGCATGTGAATTCGTGTCTCATCAAGTTGATTGAGTTTTGTGAAGAGGTGACAAAGAAGTCTGATGAAGGCAGAGCAATGTCTGATGTCTGTATGGGCTTAGCAAGGTTTTCAACAGAATTCCACATGGTAGGCTTGCTAGCAAGCTTAGATCACACAGAGTGCAGGGAGAGCTAGCCCTTGGGATACAAAACTAGCTTGAAGGTAAGAGACAGAGGATGACAGTAAAGGGTTGCTTTTCCGACTGGAAGCCTGTGACCAGTGGTGTGTCATAAGGATCAGTGCTGGGTCCACTGCTTTTTGTTATTTATATACATGATTTTGATGTGAGTATAGGAGGTATGGTTAGTAGGTTTGCAGGTAACACCAAAATAGTTGGTGTAGTGTACAGTGAAGATGATTATCGCTGAGTACAACTTAAACAGAGGGGCCAAAGGGCTGAGGAGTGGCAGATGAAGCTTAATTTAGATAAATGTGAGGTATTGTATTTGGGGAAGGAAAATCAGAGCAGGACTCATACAGTTAATGGTAGGGCCCAGGGGAATGTTGCTGAACAAAGAGACCTCGGGGTGCAGTTCCTTGAAAGCGCAGTGACTGGTAGGCAGGGTGGTGAAGAGGCATTTGGCACACTTTCCTTCATTGAACAGAACATTGAGTGTAGGAGTTGTGGCTATAGTCATGTTGTGGCTATACAGGACATTGGGGAGACCACTTTTGAAATACTGCATACAATTCTGATCGCCCTTCTATAAGAAGGATGTTGTGAAACTAGACAGGGTGCAGGAAAGATTGACAAAGATGTTGCAGGGAGTGGAGGGTTTGAGCTAAAGGGAGAGGCTGAATAGACTGTGGATTTTTTTCCCTGGCATCAGAGACTGAGGGATGACCATGTGAAAATTTATAAAATCATGAGGGGCATGACAGGGTGATTAACTAAGGTCTTTTTCCTGGGGTGAGACGGTCAAAAACTAGAGTCATAGGTTTAAGGTGAGAGAGGAAAGATTTAAAAAGGACCTGTGGGGTAATATTTTCACACGGAGGGTGGTGCATGTATGGAACGAGCTGCCAGATGAAGTGGTGAAGGCTGGTACAACTGCAACATTTAAAAGGCATCTGGATTGGTAAATAAATGGGTAGGGTTTGGAGGGATATGGGCCAAATGCTGGCAAATGGGACTGGTCAAATTGGGATGTCTGGTCACTACAGATGAGTTAGACTGAAGGTTCTGTGTCCGTGCTGTATGGCTCAACAACATTACGACTTCCCTCTGACCTCGCTTCCCATACTACTAACAACACATCCTTTCAATTCTCTCTCCGTCATTGTTTATCTGCCTATCCTTTAACTGTTTCTACATTGTTCATCCAAACAACTCCTACTGGTCATTGTACTATTTCTTAATTACACTCTGAGGAAAACAATCTCCCTGGTATTCCTGATGTATTTATTTGTGATTGTTACATTCGGATTCTGAGATCCTGATGTGTTCAATCACTGTGTTTAGCTCATATCATTTTAACCCTTTTCAGGTGACCCCCTCAGTCTCTTTTTCTAAGTGAAGAAACTCCAACAATTTCATTCTTTCCTGGCAGTTATTTCCACTCAGTTTTGATATCATTAATGTAATTGTTTTGCACTTTCTCCAGAGTTTTGATCATCTTACTTAAGGAAAGATGTGATTGTATTAGAGGCAGTTCAGAGATTCAAAATTCAGCATTAATTCTAGAGAGGAGGGAGATGATAGAGTCTTATGAAGAGAGATTGAGTAGTTTAGATCCATACACTCCAGAGTTTAGAAGAATGGGAGGAGATCTAATTGAGGTATCTAAGGTGCTAAAGGGGATTGGCGAATTAGATCTCGAAAGGGTGTTTCCCTTTGTGGGGCAATCAAAAATGCGAGATCATTGTTTTAGAATATGGAAAGAAGATTTAAAACAGAATTGAGGAGCAATTAGTTCTCTCAAAGGGTCGTGAACCTGCAGAATTCACTAACCCAGACTCTGATGGATGCAGGGACACTAAGGAAATTTAAGAAGGAGATAGACACCCCCATAGTGGGAGCATCAGGATTTCAGCCAGCGCTGACAGATGCTACATTTAAAACTTGGGAGTCCAGAGGTATCTCCTGCTTGGGAGACCTGTTCGATGGGGAGGTTATGATGTCCTTTGAGCAGCTGCACCAGAAGTTTGGACTGCCTAACAAGAACCTCTTTCGGTATTTTCAAATAGAAGACTTTATACAAAAGAAGACCACACTGATAGTCAATCCTTACAAATCAGATAGGGAAAGGAGAGTGCTATGGCCAATGGGGCTGCCCTCGGTCAGTACTCTTTATCATTCCCTATACGATAAGGTCTCAAAGGACATGGAACGATTATATAAAACCTGGAATCAAGAATTAGGGTTGGAAATCTCTTTAGAAATGTGGGAGGACATCTGGGAAAATGCCAGGAAGATCCCTATTTGTAACAGAACTCAGGCGAATCAATTAAAGATACTTCACAGGGCTCATATGGCACTTGAACGACTCGCAAAATTCAAGGCAGGAGCATCCCCAATGTGTCCTAAATGTAAAATAGAAGTTGGCACTCTCACGCATTGTCTATGGACATGCCATAAGATCTACAGGTTTTGGGATAGATTAATGAATGCCTTGACAGAGATTTTGGGTACGGATATTAGATCGGATCCAATGTCCCTACTTTTGGGCTCTCCAGATTTTACCTCCCTGGATGTATACGGGAGGAAATTATTTACTATCCTCTCCTTTTGTGCGAGGAAAAGTATTTTAGTGCATTGGGTATCCGAAGGCCCCCAAGGACTTTCAAACTGGCACAAGATAGTCATGGAATGTATCCCCCTTGACTTCCTCACAAATATGATGCACCAAAAAACACAATTATTTTATAAAACATGGCAACCCTGTTTGAACTATAGCGACACAGATATTTCGGCCATATTGTCCAAGGCTTTTGTTTGGCTGTGGTAATGGTTCTGTCTGGTTCGGGGGCCTAAGACAAAGAATTCCGTATAAATACGGGCTCAATTATGACTTGATGTAAATCTATTTTGAGGATGTATCTAGTTATTTAATTACTTTGTTGTTTACTGTTAGTAATGTATGATATCCTATTTTATGTTTTGGTTGTTTGCAGTATAGATTAGTAGTTAGTTGGGTTTTTTTCTTTTTTTATTTGTTGAATTTTATATTGGTGCTGTTATCACGTTGTAAAGTGGAATACACTTGTTTTTATAATTTTTATAATTTTGCAAAAAACCTTAAAAGTTTTTTTTTCTTCAATAAAAATACCCACAATAAAAAGGAGAGACAAATTTTCAAATAGCAAAGGGTTTTGGTAAATAGACAGGAAAGTGGGGTTGAGGAGAAGATAAGTTCAGCCATGGTCTCTTTGAATGGTAGATCAGGCTTGAGGGGCTGAATTACCTTCTCTTGCTCTTCGTTCTTATGTTCAGTGCCCCATATTCCTTTTTGGAAACCAGAGCTCTGTGTTCAATGTTTAATATAAGTTTAACATCACTACTCTGCCTTTCAGTTCTAATGGGATTGTCTAAAGACCATGGGGTTGGAGAAAAAAACAATGACAACAAATTTGAGAAATAAGTAGGCAAGAAATGGCACATCATGACAGGATTTAAAGTTTTGCAAAATGAATTGGCCAGAATGGTAGACAAAGTGGATAAGGGAATGGAACTCCTACAATGTGTGCTAGGATCCTTCCTAAACCAATGTGTAAGAATGATTTACTATTAAATTGGGTAATGGGGAATGAGCCAGGGCAGGTAACAGAAAAATAAGTAGCAAAATATTCAGACAATAGTGACCAGAACATAATACAGTTTAGAATAATAACTGAGAAGGGCAAAATATATCAAGGATAAGATATCAAAAAATGAAGAGAGACAGAATATGGCCAGTTGGGAATAGAGCTGGAAAAATAATCTGATAACAACATGAGCAAACAATTATATTCTTTATTTAATCATTCACAGGGTATGTGGATTGCTGGCTAGATGAGCATTAATTGCTCAGCCTCAATTGCCACTGAGAAGGTGGTGGTGAACTACCTTCAGAACAAAGCAGCCCACTCAATTCGCACTTCATCCATCACCTTCCATATTAATTTCCTTCACCACTGACGCACAGTGACAGTAGTGAGTACCATTTACAGGATAGAACAGTATCTCACAAAGCCTCCTTCTATCATTATCAGTGTAAAATACTCAAGAAGCCTACTGTAATCAGATAGTCTACTGTGATACAACCATTTATTTCTTTCAATGAACTGTGTTCACAAATCTATTCGAATGATAGAGAGATGTTATTTCTTTTGTGCATCTGAAAATAGGCTCACCAACAGAAGTAAAGATTTTAATAAAAAAACCCGATTTAAGACAACTGATAATGCTGTGAGAAAATTGAACAGTTTAATAGTCTAAACTTATCAATTTATTTTAAAAATTAAATACTTTTTGACATGATAGAATATATCTCTGCATGCACTCATAACCCTAAAAATATGAATATATTTTGAATAGCTTGTTTCAACCAGTATAAAAGTTGGAAATATACTATTCACATTCAGGTACATGTTTGAACTGAATCTTGAACCAGTATAGAAGATCACTTTAACCCTGTATTCAGCATTCAAATTCAACCTTCCAAAATGAAGCACTTCATATTTATCCAGGTTGAACTCCACTTGCCAATTCTCAGCTCTGCTTGCAACAGCCCTCGACCTTTGTGTTATTGGCAAACTTTGATCCAAATCATTTATAAAAATCTCAAAGACCAGAGGCCCAAGAATAGATCCCTACAGGATATCACTGGTCACTGACCTCCAGGCGAATACTTTCCATCAACTATCACTGATATCATTTTTTAGCCAGCCAATTCTGTATCCAGCCAAATTTCCCTGTATCCCATACCTCCTAACTTTCTGAATGAGCCTGCCATGGGGAACCTTATCAAATGCCTTAATAAAATCTATACACATCCACTGCTCAACCTTCATCAACTTGTCTTTTCACATTCACAAAGAACTCAATAAGACTGCCCCTCACAAAGCCATGCAAACTACCTTTAATCAAACTATGTTTTTCCAAATACAAATAAATCCTAACTCTTAGAATCCTTTCCAGTACCTTGCTTACCACAGACATAAGACTGACTGGTCTGTAATTCCCAGGGATCTCCCTATTCCCTCTCTTGAACAGAGAAACAACATTCACCTCCCTCCAATCAGCCGGTACTATTCCCGAGGAGAGTGAGGATGCAAAGATCATCGCCAGAGGTGCAGCAATTTCATTGCTTGTTTCCCAGAGTAATCTTGTATATATCTGGTCCGGCCCTGGGGACTTATCTACCTTGATACTTCCCAGGATTTCCAGCACATCCACTTTTTAAATATCAATCTGTTCAAGGCTATTAACCAGGTCCATGGTGTTCTCATTATCAACAAGATTCCTCTCTCTAGTGAATACTGAAGCAAAATACTCATTTAGGGCCTTCCTTACCTCTTCAGACTCCAGACACAAGTTCCCTCCACTATCCCTGATCGGTCCTATCCTCTCTCTGATCGTTCTCTAATTCCTCATGTATGTGCAGAATGCCTTTGGGTTTTCCCTAATCCTTCTCACCAAGGCTTTTATGTGCTTCCTCCTAGCTCTCCTCAGTCCATTTTTGAGTTCTTTCCTAGCTGCCCAGTAATCCACTAAAACTGTGCCAGATCCTTGGTTCCTCAACCTTAAGTAAGCTTCCGTCTTCCTCTTGATGAGAAGCTCATCTGCTCTTGTCATCCAAGTCTCCTTCACCTTACAATTCCTTGCCTGTCTCCAACACTCGCAACAACTTAAACATCCTCCACACTTCTGTTGTACATTTCCCATAGAACAACTGTTCCTAATTTATACTCCACAGATCCTGTCTAATAACAATATAATTTCCCCTCCTCCAATTAAATACCTTCCCAACCTGTCTGTTCCTATCCATCTCCATGGCTATGGTAAAGGTGAGGCAGTTGTGGTCACTGTCACTGAAATGCTCACCCACCGAGAAATCTGACACCTGGCCTGACTCATTGCCTAGCACCAAATCCAACATGGCCTCCTGCCTAGTCGGCTTATCTACATATTGAGTCAGGAATCCCTCCTGGACACACCTGACAAAATCAGCTCCATCCAGACCATCTGTACTAAAGAGATTCCAGTCAGTATTGGGGAAGTTGAAGTCACCCATCACAACAATTCTGGTACATCCACACCTTTCTAAGTTCTGCTGTCCAATCTGTTCTTCCATTTCTCTGCTGCTATTAGGGGCTCTGTAGAAAACATCCAATAAAGTGACTGCTCCTTTTCTGTTATTGACTTCCACTCGTACTGACTCAATAGACAAATCCTCCTCAGCAACCTCCTTTTCTGCAGCTGTGATCCACTCTCTAATTAACAATGCTACTCCTCCTCCTCTTTTACACCCCTCCCTCTTTTTAAAAGATCTAAACCTTGGAACATCCAGCAATCATTCCTGCCCCTATGAAATCTATGTCACTGTTAT
The DNA here is from genome assembly GCF_020745735.1 of Hemiscyllium ocellatum. Taxonomy (NCBI): domain Eukaryota; kingdom Metazoa; phylum Chordata; class Chondrichthyes; order Orectolobiformes; family Hemiscylliidae; genus Hemiscyllium; species Hemiscyllium ocellatum. The sequence goes on along the minus strand of NC_083411.1, from coordinate 45,397,055 downwards.
GGTCACAACATCATTGTTCCAATACTGATCCATGCTTTAAGTTCATCACTCTTATTCCTGATACTCCTTGCATTGAAACAGACACACACTAATCCATCCCTTTGCTCTATCAACTGTCTATCCTTCCTGACAGACTCTCTGCATTCTATTTCTGCCCATTCAACAACTACCCTCTCCTCTGATCTATAGCTCTGGTTCCCAACCCCCTGCCAAATGGGTTTAAACCTCCCAAAGTGCTCTCGCAAATCTTTCACCCAAGACATTCGTGACCACCTGTTTAAGTGCAACCCGTCCTTCATGTACAAGTCCCACCTTCCCTAGAAGGTACCCCAATGATCTACATATCTGAAGCCCTCCCTCCTGTATCAGCCCTGTAGCCACATGTTTAGCTGCACTTGCTCCCTGTTCCTCACCTCACCAGCATGTGGCACCGGTAGTAATCCTGAGATTACTACTCTACTCATCCTGCTTTTTAGCATCCAACCTAACTCCTTGAAATTATGTTTCAGATCATCCCTTTTCCTGGCTATGTCATTGGTGCCAATGTGCACCACGACTTCTGGCTGCTCACCGGCCCCCCTCACAATCTTGTAGACTCAATTAGAGACATCCTGGACCCTGGCACCTGGGTGGCAACATACCTTCTGGGAGTCCCATTCGCGACCACAGAATCTCCAGTCTGTTCCTCTAACTATTCAGTCTCCTACCAGTAGCACTTTTCTATTCTTCCCACTTCCCTTCTGAGCCACAGTGTCAGAGACCTGGCCACTGTGGCTTTCCCCTGGCAGGTTCCCCACCCAACAGTATCCAAAACGGTATACTTATTATTGAAGGGAATGGCCATAGGGGTTCCCTGCACTGTCTGCCTGTTCTCTTTCCATCCCTGACTGTAACCCTACTACAATTTTCCTGTACCTGAGGTGAGACTACCTCCCTGAAACTCTTCTCTATTACCCTCTCCACCTGCCGAATGATCCAAAGTTCATCCAGCTCCACCTCCAGCTCCAGTTCCCTCTCGTGGTTTCCGAGGAACTGGAGTTCTCGCAGATGAAGTCAGTGTTGACCCTTACCTCCCACATCTACTGCAGGAGCATGCAACTGCCCTAAGAACCATTCCCACTGTTCTGAATTCCCAAAAAGACTATTGAAAAAAACTCATAACCTTACCGAATTCGGTGCACAGATATTATTTGTTTGGTTGGAGGAGGAGGATGGAGACACGTTTTAGTAAAGCAATCACCCAAATATATTACCTCACTTACCGACAGTCACACTTACTCAGTTTAACATGCACATTTAAAATTTCCTGATCTTTTTATGAGCACTTGAGTGTATATTGTTAGATGAAAAGTTCTAATTCTATAATAATTACATGGTTAGACTTATTATTTTACCTGAATTATTATAATATTTCTTGCTGAAACAATTGAAGCTCTATCTCAGAAGCAGAATTGGAGCTAGTTTGTCATCCCTTCAGTGTTGCTTGGTCAAAATCCTGGAACTCCCTCCCTCATAGCATTGTAATATTTATACCACATGTAATGTTACAGTTCAAGAATACACCTCACCACCAGCTTCTCAAGGGCAGTTAGGAATGGGCATTAAATGCTGCTTAGCCATCAACGCTCACATCCCATTAATTAATAAAAAGATACTCAGGTTTCTTACCTCCATGAAATACTGTCTCAGGTTTGGAAAATTAGTATTGCTTTACAGAATAGAATTAGATTATTGACCTAACGGATTATGATTAAAATGGTATTCATGGTGCATAAAAGATATGGAGATCAATATCCAGCCAGTGAGAAACTGGTAACTCCTCATGCTTCTATTAAATGAATTAAGTTATCTGATTGCCTATTTCCATTTATTTTCTACAGCTAATGTGGCAGCAATAGTTATCCTGTCGCGAGGAAGGTGTGGTCTCTCTAAATGCATTACTCGTTACCTGGTAGCCATGGCAGTATCAGATCTGCTGGTCACCATCATGGGTGTGATATTGAATCGAATCAATGGCCTTTTCTTCCCATTCAATTTCCTGTACATTACTCCACTGTGTAGGCTCAGATCCATCTTGCTGTTCAGCGCCAGAGACAATTCAGTTTGGTTTACAATAGCTTTCACCTTTGATCGCTATGTGGCCATTTGTTGTCAGAAGTTGAAAAGAAAATACTGTACTGAAAAATGTGCTACTACTGTTATACTAATTATCTGTGTCTTGTTTTGTGTAAAAAACATCCCCTGGTACTTTGCATATAGACCTAGCTATGTAGTGAATGATATTCCTTGGTATTGTAACTTAATACCAGAGTATTACACATCACAGATATGGATAGCTTTTGATTTAATTGACACGTTGTTAGGCTCATTTGTTGCATTTGTTGTGATTTTGCTGCTCAATGTGTTAACTGGAAGGTACATTTTAGTAGTCAGTAGAGTTCGCCGGAAACTCCAGGTTAATTGTAGAGGTGAGACTCATCATGACCCAGAATGGGAAAACCGAAGAAAATCCATTGTTTTGCTCTTTTGTGTAAGTGGGAGTTTTGTCTTGTTGTGGATGACATACCTTATTGTTTTCATATATATGCAAATTGCAAACAATAATTCTTTCTCAGGTCCCAATTCCCCTTTGTATATCGCTCAAGAAGTAGCTTTCTTGCTTCAGTTCCTTAGCTGCTGCACCAACACATGCATTTATGCACTGACCCAGAGGAAATTCAGAGAAGAGTTGAAGAATGGGATCAAATATGCACTGGCATTAATTGCAAAATTGCTTACATCTTCAAAAATGTGTTGCAAAAGTGAGTCAGTATAAAAGTGAAGAAAAAGACTTACAATAGTACAAATAGATATAGGAATTAACAGGTAGGGACTGATAATAAGAAAGGAATAGAAACATTCTAATTGGAGCAAAAGTGAGCCATTTGACCCTACTGCCCTAAGAAATGTGAGGTGAAAATTAACGCCGTGTGCGATCTTGTGTATTTGGTTACCTTTACTAACTCACTCACCAGCTTGCTACTGTTCATTCATTCATAACCCTTTACCAACCCTTTGTTTGTTATAACATGGTTTCATTCATTCATTCCTAAAACTGCATTTTGTCATAAATTTTACTGTTACAATATAGACTAAAATTAAAACACCCCTTTCAACTCATTCACATTAATCCCTATCAGGCCTATTTCTACATCAAAAGCTACCCCTGAATAGATATCAATATCGTAAACAGTATTATTCCCATCAAGTGTCCATGAAACACTTTAATATTAATATTAATCAGCCTTTACCAACTGTCTCCCAGATCTGAATAGCTTACAGAATGCCAATCAGTTTCCTCAGTCAGTAGACTAGCTACCTGACGAAGGAGCAGTGCTCTGAAAGCATGTGCTTCTAAATAAACCTGTTGGACTATAACCTGGTGAAATGTGATTTTTAATCCAGATAGTAGGAACTTTTAACTGGGCTGTTATCCCTTTAAGAAACTAACTGTCAAAACAGCACTTATGTGAAATTGCATGAATGAATTAAGCTCATACCAGCAAATAGTAAACAAATCTCATAACCCCGCTGCGTTAATCAGTTTAATATTTTTTATTCTTTAATTAACTAGGGTACAATTTCTAATTTATTTAGAACACATAAGCTGCGTATTTTTTACTAGCATTTACTAACTTAAAAGAAAAAAGGACTAACAACTCTTAATTATGCAAGTAGACCAGACAGACACTCTTAATTGTATCAGGAGTAGCAGCCAACATTTAGTACATGTTTTAACCCAACTCCTGAATTCCAGGTCAGAAGCTCCTCAAACTTTTATGTATTATAGATAAAACAATGCAACACTACAGTAATGGAGTTTTAATAAATGTAAGAACTGGGTATGAAAAAGCCACTCTTAGAAGTATATTTCGGGATTCTGTTGCTGCCTTGAACTTGCGCTACTTATGATATCTTAATAAAGAGGCGATTTTCACCACTCACTGATTTCGATTGTTATTTGAACACCATCCCACAGCGGCAAAAAGTCAATTATGAGGAAGAACAACTTGGCAGAACTATCAACACAATTATTAAAGCTCTTCACAAATTTATAAAGAGGAAAAGTGTATTTAAAGGTGAGTGAGCCTATTAAAGATCTTACAATTGAAATCAGAAATGCCAACTAACTAACTACATATTTTGCATTGGCCTTTACAATCGGGGCGAAGACAAGGTACCAGTGATACATGGAAAATTGAAAATACAGAAACAGGAAGGATTAACTCAGTGTAATTTAAGTGAACAAAACATTTTAATATTGATCAGCCTTTACCAACTGTCTCCCAAGATCTGAATAGCTTACAGAAGGCCAATCAATTTCCCCAATCAGTAGACTGGCTACCTGACGGAGCTGTGCTTCTGTAGAAAGAAATGAGATTTAAGGTTAAATGAATGTCCAGGACCCTTTGGTTTCCCTCAGAACATTAAAAAGCAGATGACAAAATTGCATACGCTTTACTCATTGTCTCAAATTCTCTCAATTCAGGAATTGTTATTTTGCATTGGCAAACGCTGTTGAACAAAGGTAGCAGAAATTAACTCCATAATTATATTTCTATTAGTGTGAAGCAGTCATGGAATATTGATAGAATGAAATATCAGCTGGTCAGAGAGCATGAGCATGGATTGTATTGGATAGTTCATAGCAAACAATCAACTTGACTTGAAAGAAACAAAACAGAAATTGCTGGAGAAACTCCACAGACTTGATAGTATCTGTGGGAAGAAAGCAGAGATAATGGGGTAGAAGTGACCTGCACAAGAAGGACAGATTGCACCTAAGTTGGAAGGGGACTAATATACTGGCAGGCAGATTTGCTAGAGCTGCTCAGGAGGATTTAAACCAGTAAAGTGGGGGGGTGGGTGGCGCGGGGAGTGTATGTGTGGGGGGGTGGTGGTGGGGGGGAGGGGGGGTGTTGTGGGACCCAGGGAGAGAGTGAGGAAAGAGATCAATCTGAGACTGGTACAGTTGAGAACAGAGGCGATTCAAACAGTCAGGGCAGGCAGGGACAAGGTAGGACTAATAAATTAAACTGCATTTATTTCAATGCAAGGGGCCTAACAGAGAAGGCAGATGAACTCAGGGCATGGTTAGAAACATTGGACTGGGATATCATAGCAATTACAGAAACATGGCTCAAGAATGGGCAGGACTGGCAGCTTAATGTTCCAGGATACAAATGCTACAGGAAGGATAGAAAGGGAAGCAAGAGAGGAGGAGGAGGAGTGGTATTTTTGATAAGGGATAGCATTACAGCTGTGCTGAGGGAGGATATTCCCAGAAATACATTGAGGGAAGTTATTTGGGTGGAACTGAGAAATAAGAAAGGGATGATCACCTTATTGGGATTGTATTATAGACACCCCAATAGTCAGACAGAAATTGAAAAACAAATTTGTCAGGAGATCTCAGTTATCTGTAAGAATAATAGGGTAGTTATGGTCCGGGATTTTAACTTTCCAGACATAGACTGGGATTGCCATAGTGTTAATGGTTTAGATGGAGAGGAATTTGTTAAGTGTGTAAAAAATAATTTCTGATTCAGTATGTGGATGTACCTACTAGAGAAGGTGCAAAACATGACTTACTCTTGGGAAATAAGGCAGGGCAGGTGACTGAGGTGTCAGTGGGGGAGCACTTTGGGGCCAGCGACCATAATTCTACTAGTTTTAAAATATTAATGGAACAGGATAGACCAGATCTAAAAGTTGAAGTTCTAAATTGGAGAAAGGCCAATTTCTGATGGTATTAGGCATGAACTTTCAAATGTTGATTGGGGGCAGATGCTCGCAGGTTAAGGAATGACTGGAAAATGATAAGCCTTCAGAAATGAGATAACGAGAATCCAGAGAAAGTATATTCCTGTTAGGGTGAAAGGAAAGGCTGGTAAGTATAGAGAATGCTGGATAACTAAATAATTTGAGGGTTTGGTTAAGAAAAAGAATGAAGCATATGTCAGGTATAGACAGGATAGATCGAGTGAATCCTAAGAAGAGTATAAAGGCAGTAGGAGTGTACTTAAGAGGGAAATCAGGAAGGCAAAAAGGGGACATGAGATAGCTTTGGTAAATAGAGTTGAGGAGAATCCAAAGGGATTTTTGACAAATACATTAAGGACAAAAGGGTAACTAGGGAGAGAATAGAGCCCCTCAAAGATCATCAAGGCGGCCTTTGTGTGGAGCTGCAGGAAATGGGGGAGGCACTAAATGAGCATTTTACATCAGTCTTTCCTGTGGAAAAGGATATGGCAGATATAGAATGTATGGAAATGTAAGGAAATAGATAGTGACATCTTGAAAAATGTCCATATGCATAAAAGTGCATAACTCCCCAGGACCTGATCAGGTGTACCCTAGAACTCTGTGGAAAGTTAGGGAATTGGTGGGCCTCTTGCTGAGATATTTGGATCATTGATAGTCACAGATGAGGTGCCGGAAGACTGGAGGTTAGTTAATAGGGTGCCACTGTTTAAGAAGGGTGGTAAGGACAAGCCAGGAAACTATAGACCAGTGAGCCTGATGTCGGTTGTGGGCAAGTTGTTGGAGGGAATCCTGAGGGACAGGATTTACATGAGTTTGGAAAGGCAACGACTGATTAGGGATAGTCAACATGACTTTGTGCAAGGGAAATCATGTCTCACAAACTTGATTGAATTTTTTGAAGAAGTAACAAAGAGGATTCATGAGGGCAGAGCTGTAGACAGATTTATATGGACTTCAGTAAGGCATCCAACAAAGTTCCCCATGGGAGACTGATTAGCAAGGTTAGATCTCATGGAATACAGAGAGAGCTAGCTATTTGGATACAGAACTGGGCTCAAAGGTAGAAGATAGAGGGTGATAGTGGAGGGTTGTTTTTCAGACTGGAGGTCTGTGGCCAGTGGTCTGCCACAAGAATTGGCGCTGGGTCCTCTACTTTTCATCATTTACATAAATGGTTTGGATAGGAGCATAAGAGGTATAGTTAGTAAGTTTGCAGATGACACCAAAATTGGAGCTGTGGTGGACAATGAAGAAGGTTACCTCAGATTACAACTAGATACTGATTAGATGGGCCAATGGGCTGAGAAGTGGCAGAGTTTAATTTAGATAAATGAGAGGTGCAGCGTTTTGGGAGAGCAAACCTTAGCAGGACTTATACACTTAATGATAAGGTCCTAGGAAATGTTGCTAAACAAATATACCTTGGAATGCAGGTTCATAACTCCTTGAAAGTGGAGTCGCAAGGAGATACGATAGTGAAAAAGGCTTTGGGATGCTTTCCTTTATTGGTCAGAGTATTGAGTACAGGAGTTGGGAGGTCATGTTGCGGCTGTACAGGACATTGGTTAGGCCACTGCTGGAATATTGCGTGCAATTCTGGTATCCTTCCTATTGGAAAGATGTTGTGAAACTTGAAAGGGTTCAGAAAGATTTACAAGGATGTTGCCAGGGTTGGAGGATTTGTGCTATAGGGAGAGGCTGAACAGGCTGGGGCTGTTTTCCCTGGAGCGTCGGAGGCTGAGGGGTGACCTTACATATGTTTATAAAATTATGAGGGGCATGGATAGGATAAATAGACAAAGTCTCTTCCTTGGGGTCAGGCAGACCAGAACTAGAGGGCATAGGTTTATGGTGAGAGGGGAAAGATGTAATGAGACCTCAGGGGCAACATTTTCATGTAGAGGGTGGTGCGTATATGAAATGAGCTGCCAGAGGATGTGGTGGAGGCTGGTACACTTGCAACATTTAAAAGGCATCTGGATGGGTATATGAATAGGAAGGGTTTGGAGAGATATGGGCCAGGTGCTGGCAGGTAGGACTAGATTGGGTTGGGATACCTGGTTGGTGTGGACAGATTGGACCGAAGAGTCTGTTTCCATGCTGTACATCTCTATGACTCTACGACTCTTTGGCAATCTTTGGTAAATTCCTGCAATGCATCTTATATACGTTGCATACTGCTGCTCCTGACCTTTGGTGATGGAGGGAGTGGATATCTGTGGAATGGTGCCAATCAAATGGGCTGCTTTGTCTTGAGTGGTGTCAAGCTTCTTGAGTGTTGTTGGAGCTGCACCCATCCAAGTAAATGGGGAGTATTCCATCACACCTGTGCCTTGTAGATGTTGGATAGACTTCAGGGTGTCAGGAGGTGAGTTCCTCGCCATTGTATCCCTAGCTTCTGACCTGCTCTTCTAGCCACTGTGTTTATGTGGCAAGTTTAGTTGGGTTTCTGCTCAATGGTGATCCCCAAGTTATTGATAGTGGGGCATTCAGTGATTGTTACACTGAAGAATGTCAAGGGGCAGTGATTAGATTGTCTCTTATTGGTGAGGGTCACAACCTGGCATTTGTGTGGCATGAATGTTAGTTGCCCCTAGTCAGCTCAAGCCAGGATATTATCCAGATCTTGTTGTATTTCAATGAGGGTGTTTCAGAACCTGAAGAGTCTTATTCTTTCTGCCAAAATGGACAATTTCACACCTTCCCGCATTAAAATGTATTTGTCTGATATTTAAGAGGTCTATTTTGTTCTGGGTTTTGTTTTGTGAAGAAAATTTGAGAGAAAGGTGATGGGCAGTCTACTCAGACCCACTTGAGTCAATAGATTGTGAGGCCTTGGCTTTTTTCTTAAAGTTCGAACAATAAAAGCAGCCTGAATGGGTGGGGTCAAGCTCCCACAGAACCCGAACTTTTAGTTTTAGCTTTTTCAGGAGGAATTGTCGCTGGCATCTTGAACCTGGGTTTGGAATCTGCAGTACATCTCTTCCTGCTACCCCCTCTCTCTCAGAGTGTCGTCTTGATGTTTTTCCTCCCGGACTGGAGAATTGCCTGTGAGATGATCTATTTTACCGAATTTGTCTTTTCCAAAGGTGTGTTAATGGGACATAAATATATTGAAGCAGTTACTGTTTAGTGGTTAACTAATCTATTATTCTGTTAAGTTTTCGAATAGAATTATCATTCTAATTTTTTTCTCTTTTATTGTATTTTAACTACGGTGTATGAATAAAGCGCATTTTGCTAAACATCCAATGTTTTGCCAATTAAATTGCATCTGGAATGGAATCTATTTTTGTGACATTCCCAAGCTTGGGGACTGTGCATTTACTTCCCTCATCTAAATATTTGGTAAATAATTGCATTTCCTGCACTGATCCCTGTGGCACTCTGTTAGTTATAGGCTGCCATCCTGGAAATACCCCGCTTATTTCAACTCTCTGTCTTCTATTAATTAGCCAATCCTTTATCATCTACATCCTACAGTATGGGGGTCAAAAAATGTGATGCTGGAAAAGCACAGCTGATCAGGCAGCATCCAAGAAGCTGGAATGCCTGATCTCCAGCATCTGCAGTCCTCACTGTCTCCTATCCATCAGTATGGATTCAGTTTACAAAGTAATCTCGTGTATCGCCCCTTAGCAAACACCTTCTGAAAATCCAAATATATGACATCCACTGGTTCCCTTTATCTAACCTGTTTGTTACCTTCTCAACAAATTCTGGTAAGTTTGCCAGACAATGATTTCCCCTTCGTGAAGCTATGCTTGATCATATTATGTATCTCTAAATGATCTGCTATTACATCCTTTATAATACCTAAAACAAAATCCCTGAGAATAGGTGTTAAGTTAATTGGTCTATAGTTAACTGTTTTTATCTCTTTTTCTTTTTTAAATAAAAGTGCTACCTGGACAGCTTTCCAAGCCTCCGGAAAACTTCTGGAATCTAAAGATTCTTGGAAGATTACTACCAGTGCATCCACTATCGTTGTGGCTGCTTCCTTTAATATCCTTGGATGTATCCCTTCAGGTCCAGGAGGCCTACTTCCTTTTTGGTCCACTACTGTCCCCAGTGTTTTTCTCTAGCAATAGTTATTTCCTCTTCTCTCTTTACCCCTTGAATATTTAGTAATTTTGGAATGCTGATAGTGCCCTCTACTTTGAAGACTGATGCAAAGTATTTATCCAACTCCCCTGCTATCTCCCCATTATTATTTCCTCAGCCACTTTTCTAAGGAGCCTATGTTCACTGATAATTTTCTCTTCCTTTTTCTATATTGAAGGAAAATCTTACTGTCCGTTTTGATCTTTCTTGTACATTTATGCTCAAAGTTTATTTTAGCCTCAATTTTACCCAAAGAGGGGCACGGTGGCTCAGTGGCTAGCACTGCTGCCTCACCGCAGCAAGGTCCCAGGTTCGATTCTAACCTGGGGCGACTGTCTGTGTAGGGGTTTGCATGTTCTCCCTGTGTCTGTGTGGGTTTTCTCCAGGTGCTCCAGTTTTCTCCCACAGAGCAAAGATGTACAGGTCAGGTGAATTTACTAAATTGCCCATAGGGCTAAGTGCATTAGTCAGAGGGAAATGGGTCTGGGAGGGTTACTCTTCGAAGGGTCGGTGTGGACTGGTTGGGCCGAAGGGCCTGTTTCCACACTATAGGAAATCTAATCATAATATCCTTTTGTTGGTCTTTAAAACTTTCCCAATCCTCTGTCTTGCATGAATCTTTCTCAAATTGTTTGCTCCTTCCTTTGAATCTAATGCTATCTTTAATTTCCCTGGTTAACCATAGTTGGCTTATCCCCTTCTTAGAATCCTTTCTCCTTACTGGAATGTCTGCTGTGAGTCACGAACTATTTCCTTAAAAGTCTGCCATTGTTCTTCAATCACCTTTGCTACTAATTCTCTTCTCTAGCCAGCTAGCTCTGCTGTCAGTCCTTTGTAGTTTCTTTTAATTGCAAAATTATATTTTATTTATAAACTGTCTCTAAGTACAATGCAAACAGTTCAATACGGACATTGCAGAAAACACAGTAAAATTACGACATTTGGGCGTAAATCCAATTGCAAAAAAGGCACTTTTATCAAAGATTAGATTAGATTAGATTAGATTTACAGTGTGGAAACAGGCCCTTCGGCCCAACAAGTCCACACCGACCCGCCGAAGCGAAACCCACCCATACCCCTACATTTACCCCTTACCTAACACTATGGGCAATTTAGCATGGTCAATTCACCTAACCCGCACATCTTTGGACTGTGGGAGGAAACCGGAGCACCCGGAGGAAACCCACGCTGACACGGGGAGAACGTGCAAACTCCACACAGTCAGTCGCCTGAGTCGGGAATTGAACCCGGGTCTCCGGCGCTGTGAGGCAGCAGTGCTAACCACTGTGCCACCGTGCCACCCAAGAATATATGACAAGAATATATTTATTTTTCAGTTAAGATTATGAGAGGATCTCAAACTTAAAGTCGCGTTATATCAGGCAGAACGACATTAGACAGTAGCCTTTCCTCACTATGCCTTGGCTGCAACTGCCCTAAGCTTTAGTGTGTTCCTCAAGGACATCGTCCTGGACCTTGCAATGTGCCAGTCTGGAACAATTGGTCGAGCCCAACAGGTTTGTGGGGGGGAAGTAACAAAAGGGTTCCTCACTGAGTTGATGGTCCTCAAGTCGCAGTTGATGTTTGTCTCAGTGTGTGTCCTGGGGAACAGGCTGTCAAGCACAGAGTTCTACATCAAGAAGCTGCTCGGCACAGACCTTGGCAAAAATCACTGCTTGTCTCTCCAAACCTTCTTTGCAATATGTACATTCCAGAAAAATCACGGCATCGTAGAATTCTTACAGTGCGGAAAGAGGCCATTCAGCCAATCAAGTCTGTACTAACCCTCTGAAGAACATCCTACCCAGATCCCGTCTCCCATCCTATCCCTGTAACCCTGCATTTACCGTGGCCAATCCACCTTACGGCTTACATATCTAGCATCATGCCGGCACTGAAACTCATATAACACATTATTCAGTTGTGATAGGCAGACTGTGCTAAGGCTTGGGAGCAGCCAATCTGATAAACAGCTCTTGTGGTGTGACTGCATTATCAAAGCATGAAACAGCTAAGTTTATCTGTTGCTCAAACTCTTGAGATGTTTTATTCTTCTAGGGAAATTTAATTTAGACTTTTCAGTTTTTAGGGAACCAAAGTGACGATTTTAAGGACAATCAAGAGTTTGTGAGAAATGGGTAACCATGTCTTGGTTGAGAAATTGACCAGGGAGTCTCTGTCACTGTCTTCCACCAATGTACCTTCACTGGTCAGTATACACATTGGGACTCCTATAGATCTATATGCTATAAGATTGGTCTCATCATCAACCTCACATCTAGGGTCTGAATCATTTGTTTGCCATGAAAACCTGTTGCTAAAGTTGGGCATATCAAACTCACCCTTCCAGATAATGGCCACCCTGATCAGATCACTGAGCTTTGTATATCACACAAACTCAATGAGAGGCTCCAAGGTATAACATTTGATCTTAGAAAGTGCCCAGTCTACCACAGCTCACAATGGCTGAGCAAGGTATTTCAAAGTTTTGCTTAACAGAAGAATCTAACTGATCCATAGCCACATCGCAGCAACAAGATGAGTGCCGCTCGCCACAAACAGGTTCCACCATTAGGCCGAAAAGATGTTCTGCCTATCACACAAATAAATGATGCAGCATATGATTTTCAGTGCCAGTGCTACGCCAGGTAAAGAGCCCACAAATCTCGAGGGCTACTGGATCACAATGTCCCAAGCAATTAACTAACCTCTCTTGTGAATCTTGCAGGCCTGGCAGCATCTGGGAAGAGAAAGAGAGTTAGTGTTTCGACTTGGGTGTGACTCGCTTTCAGTTGGTTAATAAAAATGTTAATTGGGAGGTCCTGTTGTGGCTGTGCAGGACATTGGTGAGGCCACTTTTGAAGCACTGCATTCAATTCTGGTTTCCCTGCAGTAGGAAACGTTGTGAAACTAGAAAGGGTTCAGAAATAATTTAAAAGGATGTTGCTGGAGTTGGAGCTATAGGGAGAGGCTGGGGCTATTTTCCCTGGAGGGTTGGAGGCCGAGGGGGAGGGGTTTATAGAGGCTTATAAAATCGTGAGGGGCACGGATAGAGTGAATAGCTAAGATCTTTTCCCTAATGTTGGGGGAGCCCAAAACTTTGGGACAGCACAGTGGCTAGCACTGTCGCCTCCCAGATCAGGGACCTGGATTTGATTCCCACCTTGGGCAACTGTCTGTGGAGTTTGCACATTCTCCCCGTGTCTGTGTGGGTTTCCTCTGGGTGCTCCGGTTTCTTCCCAAAATCCAAAGATGTGTGGGTCAGGTGAATTGGCCATGTTAAATTCCCTGTAGTGTTAGATCCTTTAGTCAGGGGTAAATACAGGGTAGGGGAATAGGTCTGGATGGTTTACTCTTCGGGATGTTGGTATGGACTTGTTGGGCCGAAGGGCCTGTTTCCATACTGTAGGGAATCTAATCTATAAGACATAAGTTTAAGGTGAGAGAGAAAAGATTTAAAAGGTACCTGAGGAGCAACATTTTCATGCAGTGGGTGATGCATGTATGGAATGAGCTGCCAGAGGAAGTAGTGGAGGTTAGTACAATTATAACATCTAAAAGGCATCTCGGTAGGTATATGAATAGGAAGGGTTTAGAGGGATATGGGCCAAGTGCTGGCAATGGGTCTCAATCAGTTTAGGATACCTGGTTGGCATGGATCTCTTGGAAGAAAGGGCTTGTTTCTGTGCTGTACGTCTCTATGACTACATGACCTGCTGAGTTTCTCCAGCACTCCCTGTGTCTGTGTCAGATTTCTAGCATCTGCAGTATTTTTAAGCCAGCACTGAGTCAGTTGTCTAAATTGAGGGAACTCTAAGTCTCCTGGTTCTATTTTTTATGCTTATATTTTCCCCAGCACCCACGTCATGTGCGTGCAGGTGTGAGAAAGAAGCAGGCATATATAGCTTTTTTAATATTCCACCCCCAGGAAGAAAGGAAACACCTGAATGGCCAGTGACAAGCAATGTCCTTCACATCAAAGGGCAATGCTGTGTGATCAAAAAGTGAAGGGGAGGGCAGGGATTAAATCAAAATCGAGTTGGTGGGGGAAATAAAACACTCCACTAGCTGTGGTGCCCTTTGCTAAGGAATCAGCAGTCTCCTCTCAGGCTAAATAAATGTCGGCTTTCTCCTTGAATTTGAGTTCTTGCTAAATGTCCTGATCAGCGCAAGCCAGAAAGTCTCAACAAAGGGCAAAATAGGCTTATACATCTTTCTATTGAAGGTTATTACTCTAACAGATGTTCCACGATCACAACTTTAATGAAAGTTTCCATACTTCATTCTCAATGGATTCCAGATCCACCGGCCTGTCGTTTCCTTGATCATTTTTGCCATGTCTTTGAAAAATGGAAATCACATCTGTCAGATGTGTGAGCCACCTCTCCAGGGCTGTGATTTCTGAAAAACTGGTGCCAAAATTCCTGTTATTTCCTTCATTAGTTCCTTAATGATCCTGGAATGTATCCTATCCCAACCTGAGAGATTTATTCAACCTAATTGCACACAGCTGTTCAGCAACCCGGATAAAATTCCCTACAGTTAGCCTGACTTGGCTTTTTGTACCGCAGAGAGTTTCCTAAAGCATTCAGCGTTAGATCCGAATTTGAAATTTCACTGGCAGTCCAGGGAAATGTCCTTCTGGAAAAGGCAGTTTGAGCAACTCCTGTGTCTAGGAGTTGCAATAAGAACCTCCCTTTCTGGAATTTTATTTCACCAGGAACTCAGTTGCAGAAGAGAATGCAGGATATAGTGTTACAGTTACAGAGAAGGTACAGTACAGAAAAAGATCGGGTTTAACATGAGATGTCCGTTTGTAAGTCTGGTAACAGCGGGAAAGAAACTGTTCTTAAACAAAACAAATATGTCGAAGGAACCAGAGGGGGATATTGGGAAGGATAGCTGGGAGAATAAATGAGGGAAAGGTGGGCTAAAGGGGAGAGGGATTAGGGAATCAGCTGATGTGAGAGTGGATAAGGAATTTGAGGAAGTCGGAATCAGGCTACGGGGTCAGAGTGAGGCGGATATTGTGATTAAGTGAGTCCCATCTTCATTCATCATTCCTTCCACTCATTTCCACTAGATATCTCCTCCTCTCTCTGTATACCCTCCCATCAAATCCCTTTCCTTGACCTAATCACCCCTTCTGTGAACTTGATACTCTCCTCTAACCCATCCCAACCCCCCTGCATATAACTGTTCACCTCTCACCTTCAATTCCCCTGCCCTAGCACTCTTCCTGTCTCATACATCTACTCCACGCTATTCACCCTACTCCCATAACCACCTCCATCAGTCGTCTCTCTCTGTCCTGACCTCACCCTCACCTGCCACTCTCCAACTCATCCTCCTAGTCACCTTCTACATAACCTCTACCCCATCACTCACTCGCTCTTTCCGTGCCATCCACATGTCGCTTTCTCCACACCTTCTCCCTTCCCACTGCCTCTTCATTTTGCCCCACTCCCTTCCTGCATTTCTCCAACTCTCCTCCCCTTCCTTTCCAGCCCTCTCCTCTCCTCATTCTTCCAACCTCTGTTCACTTGTACCCACTCTAAAACCCTCACCCAACACCAATTGCGCTTCTCTGTCCAGCTTCCCCGTTCCTCCCACAACCCCCCCCTTTCTCCAGCACTTCCTCCCACCCCCTTACACCCTCAGCCTGCCCCAATTCCTCACCTCCTGCCTCCATTCACCTCAATCCTTCCTGCCAGGCCCACCTGCTCCAAACCTCTTCTTCATCACTCCCACTCCTTCTCTTCTTACCCCCACCCCACATCCCACACTAACATCCATAAATCCTCTCTTCTTCCCCTACACAGTCCCTTCCCATCCCCATACCCCCCCACATCCCTACCATCCTTCTCCCCCCACAACCCCTTGCCATTCCCCCATAACCCCCCGACTGCCTCACTGTTTTCCTCCCACCCCAACACCCGACTTGTCCCTTTCCCCGACACACCCCATCTCTACCCTTCAACCATCTTCCGTCCCCCTCCTCTCTCTTCACACCCTACCCCACTTTATTCCCCCCAAAGTTCTTCTTCCACCCTTCTTTCCCTCCTGACAACTTTTCATCCACTCCACACTCCTGCAGTCTTCACCCCCACAAGACTGTCCCTCTCTTTCCCCACAAACCCCCTTGTCCTAACCACCCCCCGAACCCTTCTCTCCTAGACACCCCTCTGACCCTTTCTTTCCTAACCACACCCCCGACCACCTCTCTTGAACTATCTGCCCGAACCCATCTCTCCTTCTCCCCCATCCCCTCTTTCCTTCTCCCCCCTCCTCACCCCAGTGGCCATCCCCTCTCTCCATCCCCCCCCACCAGTGGCCATCCCCTCTCCTTCTCTCCCCCCAGTGACCATCCCCTCTTCTTCTCTCCCCCAAGTGACCAACCCCTCTCTCCTTTCCCCCCCATCCCCTCTCACCTTCTCTCCCCCCAGTGGCCATCTCCTCTCTCCTTTGCCACCCCCTGTAGCCATGCCGTCTCTCCTTTGCCCACCCCTCTCTCCTCCCACCCCCCAATTGCTATCCCCTCTCTCCCTCGACCCCCATCCCCTCTCTCCTCCCATCCCCCTATCGACATGCCCCATCTCATTTCTCCCCCCCATCCCTTCTCTCCTTCGCTCCCATCCCCTCTCTTCTTCCCCCCATCCCTGTCTCTCCTCCCCACTTATCGCCATCCTCTCTCTCTCCTTCCCCCCCATTGCCATCCCCTCTCTCCTTCGCTACCATTGCAGACACCCCCCCACCACCGTTGCCAACCCCCTCTCTCCTTCACCCGCCTCCCATCTCTCCTCCCCACCGTTGCCAACCCCCTCTCCTTTCCCCCCATCCTCCCTCTCCTTCATCCCCCCACTCACCATCTTCCTCTCCTTCAGCCCCAACTTGCCATCCCCTTTCTCCTTCCCCCCTACAGTCATCATCCCCTTTATTTCCCCCCAATATATCATCCCATCTTTCCTTCCCCCATCAACCGGTCTCTCCTCCCCTCCCATTCCCTTTCTTCTCCTCCCACAAATGCCATTCCTTCTCTTCGCCCCCCACTCACGATGACTTTATTCTCTCCTCCCCTCCAATCCCCCCTCCTCCCCCACTCACTCGCCATCCCCTCTCTCTACTCCCCCCACTGCCAACGGCTCTCTCCTCCACCATCCCCCCCATTCGCCATCCCTCTTTCAAACACCCCCACTGGACGACCGTTCTCTCCTCCTCCTCTTCCCCTTTCTCTTCACCCCTCTCTCAGCCCCCTCTCCCCTTACCCACTGAACCATTCTCCTTATGCCCCCACATTCCTTTCCTCTTCCTCCACTCCCTCCTCTTTACCTCATCACAACACCCCACCCCAACTCTCCTTAACATCCTCTACCTACCCCAACATTTCCCTGCTCTCTTCACCACCAACGACACTTTCCCCCTCTCTCCACACGCAATACTCCCCACCCCCCTCCAATCCCCACACTTCCCAGTCCTCTATCCACCTCCCACTTTCCACTCCCTCATACTTCTCTCTACTGTCCATCCCACCACACATCCCCCTCCACCCCCCATACTCACACCTCTCCATCCCTTAAACTTCCCCCACTCTCTCCATCCTCCACAATTTCCCCTCTCCGTCCACCCCTTCACATTCACCACTCTCCCTCCACCCCAACACACTCACCTCAACCCCTCTCTCTCCACGTCTTCTCTCTCTCCACCCCGTCACACTCTCTCCACCCCTTCACATCTCCCTCACACTCTCTCCAC